>NC_143552.1:165512500-165885000 GCF_054136105.1 Typopeltis vanoorti
CTTTATCTCCATCTATAAGCAAAGAGACTATCACGTATTTTTCTGCTCCCCCTCTCTTTATGTATAGCATGTGAACGGAGCTTTTCAAGTATAATATGGAAGTATAAACTGCTATTGTTCGTTCATTAGGAGTATTTATCCCGCACCCTCTTTAATTTAAAGATTCCTTGTTGCTTTTTGCATTAACGAAATAATCAACTGATCGAACGAACTAAAAAAAAATCTGTAATTTTTTAATAAAAATCGTAGAGATTTTTACTCTACGATGCCCTCACTAAATGCTAATCAGCCATGTTTTATTAGCCTATTGAGTGAAAGGAAGCTTAAAGCAAGAGAAATTCACTCAGCTAACGAACTCTCGAGTTACTGATGTGATTTAAAACTAAAACAAAAAAGAAAAACAAATCTTTCTTAGAATTACAAATCAAAGTATATTCTTGCTGTCGTGATGTATGAGTCGTTACAGAAGTAGAAGCTGCACTAAATCCTGAGTTACTGATATCCTGAAAATTGTTCGAGGGAAAAGCAAAAAAAAGAAATTATATATTAGAGAAGTAATCATTACAGCAAAGGTGATAAATCTTTCCACTGTATGAGATACCACTGTAATTATTCAACATTTAATAATAGCATTGACACCACCCGGTCTGTGACATACCCCCAATGCTCATAATCACTACTTGCTCACATAATTCTGCTCTCATTTGATCCCCTTTGGAGATGTCACATTAAATGTTATGAAGTGTCGAATCGCCATACACTAATTCAAACTTGTCTTGAACTATTTTTTTAAAATTACTTTTTCCTAATATCAATAACTGTTATTTTATAATGATGATGATTATTAGCGTGAACACATGACTAGACTTCTGACCCACTTCGTCAATTCATACTAAAGAATATTACGACACAGATATCAACGAACCATCTTATAATTAAGATTCAATTGCCCTCAATTTCATGACCAATAAACCATTTTTTAATATCGCGTATCCAACGGCTTAGGTTAAACAACGCTGAAAAGAATTAGAAGCCATAATCACCCACATTTTGTCTCATATTAAGAGACAAATGGGGTGATTATTTCGTTTACTGTGACAGTTTTTCAAAAATTACAACCCGTATTATTATTAACTAGATTTCGGTAATGGCTGATAATGTTTACCTTTTGATTCTGGTAGGCAGTCACTGCTATGAACTGCGTCTCCTTGAAGACGTAGGTCCGAAATGTGCAGTACGGGAGTTTCAGGATGTCATTAGTTCGAACCAAGTGAAATCTTGGCTGGTATTTGTGCATTGAATTGAGGATGGTCTGCAAAAATGGGAGACAGAACAAAATTAAGGGAAAAAAAGTGTTTAATCAGAAGGTTGAACATGAAATTGTTAAATGATTCTAAATTATAAAGACAGGAATTATCCGAACATATGAATTCTATATAATAATATAATATAATTACTCTATAATATAAAATGATAAGATTTTTTTTGGTAACGTTTTTGTGTCACGTTTTTTGTCAAGTTATTTGAAATGTTTTGAAACTCAGGGCTACCCTGAGTGTCGAGTCTTCAAAATTCGAGTTATCAGAATTCAAGGAGAACCGGCCAACCAGTTTGGAACTCGGGGGGAGCGCCGCAGGGTGGTCAGGGGGGCGGAGCCTCCCTAGTATAATATAAATTAACCAAGCACGTGCAAATAAGCCCGATGTTCTAAGTAGACTAGAATAGAGAGTAAATATCGATTGCTACTAAGACATGATCTCTCCTTTCATACTAAGACCAGAAGAGCCAACAGGACATGCGATGTTTAGCAGAAAAGTAATGAGACAAAATTCGTCTAAAATCGTGCATTCAGTTAATTGTGGTCACCCTCGAAGTAACTCCTCTTGCGCCAAATATATCGGTTCCAACGTTCCTTCTATGCGGTATAACAGGATTGTAAATCCTCTTCTGTTAGCTCATTTACGGGATCCTTTTTCACGGCACTTTAGATGTTTTCTGCAGTCTCCGTGTGAATTTGTGCAGATCTTTATGTCGGAACATGGCACCTTTCATCTTGTTCTTGAGCATGGGGAAAAAGAAAAAAGTCACACGAAGACAAGTCGGGCGAGTACGTTGGCTTTTATAAAATTTGAATGCCGTTTTTGGCTGAACACTTGCGGATTGATTGACAGCGCAGAATGAGAAGGCGCATTGTCGTGATGCAAGATCCAATCACTCGCAATCTCTGCAAGCACCTAAGACGCGTTTTCGCAACCATTCAAGGATTGCTTTGTAATAAATTTGATTGACGGTCGATCCAAGAGGTACAAATTCTCGATGGACCACGCCATGGCTTTCGAACAAGATGACAATCTTGAGTTTAAGTTTGGACTTGCTCATGCTTTCTCTCTCTCTCCTCCAAAAGCATCTCGTGTCATTTAAACACTTGAGCACGTGATAAAGAATCATTACTGTACGCCCGCTTGAGTTTATCGAACGTTTTGGTAGCATGTTTGTTCAATTTAACACAAAATTTAATTGCACAGCATTGTTCAAGATTTCGATTCTCCATTTTCGTGACGAACACACCACACACACACACACACACACACACACACACACACACACACACACACACACACACACACACACACACACACACACCCTTACTAATGATAAAATAATTCGACAGATATTTACCCCATCGACGAGAAACTGGTACTGACGAAAAGGGCGGGAATCACTCTAACATACTACGCCATCGGCTGTTCGATCGTACTGCCAATTGTCGCAATAATAATAATAATAATAAAATCTCATTACTTTTCTGCTAGACCTCGTAATTTTCTAGAAGTGCCTCTTCATCTTTTGAGTCGACCATAAAATTCGAATTTTTATATCTTTGCAAACAAATTCAGCAAATGCTTCCCTGGCCAAAATCAATCAACCTTTTCTTCAGATTTCATCATTGACTTTTTAAGGTTTGGTTCTTGCGTTTCATTTTAATTTCATTTCTCAAATAATTTTGTATATTTTAGTCTACAATATTCCTTTAAAAGCTGCCTTTCTTTTCTTTTCACGGTGATATTCATTTTTATCCTGCTCAATCCTTCTAAATGGTAACGATCGCTTCCTATTTCAATCCCCTGCATACTGCTGTACCTGAACCAGCATGAACATTATGATTATCAGCTATAACCTAGTCAATGAGACTTTTCTTATATTTTGCGTCTTCTCTCCACGTGAATTTGTGCACATCTTTATGTCGAAACATGTCATGAGCAATGATTAGCCCGTGTCCCCAGCAGAAATCCTTCATGCACTTACCCTTATTAATAGCTTTCCTGTTTTCTCCGAACTTTCCCAAACTTTCTATATGCAGTAGTGGTGGTGGTGTGAAACCAAATGTATCGTACGACCGGAGTACGCCTGTACTTACTTGAAATTGTCTGCTGTTAACGAAGGTTATCTTCGCGGTTATTGTTAAGCACTATAGTGCCATTCTTTAATTTCTTTAATCACTATTGGCTGAATATAACATCTTATAGGGTTATATAATTTAGCAGCATCTCATTGGTTTCTTCTTCTTCCAATTATGTCGATAAGAAACTTTTCTAGTTCGTGTAATGCCACTTCTTTTCCGTTGATACTTCTTACGTTTGTGATGCAATTCTTCTGAGGTCGAGTGAGTAAATGTAGATAATTTTTTTTTTTTTTTTCGCTGGCCCAGAATTTCTTTAACGGGCAGGGCTCCAACCGTCATGACATTACATCGTGTTGTATCATCGCTTAGTTTTGGGTTTAAGCCAATACAGAATGCAGTTTGATCAGCAAGTGATAAACTTCCAGCTTATCCTTCTACCATCATAATTTAGGTCGACACTTAATGTGGCACACCTTCCAATCTATGAGGAGATTTATTCCAAGTTAACTAGGTTTGATTCTTAACTGACTTCATTAATTTCTTAACATCTCTAAATACTGCTCGTGGCGACTGGAAATTCACATTCTTCATTGATCACAAACGACTGGTTTTAATTTTTTTAAATCAGACTTGGTATACAAAACTTAATGTCCCTTCCTATAGTTTAATCACTTGTAAGCAAATATTGCCCAACGAATGAGCATATTTACGTTTTTTTTTTTATTAATTTGAGGAATTTTCCTAATATGAGGCTTTCTTTTTTTTAAAGTCATTTCTAATTAAATTATGAATACTTTCTTTATTTGTTTGTTTAATGTGGACTGGATTTAGTACATAAGTAATATTCCTATTAAAATGTTCATGTTTTTGTCGAAGAAAGTATCTGTAAGCTCAATTTTACTTAAATCCGTCAAGCGATTTGGGAGACGAAACTAAAAACAAACTTTGAAGTTACGAACGTAATATGTAGACACACACACACACACACACACACACGCCGAAATACTTACAAAGTTTTGTTTATTGCATATGTTGTTCGTGATTTTCAGCTTGTGAAACGAGATCACTTTCTGCATCCATTGCTCTCCAGAACACGGGGAGTCAGGGTGAATATACATCCTCTTCGGCATTTCAGAGTCTGCTTTTCCAGACACGACCCACCGGTTGTTGTGAAATTTGTACCTGTAATCGTCAGCTGGTACTACGTCCATGAGAAGTACGTACTTAGCACTCTTGTCCAAGCCTGACACCCTCACTTTGAATGGTGGGAACACTCTTCTGCAAAAAAATAAAAAAGTCAATCAGAAGATATCAGTTTTGAGGTAAACGATCCCTAAACCCGATATTACTGCTGTTGCTACTACTTACCACCCTGATAAATTGCTTCCCTTAAGCCTAAAGGGACAATTTATTTCTGAGACCCGAGGGCGCCATCTGGACTCCACGTATAATGCCTTGATAGAGTGACAGCAAACTATTTTGGCTCCCGCCTCACAGTAATGAAGGTAATCGGCCCGAAGCGCTCCCTCCCTATTCATAAACTTCTCGTGTGGTCTGTTTTTATAAAAATATTTATTGCTATTGAAAATAGATCTCCCCCGCCTTCCTCCCTTCCCGGAGACTCTCGTCACCGAGAAGTTCCCTTATACATTGGGTAGCACACCTGTACGCACTTGTACCACAAAAAATAAAAATAAAATAAATTAAACAAATAAAAAAAAACAGACTCCTCGGCTGTTAAGGGTGCCAATTCATATTTCTTGGCCAACAATATATTCTATCGTTTTCAAAATTATATAGTTAGTCATCATCCCACTAATTTGTGAGTTCCGTTTACCAAAGAAAAGGGGGGGGGGGGAATGTCAGAACCCATTATGGTTCGGTCTGAAGTAAATTTGCCAAATAGTAATCATACACGCACGCACAAGAAGTCTGACGTTTCACTTTTAAAAGTTGGTCATCAACTTAAACCATCAGTGCAAACTCATCAAGTGCTTCTTCGCTTTAGTTCAATATATTTGTTTATTCCTTAATATTTTACTATAATAACAGAATATTGTAAAGATTGAAAAGATAAAATGTCTTGTTGAAAAAGTCATTAGCTATTATACAGCACTTATACAAATGAGCGAACTAGGAATGAATAGATCTGTCATGCTCTTGGATGTGTGCGGTACTGCAGCGAGCACAAATTGTTCTCAAATTGTCCTCATTACCGGTAATTTCAGGATATGACAGAAATCTGTGCATCACAAGAACAGCAGTCTCTTTAAAGTGGTCCTTGTTTGTTGATTGTGCTTTTGAAAAGTTTACTTCGTCAAGTCAGATAAATACGAAGTTCGATAACGTCAACAGGTACTTAGCAGCTCGAAGCATGACTCATTTGTGTTTTCTGACTTTTGACGGATATTAATCTCATAAGAGGCAACCGTCACTGGTTGCTCATGTTTTCATGAAAATGCGTATTACGATGATTTTATTCAGATATAACAAACAATTGCTGAATTACTTCATTTGTCTCCCACTTTCAGAATCGCATTGGCAAATGTAATTTTGTTGGTGTTTGTGACACAAATAAATCTTTTAGCTGATTGCTTGCGCAATACACAAGAAATTGAATTTCTTTTTAAGACGTGCCAAAATCGCTCGAGAACAATGGCATACATTAATAATAATTGTTTTTTAAAAATAATTCAGAATTTTAATAAAAACTTCGAAATACAAATTGCAGAGCACTATTCAACTTTGGTGTAAACTTTTGCTTTCAAAGAAATATGGATGCCCTGCAAGCAGTGATACATCAGATTCAAATACATCAGATATTTATTCTTCTTTCAGCCATTAAAAAATCTTCTCCCATGGCTATCACCTTAAACAGTACCAGAAACAGTAGTAAATATAATTTTCAATGCAAAATAACAAACCCAAGGTTAAGACAAGTGAATTTTATAAATTTTTCCTTAACACAATTAAATTTATTACAACAACAACAGACTAATTAAACTTACTCTCTGAACTATCAATTTTGAGAAAGTATATATAGGTTGCTGATTAGAGTAAACCCAATTTATAAATTTAATAATCAGTTAACAAGTTCAAATAATTGTGATTCTTCTTATACAAAATTTATCCAAAATTCGATACCAACTCCTACTCTTTGGGACAACAGTGAGCAGTATCTACAAAGATAATAAGCCGAAAGGCTATTTTACCGGCGAATTTGTTAATTAAGAGGGAGATGTTAAATCCCGTTTTATTTTATAGCCGGGTACGAAACTCGGGTCGAAATCCATAGACATCCAGAGAGTTTCAATGCCGAACCAAAAAAAAAAAAAAAAAAAAAAAAAAACTATCGGCGGAACCAAGTGTAAATGATCACTTGGGTAGTACAACACCAGGGCAACTCCATGCAAAGGTGGACCAAGCTCTGTCACTAACTTTAATATTCTCTCATAATGTAAAACCCAGCTCCTAAGAGATGTAAATATATTGTTTTGCATTATGAGAAGAGGTCACTACCCAGACCGGTTTCAACCTTTTTTGAGGTCTCATCAGTGAGTAGGTAGACCTGGAATACCAAGGTTTTAAGTGAACCGAACTTACATACCTCTACTATCGAATTGCCGAAGTGGTGTACTATATATTGTTAAATATTGTTAATTACAAAGATAATAAGCCAAAGTTAATTACAAAGATAATAAAAGGATTTCGACCCGAGTTTCGTACCCGGCTATAAAATAAAACGGGATTTAACATCTCCCTCTTAATTCGTGAGCAGTATCATTTTGGTTCAGTTTCCTAACTGTGTACCCAACAATAATTCATTATTTTATATTAACATTCTGTTTAACTGTGGATGTTCATTAGAAGTTATCTGCATGAGACTTTTATGCTAAATACGCTTCTGTTTTGAATACTTTCAATCGCATGATAGCAGAACTGAGGGAGGCACAGCTTATACCACTGTTCCGCTTAATGCACTGTTGTTTATGTGCTAACAGCAGCAACTTGAAGGCTAATCCATAAATGCCTTGCGAATTCAGATAACATTTCTGCTTTTATTCATGAATATTACTATAGCTAAATGAGTGTAGTTTTGCTATAGTAGATTTACAGTAAGCATAAATGATACATATTTCAGTTTTTAAAAAAGAATAATAATAATAAATGCACAACACAGCGCAACTTTAATATCAAGCATACTGATTAAGAAATTTAACTGTCTATACGTACATCATATTTATACACTTAAATTAAAACAGTTTGGCACAATCATCTACTTAACAGTTTTCCAAGTATTCTTCTCATAAAAGAAATTAACTATGAAACTGATGCATATAAAAGGAGTGTTAAAAACATTTTCCCTTTCTCTCTGCCGTGGTCCCAGTTCAGTGTGCACAGAGTAGATGATTGTCTATGAAAAAGTACAAAAATAAGTTATATACATTGAAAGCTCTGAGTCAATGTATCCTAAATATCTGTATACCTTCCACTGTTACAAATTACTAATGTTAAATATCATAAGCAACAGAACTCAATTACTAAGATCTGTGAGGTCCATCACCTTATTCAGAGATCATACATAGAAATTAATGCATCTAACATTTCCAAAAGAGATGCTGTTCAGTTATAGATATTTTACCCTGAATGAAGTCTTTATTGCACCTGACAAATATATCTCGGGTCTTATAGCCTGACTGTTGTCATTTTTTAATTTCACGAACTAACTTGTAATCTACATGAAATGGCCGTATGTAATCCTTTTCTCCTTTAAGGTGTGCATATATCCAAGCTAGCAAGAATGTCCTATTTTTACCTGCATGAAAAAATATTTCTTCAATCCACTGATCATTTCCATTGCCAATGGAAATGATCAGTGGACCAGCGACCAGCTGATCCTGGTCAATAATAATAATAATAATAATAATAATAATAATAATAATAATAATAATAATACAAATTGGTGATAGTTTTACCAGAACTTTGAATACTCGTCCTGAACACATAGTAAGATGGTGCGGGCAAGGGTAAGCTGGAAAATACTGCAATTTATGATCAAGTGAGAAAGGTTCTTCTAAATGATAAATTTAGTTTAATTCTTTATCCAAGTGTAAGCAAACAAAGTTCGCGCCTGAACTTTGTTTGCTTACACTTTTGGATAAAGGATTAAACTAAATTTATTATGTTCTCTAAATGATATCACGACACAAGCTCGTATTAAAAAAGATTTTAAAATGTTACAAATTTTAAACATTAAAATAAGAATTTAATTAAGAATTTAAGAGTGCGAACAACTATGTCATCACACGTTCTCATGGAGAGTCGGGTGGGTAGGATATTTATTAGTATGCATCCATATGCATTCATTTTATTTATATTTATACTAATCAATTTTAATTCTAAGTTCATTGATTTAAGCTCTCGTTAGTTAAAAAAAAATGTAAACCTAATATTTCTCATTTTAATCCTAAGCCAGTGTTTCTGTTATTGCTTTTAAACTATAAACTCAAAATTAAAGCGTGCAAATTTTATTTTGTGACTTTCCAATTTTATATAAAAAAAAAAAAATCAGCTAACGCCTTTTTATTCCCGTATATACGGGAGTAGGCGAGGCCATTTAGCCCTATCTAACTTTTGGAGACTGAGTGGGCAGTTCAATCTCCACTGGTACCCAATCAGAGACAGATGGCCCAAGGCTATCACTAATTAAGCGGTACGCAGTGAAGAGAGACGGCTCAAATGTGCCGCCATCTCGTGGTCTCTAACCCTAACACAATATATTTAATGTCTGAAATAATGTGGGTTCTACGGTCGATTTTCTTGAATTTACAGGACGAAAAACCCGAGTTTCCGGGAGGAAAAACCTGCTTGCCCGTGCCAGAGATCGACTAACTCGGGAACCGGTCGAAAAAAGGCTTAGAAAAATTTCCTCTAGTCGCCGACTAGACTCGAAACCAAGACTTCCTTCGTGCGGCCTAGCGCGGTGGTGTGCAAACGCCACATCCACTGAGCTACACAGGCTCTTCCAATTTTATAGGATTAGTGAAATCATAGACATTTTCCTGAATCTTAGTTCCGTTACGTACAATCAGTACTCACTTCAATAAATAAAAAAAAAAAAAAATCGGATAAAGATGCCATTCATCCTCATTTCGGATGGCTGTTATTTCTCCGCCCTGGAAGTCAGAATTTTAATTTCTCTTCTGGAATTTAGCGATATCGATCCAAGGATATTTAATTTTAATAACTAATTATATTGCCATTTAATATTTATTTTTAACTATTTCAAACTTTATAATAATATTAGTAATAACAGTCTGCGTGGTTAGCCTAGTGGCTATGTGCTTCGCAACCACATGCGTGGGAAAAGAGTGTCCTGGGTTCGATTCCCGTCGCTGACGTCAGGAGCTTAAGGATCTTTCTCAGACATAGCCAAGTTAGCCGGTCTTGGGCACAGACAGCAGAGTTTTTCCTCCCGCAAGCAGGCAAACCGACCCCGTGAACACACGTAGCTATAGCCATATAGCTACTAGTGTTACTAGTCCTATGCCTCCCGATATATTCGTTGGCTATAGCCATCGAATATACCGGGAGGCATAGGACTAATAACCTTATCCTCAGGACAGGTACGACTTGGAACGACTTAAGAAAGCCAATAAATTCAAATAAAATTCAAAGAAAACCAATAAATTCAAACCAGTAGGCCTAACACGTAGTAGGAAGAAGAAGAAAATAAGAATTTAATTACTGATTATTCTCATATTTTCAAAATATGAGAGGGTGGGTATTATAATCTAATTTTTTCACTGTTTTCAACGGGGTTTTTTAAGGTATTCAGATGGTCCAAGGCATCCTTAGATTTCCTAACTTTTTTTTTCCCGGATGGGGTGTTTATTTTGTCTGTAAATTGCACGTGTTCTCCTGGCAGGGTGTTCTGTATCCGGGATGAAAAATCCGAATTTCTGGGAGAAATAAATAAACCTTCTACCTCCGTATGACATTGGCTACCTCATCTTCACTTCAAAAACCTTGATAATGGATCTTCTTGTACTAGACGGGATTCGAACCCAGTCGAAAGTCATTCTCCAAACCGACTGAGCTAAGGAGGCTCTATAATAATAATAATAATAATAATAATAATAATAATAATAATAATAATAATAATAATAATAATAATAATACAGTAAAAATTGTGGCGCCCATGAGATAGCGACGGGAAGATCTATAGGCTTGTGATACATCGATGACAAGGAGGGAGAAGGGTATGCAAAAAAAAAAAAGTCCTGAAAAAAATTACATCACATATAGATAATTCCTTATGTTTCATAACCATAATTGTGATTTGGAAAATGATTAAAAATGTCCCATTATTTTCCATATCCTCGTAGACCTTAAAGAGCACAAAGAGCATGCGTATTTCTTTCCATAGAAAACCTATTTCAACAAGCATTCAGGCGCGAACTTATCGTTGAGTTGGAAAGACTGCGTTCGAACCCCATCTAGTGATAAACCTTTAGAAGTGCTATTCTACAGAAGACGGAATAGCCATTCTCATATACGGAGGTGAAGAGTTTTCTTTTGGGAAATTCGGATTTTTACTCCTGCGATAAACAGATATACTGGGAGGAAAACATTTCACGGCCATAACAAGCCTATTAGATAGTATGATTAATTAATCGTACTGTAGTATTAGTTAGGTTTAGACTTGTTAGCAGAATCTTCGGTATTTCGTAATTTTTGAAATTATATTAACAAATTAAGGGATGTATTATTGTTGTTGTGGTGGTGTGCCATCCAGTCCTTTTCGACTCTTGGTGATCCTGTGGCTCCATCCCACTCGGCCTCTTTTTTCAGTAATTGTAACTTCAAGTTGTTAAGTTCTTTTATGTTGTCCATCCAACTCTTTTGTGGCCTTCTTCTCATTCCCTTAATCTTCCCCCATAACTGCCTTTCCAATTATTCATTATCTCACATAAAAAGTACAATGTATTATTACTAGTATTACTATTATTAGTAGTATTATTAAGATGTATTATTAGCAGCATTGTATTTATGCTGGTGGCGTAACTGCAATTCTGCGAATCCCTACCGTGCAAGGAAAAGCGAGAGGGCGAATTTAGCGGAGAAACTAAAAGCAATAAGAATCCCTACAAAACTTCTAATGAAACCCTTATAAATCTCACAAGGAGGCAAAAAAATTGTACTTGCTCCAGTCTGTATCGCTGTAATTTTTTTATAAAATGATGTAAAACATTTAAATTAAAAATCCGGAAAAGACAACATCACAATTCAGAGAGGGTGGGGGGGGGTTGAAGAAATCCAAATAGCCTAAAACCTTGCTCAGAGAACTCTGCTGAGAGTTGAGCTCAGGGAAAGTTTGACGTAAATCCTCCCAATTTTAGAGCATTAAAGGAAGGAAAAGAAATGGATTATTAATTTAAATACAGAGAGACATAACTGACCGAAGACGATTTTGAACGTTTGTTTGTAATTAAAAATTTAAAAAAAAATCGCATCAGAGAGTGGGGGGGAGGATGCTCTCTGCCTCTCTCTCTCTCTCTTTTAAAAAAATTTCTGCTGAATTTCAATCCAAAATTTTCTGGGTTAAACACAGCCACATCGTTACCACGCCCTCAGCTTTAATTCTTTAAGCGGAAATTCTTATGCATACTTAGGAATAAAAGATATTCATTGAATTCAAATTCCAGCTGTAATTGTATAAAGTGAAAAGCTGTTTCCCGATGTTATTAGCATTCATGTTCATTTAGCAAGAAGCAAAACGTTATTTTCAATTCATAAGAAAGATGGGTAGGAAAAAGTCGGCTATTCAACGCAATTCATTATTTGGCTGCTGCATTTTTTGTTCCCGAAGAACGGGATGTTGCGTGGTTCTATACGGTAATTGGGTCAGCGTTCTGATCACCAATAAATTCAAACTTAAATCTAATTAGGCTGTCAGGGTTTAATAAGAAGGCGGTGTAAGAGGAAAAATATGGCTCCGAGAATACCAATTTCTGCTGCTCTCACTGAGGACATCTGGTTCGGCACAAGTTCTACGCTGGGAGGTCAGATGGCTACGAAATGCGAACTCTCAGAAGTCCGATGGCGCCACACACACACACACACGTTCCCATTCTTTGGTGTTTGGTCTTCCTCACAATGACGTGGTTGGCCAAATATCGATGGCACATAGCCGACTGGTGGAGTTTCAGGAGCGAAAACTCCGAAGCAGAAGTTGATGCATGTGAGAACAAGATAAAGGGAAAGGTCAGAGTTTATCCCTGACTTCCCGGACTAGAATATTAAAGCAGAGCGAAAAAAAAAAAAAAAAAGAAGAAGGAGGGGGAAAAAAGCTATCAGCAGCGGTTTTAATCATTGTAGCTGGTTTAAGCATGGGCAACAGAAAGAGATGTCAGAGTAGAGTTAAATTATTATCTGCCCCTAATTGTGTAATTATAGACACACACCACGAACTGTCCTGCATCCAAATAGGCGACTTGTCTCTGTGCATGTTACAACGTTGCGTCTGTGTGTGGCAAAGTGCCACCTCACTTAACAACTAACTAAAGTGCGCGCAGTCATTAAGGCAGTGAGAACAAAAAAAGCTCCCAAACATCTGTCAGAGGGTTGTATAAATCACCGCTAATTACCACCTGAAACACACACAGACACTGTAATTGTACGACTCCCTTCTGCAGAAGCAAAAAAATGAGGAAAAAAATTTTTTTCGAGACGATGTTATTTGAATACTGGAGATGTGCATTTGAATAGCAGCAAGGTCTCACTAAATCAGGTGAGCGAACACATGGCTTTCCATTGTGTGGAGTTGACAGCTCAGGTTTCGGTCATTTTTCCTTGACAAGAAAAGGACAACTTTTGGGAAGCACCTCAACATCATCACGCATTCTTGAAGAATTCCAAGGAACTACATCTGAAGAAATTGTATCTCAAGCTTATTTTACAGGATAATAAAGTTTATGGATATATGCGAAGATCGTAAGGGAGTCTATTTTCCTAATCGAGTGGGCGTGTTCTGTCCATTTGTAGAAAGAATCTGAGAAAAACATTCATAGAAAGAAAAAAAAATTAATATGCGATAATAAGCATTGCCAGAAATCACCGGAAGCCATGGAACAAACACACTAATCTGAGTCAATGTAGTTCGTTAGTTGGCATTTATTTTACGGTGCTAAAAACGTCCGAGAAATTCCATGATTCTGATTATGTCATTGTTCATTCGCATATTAGGCCTAATGGTGGGTTGCGGTCAAGTGCACTCATTTCATAAGCTAGCTGTTTTTATTGAGATTTGACGTAATCCACTCATCGTGGCTATCAGAAGGAAATTCCTATGTAGGGTTAACTCATTCAGGGGCTGATAAGATAAAGTTCTTCCCATCTTCGCGCGGCTGATAACCGACTTTAATTTTGGTCTATAAATGGTTTCGTCCTTAATGAAAAGAATATTTCTTCCTAAATAGGAAATATATTTTCTTTTTCTTTTCTTTTTCTTTTCTTTTTCTTTTCTTTTTTTTTTTTAGACTATGCCATAGAATTATGCGCATTTAGATTATTTCTATCACCGTTGATGATTTAAATGTTTCAAAACCAAACACTGGGTGTTTCTTCTTCTTCTTCTTCTCCTGTGCAGATTTTCTCTACGAGAACCGTTTGCCACAATGTATTTGTGTCTTCGTCATCTTTGCCGAATATCGCGTTGTTTGGGTGGGTGGGTGGGCGCGTAGATAGGTTTACAAGTTTGTAGAAACTTCGCGACGAGAACAATTTCATTGAAAGACAATTGTAATTCACGTGTATTTTAAAAGTTCAAAAATCACCGAAGTATAATCTTATCTGTGCTTTTCCGGCGAGATTAGTGTTAGCAACGTTCAGAATGGGTAATTCGTATAAATCATGAATGTTCATGAAGCTGTTGATTTTTGGCTGCAAAGACATCCGGATGGTTAGTAAAAGAAGATAAATTTGCATAGTTTTGTAAAAATACGGGAATATCCGCTCCTCAGCTATGTAAATTTGGGAAACGTTCTTAAAGAGTATTTCGACGTTGAGTTTGGATTAAATAGCCAGTTGTACACGAGGATATATTCGCTAATTATCGTTGTAAAGCAAGAGATATGTCTGGTAACAAAGAATACACTCCAGCTTCGCTAACAAATAGTTTGTTACACATTACGCGAATAGTTTTTTTAAAATTAGAGGAAAACGATTTTTAAAATAGCATTGTTTTATCGCCCAGAAAGTCGGGTTTTTCATCCCGCATATAGGCAAATCGGCCATGAGAACACACAGTTTACATACTATATATACTAGTGGTGGAGTCGGTGGTAGATGGCGCTGCATGTTGAAGGTAGTAGTTGGAGGATTCGAGACGCTGATTTATAGTAGAGTGCTATCCCACGATAAATCCTAGGACCCCTTGGAGGTGTCACGTAATAATAATAATAATAATAATAATAATAATAATAATAATAATAATAATAATAATAATAATAATAATAATACATCTTGTCAGTCATTTGTATGATGTCTGATCGAGTTCGTAGAAAATGTTAAAATAATATTTCACTGAACTGTTTTTTTTTCTCTGAAATCATTTTTATTATAAATTGCTTTGGGATGACTTTTCTTGTAATTGCATACACTCAGCTATTTCACATGTTTACAAGTGGTGAAAATGACTGTAAACATTGTGTTTCAGGAAAAGAGAAAAAATAAAATAAAATAAAATAAAAACACTTCAAGAGTATTATTAATCTTCGTGATAGCTTGAAGGAATATTACGTGTGTCCAACATCACAACAGTTACCAAAACTTTCCTGAAGTTGCTGCATTAACCAGATTTCCAGCATAAGAAATCGTATCAAAAAGTTCATATAATAATGTTTTTAATTGAATGGTATTAATTTGTTTTACATTTTTATCCTTTTTAGACCTCCTTCACTGAAGAAGTTTGGGTAGTTGTCCATTCACTTTACAAACTTTGAGAAACGAAGAAAAAAAGAGAAAACTGCTGAGTGAGTAGAAAGACTGTTTCCGCGCTGGTGCCTGTAATCATTGTCATATAAGAAATTCCATCGAATGGGTTTCGCCCATTTGATGGAAGGAATGGCATTCTCTGGGGTGACATTCGTATACACCTCGTTCATCAGTTCTTAATGATATTTCATTCGACCATTCCCAAATAAAACTCAAGATTGTACATTCGCACATAATTTACGATTTGAGGGTGTGACAACCCTCAAATAGATTAAAGATCCTGGGCTCTGTAATTTCATATGAAAAGATGACCATGGCCTTTTGGAAACATACTAAGCAATTCTTCATCTTAATATTATTTTTTATTCTAATCCTAACGACAAAAGATAGTAAATCTCGTGGCTTTGTATCGTTGGTGGATTAAAGATTAGAATTTGGAAATCTCTGCCCGGTGAACTTTTTTCCGAGCTACTTATGGCTTCAAATAAGCCGTATGGTGGTCTTACATCAGGGAGTGAATATCATCTATCGCTTAAGGGCAACAAACAAATATCCACGTCACAATGAGATTCAAATCCACGACTTCAATGCTGGAAAGCGAACACGATCCACTCTGCCAATGAGGTAGGCATTTTCATCTAACAATTCCGAACCTTCAAGAAATATATCCCACTGTTCACTGTAAGGATATAAATTGAGCCTCTATGAATATGTACATCGAACTACATATCTAACTATAAATAATATAAATACTAATAAATATTGTTTATGGTTAGTATAAGATACTACTTAGACAGCTTACGAAGTACACAGCGTATAGAATATACTCTCTTGCTTTCTAGCTTCTCTTTACAGCCTTAAAGCTCTTCGACTGCGAACCCCTTTCCAAAGTTCGTCCAGTAACCACGCTCCATAAAACAAGGCTGTCAACTTCAGTGGATACTTTCTCCTGAAGAAAAGTCAAGCGTCAACATTTGTGAATAGCAGAGTGTTTAGTTGTTGTTTTTTGAATGTTTAATTCAACAGAACATCATTTAGACTAACCCTATATTTAGTCGGACTTCTTGGCAAATCTTCTCAGAAACATGCATTCTAGATTAGGTATAGTAGAGGAAGGAGAAGAAATCTAAGCACTAATTACACACAAGCTTTGCAATGTTTGAATCGCTAATGATCTTATATAATAATAATTAACTATTCGTTAATTTTGCATTTGTCTGTGCCCACTGGGGAGCATAAGATGACTTCAACGTATAACCAATCATAACCAGCGAACCAGCATTTTTCGCGAATATACAGCACTGTGAAGATTAATAACCTCACAAAGATATTCTAATATCGCGAAGCCTTAAATATCTAAGAGAATTGATATCAAACTGCTTTGCTGACGTAATGTGCATTGCGGTTTATGTTCACATGAAGTTAAACTAGATATGAACGAAATACGAAGGGTGAGAATTCACCGATCTCTTATCACGGTCCTTGCTCATCATCCGCCGGTTTTTCAGGAATGTTGTATCATTTCAATTTTTTAAAAAAGTACTTTTGTATAATTGTGTATGTTATGTGTAATTCGCTGAAATGATTTGGGGAGCAATCAGACATTAACACACCCTGTCCTTGTTCTGCTTTAATAATTGGTTTCAGCAAATATTACATTTCTTTTAGGGAGGGTCCCTGACACAAGCAGGGATCATGAAGGAGTGGTGCAAACAGAAAGAATGGTGACCTTTGAAAATACCAATTACTTGTCCTGTAGTCAAGCGAATAAGACGTCTACACCCATGTTAGCCTTAGCGTAGGAAAAGAAAAAAAAAAGTTACAACTATGTTTGCGGACAAGAATGGCGACACGAGCTGATTTCTGTTTAAATGAGTTCTGCATGATTTTAAGTAACTCCTTTTATTATAAGATTCCCTTCGTTTGAAGATCAGGTGCATGAAATCTTTTCCCCTGACACCTTAAGTGTTACTTAATTAAGAATTATATACAGTTTCACTATTTATTGTGTGTGTCTAAGTGAGAATCCATTTTTTTTTTTTTTTTTTTTGGTGGGTGGAGGCAGATTTTGACATTATCGTAGCAGAACCAAAAGGACGAGGCGATTGGTTCATTGCTTGCATTATTTGATAAATATCAGAATTTTTGCGACTCATGGGAAGAATTTAAAGTGACAAAATAGCGACACCTATCGTCTGCCATAATACTAAATTTAAATAAATAAAGGAACAGCCTCATTTGACTGCAGCATACGACAGAAGTTAAATATTACGAGAAAAATAAGTCAATTACTCTTGACTATGGGAATTACCAGGTAAACCAATGCCAATTGGGGAGACGGTATTTTAGTATTATTTTTTGAATGGCATTTAATTATATTTTCCAAATAGCAGTGACCCTAATAGACTTTTTTAAAATAAAGCTCATATTCATTATTGATAATTAGCGCAAATAACATTCACGAATAAATGAATAGTTTTTATGGAAAAATTCTTGGAAGTCACTATTAAAAGTCACTTTATAACGATCCCTTTCCTGTCATATTTATTAGTTCAACTTATCATGAGCTTAAAACATAGAGGTCGCTGTTTTTATATTAGTTATAATCGTCGTAAACTGTCATTATTGTTTCTGCACTTGCATTTCATTCTGCCTAATTTGCTGATGAAAATGCAGTTGAGTTAAGCGATAATAATTCGTAAGTTTGTGATTTCCTTTATTGATAAATAAATTATGACTTCTAGCTGTTTTTCTTGTAGTTAAGAAATTCCCATAGGATTTTTTAACTGTTACAGAAAATTTCTACGCGTTCTTAAAAAATAGGGGAGGCGAGAAAAAGTATTAGTCTTAAACGAGATTCTAACAGTTGAAATCGTTCAAAAATTTGACATTTCATTCATCCGTATGTTGCAAAAGATCAAGACGGAAACATTGGATTCTAATTGCATGATAGGGGAACAAAATTTGATTCATATTTTATTTTACAAGTATGGCGGTAGCTGAGTAGTAAAATTGATGTTGGATCCACCACTGCGGCAGTTACTGACACCAACTGTGTACGCTTCTCGCGAACTTAAACTTGTATTACTAATGAACAGAAATCGTTTTAAAAAAAAGTTCGAACAATATGTTTAGTAGGACTTTTAATGAAAGACATAGACTAACAAATAATCCCCCCCCCCCATCAAGTCTGCCCTTGCTCGCGCGGAACCATACTTGAACAAAGAAGTTAATAAGAAACGACTCCTTTGATGCTATTAGGAAGTTGCCTTTCTCTGCCTAACATAGTGAGCGCAGTTGCGTTCCACTTTTTACCGACGTCTTTATTTCGAAACGTATCTGAAAGTTCCCGCATCTCTTTTTAATACCTGACGCGTGCGAGTGTCGCAAGAGCACGTGCTGGCCGATAGTTTGCTCACGGTGTCGGCCGGCTCTCCGAATGAGGTCCGACACCATCTCCAGCCTTTTCTGTTGCTTATTTCTGAGAAGTGCGGTCAAGGAACGTGCTTGAAATGATCCCTATCTCTTCGACTCCCCCCCCCACCCTTAGTTCTTTAGTAGGCACGGTAATAATTTATTACTCACTTTGTTCGTTGTCTGCTGCTCTTCTGTTTCTCTCTCGCTAAAATACGTCAATAAATCACCACTGGTCAGACAGCCTCACTTTGTGCTTCGGAAACTTTCATCCATCTCTCTCTCTTTCAGTCCTGACGGTGCGCAAAGTCGAAGGGGGAAACAATATGGGAAAAAAAAAAAAAGATATGCTCAGCCTCCTTGTTATTAGTAGATGCTGGAGATGGGGACGTCCTAGAAATCCGAAACTTGTGTGCGCATTTGTTATACGTTCCTTCGTTTCTGAAAACCCCTTTCTTCTACTTGAGGGAGGCAGGAGGGTGGGCAGAACACTGGAGTGACAAAACAAGCAGGTTACTGGCGGGTACCAGTGTCAGACAAGCTCTCCTTTTAGAAGTCCATTGAAGATTTGCAGATGAGATGATCAGTTCTCTCTCTCTCTCTCTCTCTCTCTCGTTGAACCCTTGAAACACACGCTGGCATCTACATGCAGATATCTGCTGAGAGCGAAATGAGGTTATTATTTGAAGGTCTATGAAACAGTTCCTGGAATGATTTTATTTTGGAAATAAATAAAATGAATAAATGGTTTCATTTATTTTATTTATTTCCAAAAACTTATTGGAACGTCAAGACAAATTTCACCTGATCCAAGAGAACATCAGGGGTGCTTGAGCGCACAAAATCATCCCCGTTTGAAGCGGATGGCCTCCGGAGGTATATTCTCACAGTGGCTCGTGTTTTTCCTTTTTTGTACAACAGGCAATCCTGCCCGAGAATGCATCCACTTGACACTTCTGATAAACTGTTACATCGTATGGGTTTATCAGGTTAGATTCCTAGGCGATAATCCCAAAGAATCCAATCCATTGTGGTCAGATACGGTGTTACATATTTGCAACAATTCTTGGTGCTCGTCGGATCTAATGATAGAGAAGTAACGTTGAAGAAGCGTCTCGCTAGCCGATAGTTTTTAATAATAGATGACGTAAAAGAGGACCAAAAGGGCTAAAATTGTTTCTAAATCCTTCTTAATGTATGATTTGAAGAACTGAAACAAGATAGAAATTGATACTGAGTGTTTGATACATTTTTGATAGAAATTGATACATTTTGAAGTCTATAGATATGTGATTAATAAAAAAATAAAATTTAAATTTAAACAAATGTATCGAAAATAATGCAAATTATTTTATATTGTTATTCATACTGTTCATGTATGTAACTTCGTATATTTCAGTATTAATTCTTTATATAAATAAATCGATTTTTATATAGAGATTAATTTGGATTACTGAAAGTAAATCAAGCCGCAACCGTTCTGTTATGTCAGAAAGGTTGCGGCTTGATTTACTTTAAATAGATGCCCCTCAACTAAGAATTTTGTAGATGATTATCTCCCTGAATTGATCTTTCTCGTCTTATTTCAACGGAGGTTTTCATTTTGTTCCTGCGATGCAAGTCTGCTATACCAATGCCGGGAAGAGAACTTAGAATTTTCCTAGAAATGGTGCAGTTTTAAATGAAGAAATAATTAGCTTGATATTCTACAAGTTGCTCAGTCTACAACAACAACAACAAAAAAAGGGAGGGGCAAATGGAATAAATATTTGGAAGAAAGTAATATTGCTATAGTTGATGGAACAGAGTGGTTGAAGGTAATTGGACTGTTCGCTAAAGTAAATATGCCAACAGAGGAACAAACAGATGTAATCTATTTGTTCATTGTTTAATTCCAAACACAATCTGGAAATTCAAAGAAGCCTTCAGAATCAGTCGACTGCATGAAATCAGATTTCTAGCTTCGTATATTTTAGCAACATGATAAAAGTTGTGAACACATTTGTGATCCAGAGTTTCATGTGCGAACAAATGCTATGCGACTGCATACGAAAATGGATTTTGTTAAAATAAGGACGTGTTACTAATGACACGGGAAAAATACGATAATCAAATTAACATTCGTTTCAAGATTCAATACAAATGCAGAGGACAAAAAAGGAGTTTTCTGAATGAACAGCACACCGAAATAAACGCAGAAATGCTTCAATTGGTCTTCTAGAAATAACTGTGAACAGACGGAAATTGTGCAGATGATCAAAAATGGAATAATAATGATAAGAATATTTAAATATTCTCTCGTTGATCAGAAATATTTTAAGCATTAATGCAAGTATTCAAAACCATGAAGGATAGAATCACTCCAAGAAAAAACGATGCGAATATGAAAAAGTGAGTTTTTTTGTTTTTTGTGAATTTCTTTCATAAATGTTGTAAGCCTCCTATGGATCGAGTTATATTAATTTACTATTTTTAATAATAATTTGGGGGAATGATTAATAGAAAAAATTTCACTCTCTGGTCTGATTTAAGTGTGGCGAGAACGTTTAAGGAAATGCAGTCTTTGGAATTGGGATTCAAAGGACGGACTCTGAAACGTTAATTGCATTCAGTTTTTGTTTTTAATTTTTTTTAAGTTCCCATTTCGCATTTTGTGAAGATAATAATAAACTTTACACAGATTTACCCAATTATGAATTGCGTAAATTATATTCGTGTTTTGTTTTAAATTCAGAATTCGTTACTGGTCAAACAGTGTTTAAAAATCATGACGATTCTTCATGAAATTCCTGATTTATACCATGAAGAGGATGCACACCATAGAATGCCATGATAATACTACACGAGTAAGTTAACATCATCATTATTACTAGTTTCTTTCCTGTTAACAATTTTCTTCCAAATTGATTTGTTATTTGTCATGTCTCCAATATTGTCAGAGCTTATCTTTCGGTCTTCTAAGGCACTTTTAACTCCGTCTACCACTTATATTTTGGTCGTGCTCGGGGGCATCCTCCCCTCCCAATACAGTACCAAATACCTATTTTGTTAACCTTTCTCTTCCCGTTCCCTTTAAGCAACCATATCACCGAGATTAGCTCTGTTCGCACATTCCTTAATGCTAACAGTGTCAAGTTCTTTCCTAAGATTCTCATTTTTAACGTGATTCATTCACAGATGCCATCTGTTCACTTCCCTAAAATTTTCTCAAACTCTCTGTGATCTTTGATCAAGTTTCATTTCTAACCCACTTCTCGGATCCATAAGTTTAAATTTTGTTGAACCATACACAAGATCGTTTTAATTACCTTGTATACGACTAGTTCAGTGTTTTGGGTAAATATCTCTCTTATTCCACTTAAATTTATTCAAACAGAATAAGACAGCTTTTCTATTATCTATTTCCAAATTTAGTTTGCCGTCGTCATTGAGAATTTTGTCCAAATATTTGAAGTATTTTACTTTTTCAGTAACTTTCTGTATTTTAAATTCCCAATATTTCGAAATGAGTTTGTTTGGATGTTGTTCAATGGACGAAGTGCTCAAGTCACATACACTAAGTACACTGCTACTAATACATGCCAATTATGCTCTTAGTTTCCTAATTCAGACTTCATCGCATGTTATCAGCACCCAAATTATTATGTGGAAGGGAGGGTAAGTAGGCCTAGAAATTTCAAAAGAAAGAGAAAAAGAGAATAATTGTTACTTACATGTGATTTATGGTCAAAGCACAGGAACAGATTTGAATATTATAATAATAATATTTTAAAGGAAGTAATACACCAGTAATCGTAAGTGATATTTATGAATGCAGAAAAAAATCATACAACGTATCAATATGCAGAATGACCTCAGCATGATTACCAAATAACACACACACACACACACACACACACACACGCAGGCACGCACGCACACACACACACACACACACACACACACACACACACACACACACACACACACACACACACACACACACACACACACACACACACACACACACACACACACACACACACACACACACACACACACGCACACACACACACACACACACACACACACACACACACACACACACACACACACACACACACACACACACACACACACACACACACACACACACACACAGAGAGAGAGAGAGAGAGAGATCAGCGGAAGCTTATACAAGCGAACATGGTTTGTATTCACTCAGGCATAACATTACTGACACAAAAATATATGAATATACCAAATTTTCATAACATTTTGAGGCTCCATAACTAAATATTTCAGTATAAAATAACGATGATGGGTTATTGTGTATATATATATACTGTGTATATATGTTGAAGATACCAAGCAATTTTATAAACTTTTGGTTTTAATCCTTTTTCCCAAGTAGGCAAACAGACAAGTAAGTCAAGTTTGCGCCTGAACTATGTTCAGATACGAGGCAACTCGTAGTAGAACTGTCAATATGTATATAGTTTTACATAGTTTTACTCATTAAAAAATTTCTTATATTTTTACCTATACACTAAATAAATAAAATCTGGAAAATATAACTGGACAAAAAACCATGCTATTGTTAATGCATCTGACAGCATTGAACATTTGCTGAAGTAGTTGACGAAGATCTTGTTCAATTTGTGTATATACATATATATATATATATATATAGTCTTAAATAGATAATTTCTGTCTCCCACGGCTTAATAAAAACTATGTTTGGTCTATAGAATTCTCCAATTATTTAAACATGAAATAATATCGGTTCTATTCACAAACCAGCAAGACAGAAAAATAGAGTTTGTACAATACCACTTATGGTGGTGCGTATTTGCGTTTTTGGTATAGCATACAAGGCGACTGTAGAAATAGCACCACTTTTTTTCCAGTCTTACTCAATTGATGCGGCATCTCCATGGCACAGTTGAAAGGGTACGTGCTGAATGAAAATACCAGAGTTTCAATATCATCAAGAATGCAAGGAACATGTTTTGGGGCTTTTGATGGGAGGTCTTGATATTTGGAAAATTTAGTTCTCTCCCTTCTTCAAGACTAACACTAGATGGTATATCTAGCTGACGAACAATTAATAGGCATAATACTAAATCATCCAAATAATCCATACCGCAATAACCTTGTTTATAGTTTCTTTTAAGACAAAGAAGTATAAATAACTTAGTTTTGTGATTTTACATTTGATGAGGTTCTTTGTTGCTGGAGATGTTTAAGTCCCTGCATCCTTATCTTAGTCCGCCTTGCCGTGCATGTATATAATCTGATATTCCAGGAACATTCTCAGTCACGTTTTAGAATATCGGGTTTTCAAGTGTGCCAAGAATGGGAGTAGTGTTACGTTTTGAGCTATTCGAAGTCAGAGGATTAAGATTGCGATAGACTGACTCTTTACATATAATTATTTCGTATCTCTCTCTCTCTCTCTCTCCCTCTCTCATTCTTCAAGGTGTTATATTGTCTAGATGATATCAATTCCGAACATAGAGAGAATATATGATGTCTCTATCCCAAGAGATAAGGAATTTTGGAGTTGCCTAAAGCACTGGTTTGTCGGCCTCCCGAGTCGTTGGTGACACGGCGTTTATTCAAGTGACTGTTAAGTTACCGGAAACGGAACGACATATTTGAGATTCTGGGAAAGTGACTCAATACATTACTTTGTTTCGTTCTTGATTTCGGTTATGATCTTTGGTTATCGCTTACTAACGTCTCAGCCGGATACAGCAACTACAGAAGAGCGACTTCGTGGTGACTCTATTCTTCGAACATTCAGATTAATGGACCGAAGAACACGTCCAATTATTATTGCGAAGAATGGCAGAATCATCAAAATACACTTGAACTATACTGCCTGTCGAGAAAATTAATTTCTCTTGTTTTAAGAGAAATGGCGTGCAAGGTGAAAATTATGTAATCACATATTCCACCTGAAAACCAAACACTGGCCATACTTCACCCTGCAGGGATGGGAGAAGTACGGTACTAGAAAGGTCGTTTCTTTAGCATCCTGATAAAAGAAGTTACAGTAAGAAATGTGGAAATCATTGGATAACGACATCGACAATATAGAAGACAAGACATCAACTTCAGTCTTCTAATATTTAATTTGTTTAGGGGTCACCGTGCTGTCATCCAGTAGATGACTAATACACTCAGGCCAAGTCCAACCTTTATCGGCTTGGATTGCGTAGCACAGGGATTGATGCACTGCTTCCATATTTTGCTTTCATTGAAGCAATAGACCAGATTTTTGATGTCTAGTCTGCAAGAAACTTGGTAGTGAAATGAATCCCTCTGGCCACACTATTTCCCGAAATCGCAATCCAATCCATCGAAAATATTTTACACGAATTAGAATGGCATACGAGTGTGGACTTGCTGTCCCTCATCAACGTGATCATTTTTGTTTCGTGAATGGCTTCAATATCGCTTTCAAAATATAGCATAATCTACGCTATGCAGAATTCAGGCTGCTTTTAAGAGACGTGAAGGTGATACACATAACAGACACCGAATGGTACCTCTTATAAACAAAGAAAACGATTTATTGAATGGAAACACACACCATGCAGTGTTCTATTAATATTGGAACTGAACGCTTATTTAGTCCCAATAGAACACTCTTCATGGTATGTGTTTCCATTCAATCTGAAAGTAAACTGAAATCTGAGCACATTTAAGAACAAAACAAATCGTCATATTAGCGGTTTTTCAGAATAAACTCACACAACATTTGGATGTAACTATGCAAACTCGGACTAGTAGTACAAGCAGATACAAGCTTTCAGTATCTGCTAATTGGAATTTTCGGCTAAGATTTATATTCCTAGAACAACTGTTAGACTGTGTCACAAAATTAGGCACGTTTCTGTGATGGCTGAGAAAAATGTAAATACAGTGAATTGCACACACACACACACACACACACACACACACACACACACACACACACACACACACACACACACACACACACACACACACACACACACACACACACACAGTGAATTGTTTATATATATATATATATATATATATATATATACCTGGATAAAGGCAGAAAGACCAAACTATATATATATATATATATACTGTATATATATATATATATATATATATATACACACACACACACACATATATATATATACCTGGATAAAGGCAGAAAGACCAAACTATATATATATATATACTGTGTGTATATATATATATATATATACCTGGATAAAGGCAGAAAGACCAAACTATATATATATACTGTAGTTTGGTTTTCTGTCTTTATCCAGGAATTTTTATTTATTTCATCTTTATTTCATTCTATTTATTTATTTATTTATGTATTTTGGCCGTGCAAGTGCTCTCTCTTCTACACAATTCTGAAATTACGTCCAATACAGTTTCATTTAAGCTGTTAATATTACTAAGCTAATCTGTCTCTTTGTATTAAGCAGATATCGCATTTGCTTTTTTTTTTCTGCTGCAACTTTCTTAAAAAAAAAAAAACTCTCTCTGCTGTCTCATTAAAGTGGAGCAATTTTTTCTCAGGAATATTATTTGTTCAGGATGTGGGAGGAAAATACTTCGGGTTTTTTTTTTTTTTTTTTGCTTATTTAGGCAAGTGCGTTATGTGTTAATCGAGTATTGTTGCCAGTTTGCCTGTTTGGGGAAGATAAAAATACTTCCGTTGCTTTATGGGATTTGCTAACTCAAACTCGATTGAAAAATTACTAATAAAATAGGTTCCTAGATTCGAACCCAAATCTGTAGTATCAAAAGTCTATAGAAATGTATTTACTAATTCAAGTGTGCCTTCATAGTCAGTCGAGTTTTGGTCGGAAAGACCTAGTTCGAATTTCGTACAGGAGGCGAAGAACTTCTTATGGGGTTTTCATGTGCAGGTGAGTTACCTGGTCTCGTACGAAGGCGCAAATTTTCCACCAGAAAACTTGGGTTTTTATTCAGCAAAACAAGTCAAGGAAAGGATGCAGTCAATAGGCATAATGCACTAGTTCCATAGCCTTAGTTGCTTCGTTCAAATATTAGCCAGCATAATTACATTTTAATTTAAATCATAAATATTAATTTATTAGTGAAAATAATTTCAAAGAGCTTATCACTGTTAAAAGAGAATACAGCAAAACCTTGTTTAACGCTATTCTGTATAGCGTTCATCTTAACGTACTTGCTCACTCACTGAAGTTAGCACGGCATTTATTCCTGATTTGTGTTAATATCACTTGATCCATTTCACCAAAGACGCTCGATGAAAAACGGTATCACTTGAGATGTGAAAATGGCAGTGCAATTCTATACTGGTCCTTTTAGCGCTCCTTCAGATTATGCACTCTTTTCCAGGTACTCATCTTGAAGACTTGAAGAGAGATACTACTCAATTCTTTTTCATATTTTTGCAAAGTTCTGAGATCATATTTTGAAACTTTTATTTTATTCTCTTGTGCATACTTGTAAACTGATGGCTGAGTTTCGTACTAATGATATTCCTGACTACAATGAAAAATCATGAACTCATACACTTATGATATCAGATCGAGAAGTGGCAGTAAGACATTTTAAACTCCTCTGTATTCAAAGGTCTTAAAAAATAGCGCAATGGATTAAAATTGTATTTCGGTCACGCTGTTCTTACTAAGTATCAAAGCGTTGCCATAGCAGCGAACACCTTTTGTGCACTTCCTGCTGTAGATGCATAACCACCCTGATTAAACGAGCGCTTTCTTTTCAGTGTGAATAATCCCAAGTAGACGATGCATTGAAAGAGTTTTTGTTTAAGCTTCACCAGTACTGTCTCGACTGCATCCTCAGGCGACCATCAGAAGTAAAATGAATATCTAAAGCTGGAAGCTGTGAACGAAATCTACTGCTGTCCATAAATATTTCTTCGCCAACAATGTTGAGTGTTTCAGTCGTCTACCTCGAGGAATCGCAGGCTATCTATAGAACAATGTTTCTGCGTCATGTTAGTGACACGGCGCACCTAACCGAAACTGCGAAAACTGTTTACGATACGGCCAAATCCCCAGGAATATTTCTGCACTCTGCTCACATTTTGTAGCTACTGTATAAGAAATATGCAAAATATACAACGCTAGACATTTAAACCCGTGATGGCTATATTTAACCTTAAGAAAATAGCTTTATTATATTTAGCCTTAAAATAAATATTATATTTAGTGTTAAGAAAATAGCTTTTTTTAGCCTTGATTAAGGATTAGTGGCAATGGTTTTAGGGAATTGGAAAAAAAAGAAAAGAAAAAGATTTTTGCTATCAGCTGTGTATTGTTAAAGAAAAAAACTTTTTTTCCCTTTCTTTTCTTTGTATTGTCGCTGATGGTTTGTATCTGATATACAAACTATTCTGTGTATACTAAATGTTTTCTAGTATTTCAAAATTAAAGTTTTGTAAGTTAATTAACGTCAACTTATCTTTAGCATGAATAAAGAAACTGTAAAGTGGATCTTGAAAAAGTGGTCACCAGTGACAGTTGATGAAATGGTAAGTTGTCAAAAATATTTGCATACAACCATGGTATTGAGGTCTTTTGGTCCTACGAGAGACAATTCCACCTTCGGGAAGTGAATGTGACACAACCCCACTGCAAACTTCGCTGTTAAGACGACACACTGCAGTTGCTTTCGATACCTTCAGGCCCCGAATAGAGCATGAGTCGTCCTCTATGAAGCTGGTTTCTGCTGTTTCGAAGGCCGAGAAGAATAGACAACGAGTCATCACTCCAAATAATCTTAGTTTTTGTTTTTACTAATGAAGATAAAGAACCAAAAGGCTTCATTTCGGCGATGCAGAAGTATTAAATCAAGTGGATTTAATACTTCTTCATGCAAGAGAAGTATTAGATCAAGTGGATGTTAGATCCAGCATCATTTCCAAGCCGAATGTAAAAACTATGAAAGTTTCGTATATAAGTGTATTCCAGTATAAGTGT
Organism: Typopeltis vanoorti; assembly: GCF_054136105.1. Classification (NCBI taxonomy): domain Eukaryota; kingdom Metazoa; phylum Arthropoda; class Arachnida; order Uropygi; family Thelyphonidae; genus Typopeltis; species Typopeltis vanoorti. Next base: position 165,541,292 of record NC_143552.1, read on the forward strand.
AAGCTCTCTGGTCAACTTATTTTTACGAACCTTTCATAGTTTCTAGATTCGGCTTTGAAATAATGCTGGATCTAACATCCACTTGACTTATATAATTAGTTTCTTTTGCTTTGCAGGACTTGTCCCATTCGGTCCTAAGAAAGCTCCGTAAATCTTGTGGATTGGGGCTGCATATTCGTGCATACTTTCAGCAGCCAAAGCTATGATCTCCCTTCTTATCTACAAGAAGTGAGAGCATTTTCGGTAATGAAGCATTTGGTTAGATGGTGGTTCCTCTTCAATTGTCTACGCTTACCAGACTCTTATCATCTTTCATCTCTTTTCAAAATTTGGACTGCACGTAACTGTGAAAGAGTAAAGAACCAGCGCTGCCCAAAGCATCGCGCCGATTATTAACCAGCATGAATTATATTAAATCTTCAATATAAGTGCTTAAGATTTTATCTGAATAATCGACATAATTTCTTGCGGAAAAAATCCTCGAACTTTGTCAGTGGAATGCCAAACATAAAGGAGTGCATTGCGAATAAATAACAGTTTAAGACATGAAATTTAAGCGGAATTAAGTCAGTTAGTGAAATGCATTTGTTTGTATCAAATATGCTAACAGAAAAAGCTGCTCTAGTCTCATTCTCGCCTTTAAGTTCGGTTCCACTTTCCTCGCCTTTACTTCTATGATATTTTTAAAATGACTTTCTTAAACAATTTGATTATATTTAGAAACAATCGATAATAACGGAGCTTCACAGTAACATAGAATTGCTTTCAAGTCTCTCTCCATCTTCGAGCCCCCGTATCAGTATCGACAACGCCATTTAGTTGGAAAGATATGGATTCGATCCCATCTAGAACATCAAGAAAATAATCTTTATAAGCATCTTTACATCTGAAAGTGAGTTAGTTTGTCCCATGCAGAGGTGGAAACTCTTTCTCCGAGTTTTTCGATCCCCGTCCCCTCTCCTGCCATTTCGATGGGAAGTACTTTTTATGAAACCGGTACGAGACCACCACCTTGCTTACAGGACTGAAGTCACTTGCAAAAAGTACCTCAGTCTCTTCAGGAAAGGATTAAGGATTAATGGTTAGATGATTAAGGATCATCTAACCATTACCCATCTTTGGCAGTAATAAATGATATTTTATTTCTTTACAATTGTTTGTGGGTGGGTCTGAGTTTCATCCAAAAACAAGGGACTCTGCACCTAGCACCCCATATGCTATAAATATTTACCTTTTCAATATCCTAAGCTGAGACTTATCAGGATATTGTAAAAACGTGGTCAAGCAGAGTATATTTCTCTACTCTGCTCGATCTTAATTAATTATTAACTACTTTTGATCCCTTCTAGGCCACCACTTATTACTAATCAAACTAAGCTCGGTTGTCTCCTTTTCCCAAAGCTTTGCTTGCTTAATAATTCCGAAAATTGGTTGCGTTGTTAAGATGACGCATCCATCACCAGGAAAACACGTTTTTATTTTGAAAAGTTTATCTCATAAGTTGTTTGGGCCTTGTCTAATTTTTCTCTCGGTTGATCTGATTAAATTTTTAAGATGAGGAAAACTGGAGAAATTGTAAATACTCATTACTGTTGCAGCCAAGGAATATGTTGAGAAAAAAATTTCAGACTTTTTTCTTAGGCACATTCTGGTCACTGAATTAGAAACCTTTATGCAGATGGACGTAAACGTCACTTACTCAGCGTATATGCAAAATATTGGCTACGTGTGTCACTGCGTGTTCTATGCAACTATTTAGGAATGCTGCTGTCAGTAATCGTCAATAGTGTTGCTCACAATAGGAAAAACAAAGGTTTCTGGTTTTCGATATAAGGATGCAATTGCGATTTCTATAAAGGGCTTATTGTGAGTTCCCGTCTGGCTTGAGCCACCATTTCGAAAACAGCAGAGCTGACTGATTTCTCAAGATATCACTGGTGTTTAATCAGTGGAAAAATAACCCACATTGCTTGTCTAAGAGGCGTAACTGTGGTCCTAAGACAATCTCTCTGGAACGAGATCGCCGTCGTTTGTCCTCTGTACAGACAAACAGAACTTCCTGTGTGCAGCAATTGATCGAAGCATTTAATGAAAGCTGTTCCTGACCCACATCTCACCGAACTATTCACAAGAAATTGAAGAGGATCGGTATTGGCAGCCGCATGCCTATACGGAAACCACCACGTTAAATAAATATAATTCAGTGCCCAGTATGTGTATCTTAGTATGGAAAGCTTTGTCCATACAAACGAATATGGATTGACAAGCTTAAACATTTTGGTAAGACAAAATGCCTTACCAAAATGTTTAAGCTTTTACCAAAATGTTTGGAAGCATAAGAAAAGGCAGAGATCGAATGTTTGTCATAAATAAGATATTGGTACCGGTTGGAATTGCTGCAGAAGCAACTTAGGTCGTGATGCCATAAAATCATGTCTGTTAATTTCGTATGTTTTCCGGATGTCTGCCTATTTTGGGGAAGAAAATCCTTTTATCACTGGAGTAAACCTGCTTGCCTTCAGTTGACTGACCTTAATATAAGTTCTCCGTCCTAGAGACAGGATTTGATCAGATCTTTCCAGTCACATGAATAGGGCGCGTTATTCGTACAACGTGCATTTTAAAATAATGCATCTTACACTACAGAGGCGAATGGGTGTCACATTTTGATGTACAGTTTGATACGGTACATGGAATATTTCCTTGGGGGAGAGATTAGCGACTTATCACGAAAGTTTCACTGAGAGTAGCAAAGATGGCTGATCCATGATTAGTGACTAGGGTTCAATTTTCAATAGTTGTTTACTTTTATATTATATAATCAATATTAACTTTATATACCTTAAACCGAATAACTTTGTAACAGATTACTTAGCAGCTAGGATAGAAATATATTAATCGATGATTGTTCCTAATAGTCCATTATTTGTTAGGCAATTCATTTATGCCACTTTCACACCATACGTTGATTAATAACCACCCACATTGATTAATAACCCATGCTGATTAATAAATCATAAATTGATTAATCTATACAGATTAATCAATTTATGCTTCTTTAAGGCCTTAAATGAAATCGGTTATCTTGTGAAAATTGAAACGCGGCTCATAATTATAAAAATGCTGCATTTCGAAGATTTCGTAAATCCCTTTATGGAAACCCATGGAATTTTTTCGTGGCTCTTGGATTTTTTATGCATCATATAATGGTTACGATAGGTTTAATTCTCTTTTCTGACCTATTTCCGACACAACACCACTTCGTTCCATGGAACAATCATTTTTTTCTTTTCTTTGTTTAATCAGGCATCGTTTTCGTAACGATTCTTGGATGAAACTGCCCTTCATACACCTCAAGGCCACCAGCCTTTCGAGTTCTCACTTACCACATGCCATTCGTAATGTACATTTTGCAGTTGATTCGTATGGATATTTTTGACAAATTTTAATTTGTCACAAAGGTTTGAAAAAAGGGTTTTGCAAAAATTAAATTTGTGAAAATTTAAGTTTACGCCAAAGTTAATTCATTCTACTAAAACAGCATGTTCAACAAAACGAAGGATTTATAGGAATAATACAGAAATACTGCCTCTCCAAAATGAAATTGAATTACGTAAATTGAGATGTTTGCAAACAAACAAGAGAACCAAGTATCGGTGGTTTCTCACAAAGAATTTTTTTTTCCTCTTCAGGCTGAGCAGTGTGGCTCTGTGGCAACAAATAGTTTAACCTGCACTGCCAACTAGCAGCAGTAAGTGGCAGCAGGTGATATGGTCTCGATTTTATATACTGCATTCAAAGAAACAGCACACACACACGAACCCTCGGCATTCAAAATTACCCTATCATTAGTACCTGTCACGTTTCACCCTGACATTCACAAAGCGACTCCCGATTAAGTAAATAACCGTTTGCGTACGATATATTTGAAGTATAGAAATATAGCAGGAAAGATGTTTCTATTACTAAACGTAATACATTTTGTGTTTACACAATTTTTCAATTATGTATCGCCATGCCATCGATAGACCATTCACAGATTACACATCGTTAACTTCAAAGAGAAGGCTGAATTTCCCCCTCACATCTTTCTTTTGGACATGAATGTTAGAAATTAGTTCTCGGCAGGTCATTAGAGTTAGCGTACTTTTTTCATGTCACATATATTTCTGATAATGTGGTACTTTTTTACCGAATGGTAAAAAATAATCATTAACTCTCTCTCTCTCTCTCTCTCTCTCTCTCTCTATGTATATATATATATATATATATATATATATAGAGAGAGAGAGAGAGAGAGAGAGAGAGAGAGAGATCTTGGCTTCTCTGATGTCATTCATGACTCACGTATAGAAAGAGAAAGAGCAGTTATGGAATCTTTCTTAACAACTTTCATAACTCAGAGGGGAGCTTTGGTTTAGTGGTGAACAGTTAAAGCTATTAAGAAATTGTTGATAATTTTTAGTTACGTGCGTTTCGATCTGGTTTTTTGTGTACAGGAATGTAGATTCAGCCCAAAGTTTTACAAAGGAAATGCACGTGTTATACTGGCCAGAACTCGTAGCACGAAATAATTCAAACGTCCTCTCCTATCGAAGAGCAGAAGGAATTGATTCTGTTTCCAGAAGTTCACCTACGGCTTGTTGGATGAAAATGACAGCAATGAACCCTCTTTTGTTTGGTTTAAGGAACCGGTTAAGTACGAAAACAAAATGTATATTATGGGATGTTGTGATAGAAAAACAGTTTCTTTTTATTCAATCATCCGCAAGGTGAAGGGTTAATTTTTGCACTCCTATCCTATATTTTACTGCAGCGATTCAAGAATTTATCTGATTCTATATTGCTGCGACCAGTTGTGAAGTCACTTCTCTTGAGAGCGTGTTTGGAGAAATTTTGTTCCAAGTAAATATCAGTAAATCAAATACTCACGCATGGCCTGGTTACTGTATTTATTATTTTCTCAGTATCTTTGTTTAAATTTATATGTTCGCGGTTTTGTACGTATTCTGCATATTTCTTCATTTGAGGATAACTACCGTCCTCGGATGAATCCATCACTTACTTTTGTGTGTACAAAACCAATACGTAACCTTCTTGAAGAAAAAGAAGTTTTCGCGTGTTTATTTTTAACGCTCAGTTGTTAAAATTGTTCCGATATTCGACCTCAAGTTCATTTAATTGCAATAACAGTCACTTATTTGACTGAAATTAAAATTATTTAGGTAGCGTTTTTTGTCGGTTGGATTGATTTAACAGAATTAAATTTCCGTTGTCAATATGATTGTAAGTAAAATTATACGGGCCGAGTTCGATCCATCGTATAAAAGATATAACACAGTACTTATAATTCTTTGGTGTATCGTAGCTCAACTAACTAGAAAAAGTTTAGATTTGTTCTGTGTATAAAATGGTCTTAGCCCTTGTCATAATGATTTATCTCTCTCTCTCTCTCTCTCTGTTTGTAAGTATTACTTTTGAACAAATACTAACTCTACAAATTCCATACGTCCACCCATAGAACAGTTCTGCACATGTTACGAGTTTCCGTGTCTGAGATTAGCATGTAAGCGGTCGCTGGAAGAACCTTTATATTGTTCACAAATATGTCCACCATACGATTTTCAGGATCAAATACCTTTTTTTTTTCTTTTTTTTTTAAATTTTGAGCATGTGTTTTGTTGTCGATTTTCAGGAGTGTTTCAACTAAATGCAGTGTAATTAATGTATTTCTTGAACACCGCGTTATTTGAGAAGAAAGTTTATTGTTCTGTTGTTTATATGATGGATTCTTCTTCTGTAAATTAAATTTGATTGCTTCGTGTGCTACCTTTTTCGATATTCCGAATGCAGTCAAAGCATTTCTGTCACTTGTACAAAGGCATAATTGGCTGTATTTAGTCTCAGTAAAGATTATTTCACCAATGAAGAATTCTTCAGAATTTTTCGTTATATTCCAGACAACCTCACTACATCAAGATAAATAATATCTTGATGTAGACCATTTCATGATTCTCCCAATGATCATATCACACTTGAATGTCTTACGAGTAACTGCTTAAACAGGCGTGGATTTTATCAATTGTGATTACTCATAAAACTCACACTTTACTTTTGATACTTGATAAAAGTCAATATCATTATGCGATTTTATAATATTTATTGTTTTCAAGGAACTTGAAATTTTCTTTCGGCGCATTTTTCTGGAAATGCTAATTGAATTCATTTGCCGGCTTACACCGATAACCAGTATTTATTTGATTTTTATATTGCGATACGATTCTTCAGGCAGTAATCCTGTTTCTATTATAAATCTCGTACCGAAACAAGAATTTGGGCTTGTTTCGTTGCAACAATTACCCGACAATTTACTAATTCTCTGGCGATGTTGACAAACTGGTAATTGAATCCATTTCCCTTGTTAACTGTGGAATATTTATGTGTCTGTATATGCACTAGAATAGCTGAAGAGCGCCGGAAATCAAGAAACAAAACCAGTTTGTGGATTACTAGGTTGAATCGTACATGATCATTCTCTTAAAGTAACATAAGAGACAATTATCATCTATAATTCAACTGGTAATCCAATAACAGGTTTCGTTTCGCTAGTTTTCACTACCCTTGAGCTGTCCTTTCTAAGTGTAGTACTAGCTTTGAAATTTGAAATCGTAAAAATTCTTTGTCATTTAAGACTATCTTTTAGTGTTTACAGCTAGCAAAACGGCTATTTGGAAGGGGCTTCTGTTCATGTTTAAGTTATTCGTTTTACTTGTGCAAGGTTACTATTATTTCTTTGAAATTTTCACTTGGAGCAGAAATATTTAAATTCAGAAACAACTCAATTCATGTTTACGCCCCATTTAGAAATAGCTTTATGTTTACATTTCGACATTTGCTTATGAATTATGTTTACAATGACGTTATTAATTTATAATATTTTGCTTATTTTAGTGGACACTGTTAGTGTGGTCAGCATTGAGTAGTTGAATCTCTTTCCAGGACATCTTAGATCTTTTTAGTCATATTTGAATCCGAATTTGAAATTTTAATTTTGAATCATATGTTAAAAGTGTTATCAACTGTTTCTTTATTATTTAATTTTTTATATTTGTTTTTTTGTAGAAGTAGACAGGAATAAATCTAAACTTGCATGCTTTCTCTTTACAGCTGTTTGCTTTTTTCCATTTGTGAATTATGTTCTTTTGTTGCCAAAAATAACCTCACCTAGTCTTCTAGCATACTCCGTGTGATGAAGTATGCTATACTAACGATTTTTCATGAATTGGGTGAATACATGAATGAGAGAGAGAGAGAGAGAGAGAGAGAGAGAGGGGAGAGAGAGAGAGAGAGAGAGAGGGATCATCATCATTCTTTACTAGTAGGCTGCTATTTGATATTAATCCTCAAGAATACTATAAAATCCAACACAGTAGTAAAACCCTGAATTTTTTGCAACGAATCAGCCGATAAAGTAGTTTAGATAAACACTTGTTTGTTTCAATACAAGTTTTGTGACAACTTACTCTTTCTATGGTAATATTTATGATATCAGGTCTATGGAATGAACCTTATGAGAACAGGTTGAGGATTTGTGGGTTGCAGAAATTGGTTGATAGGCGGAAAAGGGGAGATGTGATTGAGACATTCAAATTGCTAAAGTGTTTCTATAGGATTAATTCAGAGGATATTTTTGAGATCAGGACTGGTGGTGGGAGAACTAGGGGACATCTATGGAAGCTGGGCAAGAGTGTGGTTAGCAGGGGTGTTAGAGCTGGGTTCTTTACTTTTAGAGGGGTAAATGAGTGGAATAAGCTGCCAGAGTCTGTTGTGGGTGCTATGACAGTAAGTGAGTTCAAGGCAAGGTATGATAGATACTGTGAGAATGTCGAATAGTTGTGTGTGGCCATGATGTTTAGGGCGATGAGTCTGACTCCCTGGAGTCGCCCGTAATAATAATAAAAAAATAATAATAGTAATATTTTAAAATAATAATAATAAAATAAAAAAGAGAGTTGTAGTCATTAATCCTATCGCGTGTGTATTCATAAGTCATATTTATTGCTCATATAGGAGACTGCGTTACAAGACAGAAGGGGTTGAATCGCATTCAGAAATGAAAAAATAAAAACCTGTTTTTGAATTACTGACTGGCTAAACTGTAGTCTACTTGATAATCATCGCAAATTTTATATCTTACATTAGTGATCATCCATTATTTGAATATACATTCCTATTCAATATGCATACTATTGGTTTGCATGCTATCTGCATGTTCGTTAAAATAAGAAATAAAAATTAATCTCATATCGTTCATATTTTTATTTATATATATAGCATAATTTTTATTTTGTATTAAAATATGCATGTAACTACAAAATATGTACTACAACATATGTACTACAAAATGTATGTATGTATGAGAAGATTAATACTGATCATGTTCCAGATGACATCGAAAAACTTTTTGGAGTTTTAAAGACAAATCGATGTGTGCCATTTTAAGTTACCGAATATACTGATATTATCAAATGATTTAAGGTTCAAATTGATTGCTTACCTTCCAGATTTGGTGATGACCATTTCGGTTCCCAAAGAATGAAATTTTTCCCAAAGTTCCTTGGATTCAAGTGTCACTTTCGGATCGTCTTGTACACCATCATCCTCGGGCTCCATCAACCTCAGTTGCTGTAAGAGGGTGTGGTGAGCCAATACGTCATCGGGAGAGAAGTGGGGATGGCTCACGAGGGACGGCAAAGGTTTCGGACATAGAGATGGAGCTGAGTGAATATTTACACCCACATTGGCGGGATTACTGGGGTTCACATACAATACGGGAGGAAGGCAGTGCGGATGCAAATAGTGGGAGTGTGCGAGCATGAAGTCCCTGGACCACATGTGGGGTAGCAGGAAAGGATGAGGATCCATAACTCTGTCTTGTTGATTTCCGTCGAATCGCATGAAGAAAGAGTTCAGACGAAGGTATGGGCTACAGGTTGGGGGAAGGTGATATTGCACGGGTCGGACGAGATTCCCAGTACCTGATCGACATAATGTTTCCTTTAGGAAATTTCTGTCTTCTTATTGGCCCATCAGGATTAATAGCCAATCACCTCCGTGCACATCCTGTCTTGACGCTCGCATGATGTGATATCTTTGACAAGTGTCTAAAAAAGTTTTGTGTTTTTGAGCACGAAAAAGAAATCAGTCCCCAAACGAAGCCAATCTTGTTAGGAGTGGCAGAGAACAGACACTTCGGAGGCTCCTCTGCGTGTTCCGTACTTCACTCGACACCAGACAGACGCCATGAAAGAAGGGAAATGGCCCTCAGGACTGCCATCTTTCCTGCCACAATTATACCGAAGCAAACATTGTTTGTTCCTCTGATTCCATAAAATGTGGCACTTAGTTAACTAGAAGAGACAAACCTACCGCGTCCTGCAGTCACAGGAGTTGACAAGAAAGATGAGATTACACAGCAACTGTCATCCATAGCTCCTCCCACTGGCCCAATATGGCGACAGGCCTGCACCTATGTACGGCCGTGACGGAAACTCTGTTGATAGATGTACGCCAATCATAACGTAGGGGAGTAGAATAGTCCAGGTAGGCGTTGCTAGCAATGGGTCTCCGGATGCTACTGCCACCAACGGAGAAAATTCGAACTTCAAAATGTTTGGAATTGGTTTGAAGTTTCGGTGAGCAGACGGAAGCCAAGGTGAGGCAAAAGGACTTTTAGATCGATGGGATGCACAAAAAAATAAAAGCGGCGAAAAAAAAAACATGAAAACAGCTTTTAGGGGATTTTTTAATGCTGTAAGCTAGAAAAGTAAGAGTTTTTTTAGAATTCACTGAAGTTATTAATGTTTTCTTGCTGACTTATGGTTGTAATTAACATTTTTAGTGTTGGTTGATTAGAATCCTAAACTTTGAAGGCGCAACGAAGGTACAGCAAGTGAGGAGTGGTTGAATGAGTTGCGTTTCCGACTTTTTCTGCCAACTGCATTCAAATACATCCCGATTAACATTGGCAAGGATCAGTATTGCAAGGGTTAATTGGCACAAATCCAAATAGTTGTGGAAATGATCGGAATGTTGTGTATATATTAATTAATTAGTGTAAGTAATTAATTTATTAAATTCCATGTCGTAAATCTGTTTATTCATTTGTCATGCTTATGTTTTTTTCTCGAATTCTAATGACCTTAGTATAAAAAATTCCCATCATTCATTCTTTATTTGATTTCGAATGTGATTTTTATTTATTCAGAAGTATTACATAAAGCAATAACATTAAAAAAACTGGCATAATAATGTGTAGAAATTAGAAATTCAACTAAAACTGACAGAGAAAAAAATCAATGATTGTCACTAAATTCGCTCGTTACTTTCATTAAGTGGAAATCCATTTTAGTAATAACAAGCACGAGGCCTGTCAACTCCACTTCAGTTTCAGTTAGAGAATCTTTCCTCAGAGAAAGTTTTTCTCTAAGGAGCATTATTCTGGATTCCTTTCATTAAACAATTGCCTGTTTAAATCCAGAATTGACACAAAGCGACTCTTAATGACGTACGTCCTGGCAGAGAATTGAACTTTGACGTGCGATTATCTTTGTATGTTTCTTGGGCGGCAGCTTTTTATACGACAATGTTGTGTTCCCTTTGTGAATGGAACAGCACAATCCGTGATTCGTGCTTGATAATAAAGCCACGAGAGGAAATCTTTATTCCAAGTTCAAAAATATTCTCTTCAGAAGTTTAATGGATCCAAATAGGAAATGCTTTAAGTAAGTGGCTCACAAACGTTTTACATCTGAGCCCCACCTGACAAGAGAAAACATTGTCAGCGAAAACACTATCAAAATAGAAGTCATACTAAGTTTGACGTTTTATTCAGTTTATTTTGTGTTTTCTACATACTATTTAACGTTTTTGACACAAAATAATTAAAGTATCACAATATTAGGCATACAATAAAAATTAGGTTTAACACTTGCAATTAACCAAAATATGTATTGAAATGAAACAATATTAAACTAACAAGGATTTAATTTTTCTCTGTAAAAATAATCAAACATTTAAATGCCAAAGTCTAATGTGATGGATGGGCCTGCTTTTGAGAACAAAGTTTATCAAAACGTGGTGTAATATCAAAAATGGCCACTCTAAGTTCTTTAACAATATTTAGTCTTGAACGATACTTTGGCTTCATAGCTGCCAAAACAGAAAAGCTTTCTCGCTTTCTGTCACACGCATTTTATAAGTGAGAGTGAAGAAAATAATTATTAGTTATTTTGAAATTCATGATAATTAAAACCTGTATCATCAAAAGTTTTTCTTTCTGTATTTTTCTTTGTTGTTATTTTGAAAACTGATTTAGGGTAAGAAAGGATGCCACGCCCCCTTTCAAGCTATTCGCGCCTCCCCTGAGGGTCGCGCCCCATAGCTTGAGAACCACTGCTTTAAGTAACTTTGCTACCAATTTTAAAATCTTTCAGGATTTCGAAACTCGAAGAAGTTAGTTTTGTGGGATCAGAGATAAGAAAATTAATCACAGATGAAGGATATGCATAAGGAATGACTACAAAATAATAACACTAATAATAATAATAATAATAATAATAATAATAATAATAATAATAATAATAATTTTTTTAAACATTTTTTTAACATTTTTATTATTTCTCAGATAAATTACATACATTATAAGAACAGAATTATGCATAACAAATACTTTCTCGTACATAAAGTTTTTTTTTAATTTTAATAATAACAATAACTGTTTACAACGTATATTATTATAATATTCATAATGATGATTATTACAGATGTTTTTTGCAATTTTACACTCTATATGTACAATATCAATGGATATATTCACTCTATATTGCATACTTTTGTTACAGTTATTACATATATTACATACATTGGTTTACATGTGATACGTACATTATATACATTTGGTTACATATGATACATCTTCGATGAGAACTAATTTCTCTGCTTTCATCCTCGAAGCTTATATGTAAGCTTACCTGAGGATGACACCAGTTGGTTATTATTTATTGTTTTTTTTTTTGCTGTGTTGGGAAGCTACGAAATCTATGATTGAGAAATTCGCGCGCAAGCGCACGCGCACACGCACGCACGCACGCACACACACACACACACACACACACACACACACACACACACACACACACACACACACACACACACACACACACACACACACACACACACACACACACACACACACACACACACACACACACACACACACACACACACACACACACACACACACACACACACACACACACACACACACTTTCTATTTTGAAGGTAGTTTGTGAACCACCTGTGAAGAGGCCCGTCTATTCCAACATGCCTCAGCTTTTCTAACAAGGTTTGATGTGTAAGTGTATCGAATGCTTTAGTTAGATCAATAAAGATTACCATAGCAATTTTGCTTTTGTCTAAGGCGGTATTAATTACATCTGCGAAGTCTTCCAAGAGAGATGTTGTTCCCTTATTTTTCTGAAAACCGTATTGTGTTTTGGGAATAATATGAAAGGTCTCTGTGTATATTGTGAGTTTCTTCAGTATGATCCTCTCCATAATTTGATTGATAATTGGTAATGTTGCTATGGGTCTGTAATTGCTGATTAAATTTCTTTTTCCTTGTTAGTATATGGATGTGATTATGGCGGTCTTTAGCATACTTGGGATCTGTCCTGTTTTAAATATTTTATTTATTAATTTTAGTAGGATAGAACTTAAACTAGTTGCATGTTGCTTTATATCTTTAGGTCTTATACCATCAATTCCTGGGCCTTTGTTTGGTTTGATTTGATGTATTGCAGAGAAAATTCTGCTTCTTTTATGGTTGGGAACCATAATGTCTGTTTTGATTGTGGTCCAAGTGGAGGGTCACGTTTTGTGATTGGGGGAATATTTCTGTGCAGTTCTTGGATGGAGTTTGCAAAGTATTGGTTAAAGTCATTTGCTAGTTGTTGGATAGGTTTTGCGTCTTTCATGAAGCTGTGTTTTATGGTTTCGGAGGCGGTGGTGTTGGGAACACAATCTAGCATCTCATTGATCAGATGCCAGGTTTGTTTCATAATTTGATTGATAATTGGTAATGTTGCTATGGGTCTGTAATTGCTGATTGAATTTCTTTTTCCATGTTTGTATATGGTTGTGATTATGGCGGTCTTTAGCATACTTGGTATGTGTCCTGTTTTAAATATTTTATTTATTAATTTTAGTAGGATAGGACTTAAACCAGTTGCATGTTGCTTTATATCTTTATATCTTATACCATCAATTTCTTTAGGTCTTATGCCATCAATAACCTCTGCACAAAACAACATTTCCTGTTGTTTTGTGCGGAGGTTAGTTTGTCTCTGTAGTAACTTCTTTTTGCATTTCTGATTTGTGTTGTAAGGAGATTCCTTGTTATCTTATATTCAGTTTTTAAAGCTGTGTTATTTGGATATCGCTTTAATTTTTTCCATAAATCGTCCTTTCTGTGTATTTCTAGGATTAAGTTTTGTGTTATCCAAGGATTTTGTGTTGTTTTTGAACGAATTCTGACTTTCTTTGTAGCTTTCTTATATATTTCCTCCAGTGTGAGTTTAATGTTGTTGTATAAGATATCTGCTGAATCTGATGCCAGTTGTTCCCAGTCTGTTTTTCTTATTTCATGGTTGACTGTTTCTTCGTCTATTATTGTTTTCTGTCGCTTTTCTTCTGTGGGACATTGCATGGGTATTGCCTTGGTGTGCAGGTTTAGAGCGGTGAAGTAATGGTCTGCCACTTTGCACTTTATGACTGATGCAGGGTAACTATTTGGTGGTGCTCGGACGTTTATATGATCTAGACAAGAGTCAGTGATAGTATTTCCGAATATTTCTTCTCTAGTACATGATGTTATTGTTGGTATTAGATTATAAATGGATAGCGTGTCTAGGTATTGTACAGTGTTGTTCTGGTTTTCGTTTGCAATATTTATGTTTATGTCGCCAATTATCATTAGGTGTTCGGTTGAGCATATTTCTTGGCTTGAAAGCCAGCAATTGAGTTCGTGCAAGAATTTTATCATGTTTAGGTTTGGTGGGCTGTAAATAGCATTTAGTATTATGGGGTGCTGTCTATTGGTGGTATTAGTGATTTCGAGGCAAAGAGTTTCAGCATGCTCAAACTGATAGGCCGTTTCTTTTGCTATTAATTTTTGTTTGATAAATATTAATATTCCACCCCCTCTTTTTGTTTGGCGGCATGATCTATGTTGTTGGAAGCCTGGAATTTGGAAAGCAGTCGCTTCGTCATTAGTTATGGATACTTCTGTAAGAATCAATATATCAATAATATCAGTGTAATTCCTCAGATAAGCCTGTAATAATAACCAATGTTTTCGGATGCTTCTGATGTTAATATGCAAGATTGAGAGACCTCTCGCTTAGTACAATTACTGATGTATTCTGGTGTAATTACATCTATCTGATAGTTCATATTCATTTTTGTTGTGTCGAGATCTTATTGAACTAAGTTGGAGTCTTTTCTGTCACTCTGGCAATCTATCTATATCTTCCGAGCTTTTTATTTGTATAGACTTTGAAGTCTGTGACTTTCTCAACAATATTTTGCCATCTTTGATCCTGAAAATTGATACTTTTTTTCTGTTTTTTCTTTTCTTGCTTGGTTCAAATGATTCTGATTGAAAGGTGTTAAATACTCGGAGAGAAAGAAATATAATAATAATAATAATAATAATAATAATAATAATAATAATAATAATAATAATAATAATAATAATAATATCCGCTGTATGTATTACAAGTTCGAACTTTTTTGGTGGGATGACATAAAAAATTAAATAATAAACAACCTCATACCTCATCAACTAAGATTCAAGTACGCTTACCAGAGAGAGAGAGAGAGAGAGAGAGAGAGAGAGAATAATTAGAGAAAAAAATATAATTGATCTTTTTTTTCTCCATTTGCATTACTTGCGTTTTTTTTAAATTAATTAAAAACTATACCACGCGATATAGTTGAATGCTAACAATGTCAAGTTCCTTCCTAATATCCTCATTCTGAACTTGGTCCTGACTTTGATGTCATCTGGTCACTCTGCTAATGTTTCTGTCTGCGGTCTCCGGTGTTTTGTTTTTAACCCAGTTTCCACATTCATAAATTAAGTATTTCGGCTAATTTCGCTTTGATTCTACATAAATTTATTCATCTGCTCTCAACCATACGATCTTCGTTTATTTCTTCAGCTTTTTCCATATTGACTTGACTACTTTCACTAGAAATTGTACCTAAATAAGGAAACGTGTTACTTCATTTAGAATTTCTCCCTTGCAGGCAAATGCAGGTGGAGCTTTCTATGACACTGCCTATTATCATGGTCCTCGTCTTTTTTAGTATTGATTTTCATACCAGATTTGTTACAGCTGTTATTTTATTTGGATAGTTTAACGCATCTTGTCCGTTGTAGACATTTTTTCTAAGGGGTTTTAGCAGATTGTTAGTGTTTAAAAATAAATTCATAAGTATTTTAGGCAAAATAATTTATTGCGTTTGGACACATGTTTAGTGGTGAGAATAAAATTTTGATAGCAAAATTCAATTTTCAATTCTTTTAAAGCTTGACGAGTTGGTGAATATCACCGTAGGGCAGAATGACGACGTCTATGTTTATTTATTTAAATTAAGCTGTATCAAAGATGACTCAACACTTTTATGCACTTATCATAAAATTAAGTAATTTTGAGAGCTTTGTATTTTATTAATATTAATTAATAACGACGTCTATGTTGTATTAATAATTAATAATAACATAGAAGTCGTTTATAAATTAAACTATTATTTTTCTTTTTACAGTAACTCAAATTAAATTTTATACTAAAATTTTATTTTATACAAAAAATTGCTTCATATAAAACGAATAACAGTTTTGATTGGGGATGGACCAAATTCCAGGATGAGTATGCGTCCAGTCACTTGCACCTAATTTCGATGTCCTCGATGCAAACTCAGTTGTTCACTAATTCTTGGAAATCACCAGCAATGTATTTTTTAAAATTAAAAATATAGCGCATGATCCTGAAACATCCTTGAATGCGAACAGTGTCAAATTTCTTTCTGATATCTTTACTTTCATACTATTTCGCTACTGATACCATTGTTCTTCCGCTAATTTTTTTTTTTTTCCAGAATGTTTGTAATCTTCAGTTTTTGAGCGACTGTCTTATTTGTAGACCGTCTCTCACAAATTAAAAATCCCTTTAAAAACAGTCTTGCGTTATTGCTAGTTTAGTTGTTTGGACTAACTTCTCTCTGATTTCACGTAAATTTCTTCGGTGCCTTGCTCATTTTCACAGCACTTTTACAACAATAATTATTAAATTGATGAAAATCCTGGAAAGTTGTACTGAATTTATTTAAGAGCATAACGTCATTTGCATAAAGTAAAGAGCTGAGTTGAATATTTCCGATTTTGATATTAGGTTAGTTTCGCTTTTCTTCATATGATCCTTAAAGACGACATGTGCTCGTAAGAGTGAACTTAGTGTGCATCCTTGTTTCACATTTCTTACATCTAACCATCTTCCTGCACCTCTTTCAATTCTTCCTCCTCGCTTAATATTTGAATTTTGACTGGTCCTGCTCGCTCGACATAATGTCCCATTTATACTATATAATTCATTCATTTCGTATGTGATTCAACGGCCGTGAGCCCCTTTTACGGAGAGGTACGGCACCACCTCAACCCCCCCCCCCCTATTTTTATCCAGGCTCAGGACCGGCATAGCTGACAATTCAGACCTATGGCTGGGGGGGGGGGGGGGATTGTCTTGAGTATTCCAAACTGGGGCCGGTTTGCCTGCTTGCGGGATGAAAACCTCCAGATAAACTGAGGGAAAAACCCTGCTGTCCACGCCCAAGACCGGCTAACTTAGCTATGGCTGAGGAAGCTCTTTAAGCTCCTCACGTCGTCGACGGGAATCGAACCTAGGACACTCCTTCCCCAGGCATATGGTTGGGAAGCGCACAGCCACTAGGTTAACCGCGCGGACTTACTATATAGTGGTGCATTTTGAACAGCTTTCCTCTTGGCGCCTTGTCATTATGGGTCCTCCAGATCTACAGAACTTAAAAATAAAGTATCAATTATTTTATCTTGTTATCCTGGAGAGTTTTAAAAATGGTATCAGGATAGGATCATACTTATATAATTTTAATTCTTTTCATTTTTTTTTATTATTATTATTTATCCAGCACGTGCTGAAAATTATGTTTTATCAAAATTATTCTGCTGACTGTCAAGAAAGTATGACAGAGACTCTAAGAAAATTCAGAGGCTGTAAGAAATTCCAGCGAATGGTACTTGCGGTATTAGCGATGTCCGTTATGTCCAAGCATAGCGTGACAGTTCTCCGAACTCACTAGGATGATCGTCAGTGAAAGAGGTTAAAGCTGGGGAGGGGAGGAGGGGGGGAGATGTAGTACGAAAAGTTACGAAACACAACCTTCAGAATTGCTTCGAATTATTTGCATCTATTCAAAGAAATGTGTCAGTGCTAAGGAAGTATCATTTCATAGGTCAGGGCTGTCCAAAGCACTGCTCACTGGCCGCATGCGGCCCGCGGTGCGATTTTGTGCGGCCCGCTTGTGGGTTTTGATTTTCACGAGCTAAAAAATAAAATAACAATTTGAACCTAATGCGTATTAGATATTTTAATTCTATCACTAATCAATAATCTCGATGTTGTTAATTTTATTTGGTGTTTTTATAATCATTTTATAATCAATGTATCACTATATACCTGAAAAACACTAATATTTGAAAAACACATCTAATGTTTTTCAAATATTAGATGTGTCATAGAAGCGTTCTTACACTGTTTTGTTCCAACGTTCATGCTCCGAGCGCTCACGGGGAACGTGAGCGCGCGATTGGTGCGCGATTAGTATTGTTCGTTAGTTCAGCTTTTGAGGTTGTCGCTGCTGCTCATCAAATTACTAGATATGCATTGTGATGCGACCCTCAGATTACCTAAGGTTGGACAGCTCTGTCATAGGTGATCATAGGTATCAATAAATAAAGACTGGTTTGTATATTGGGTATTCCGTGTTTTTTTTTTTTTTTTTTTTTTTTGTGTTAAATGCATTTGTCAACCTTTTGATAGATTTGTTGTGGCAATAATAAATGTTGGTCTTTCTTCTCACTCACAGTGCAACAGTTTATTTCAAATTCAAAAACCTGTGATGTTTAGAATTACTCTACAAATAATGCAAAGTTCACTTTTCATCGCATAAATAAATTTTTAGTGAAGAATAAAATAAATAATTAAAATTCCTGTGAGTGCTTTGCATCGCTTTTTGACACTGTTCAGCTGGTAGCGCGTTATAAAGTTGACAGATGCCGTAGGCTTTACGAAGAGAGTGTGGTCTGGTTGATGGGCGAAGGTATGGTGATGACCCAGGCTTTTCATTTATTTATTTTTTTTTTTATATGATCTCATAAAACAAAGGCGAGTGTTTATTTGTCCAATATAGAAATTTGCGCCAGAGGGAACTAACAGGACGAAGCCATGATGCATACCTCCAGAAGCAGTTTACCTAACAATTCCATGGCTGTGTTACTCACTATATTTAGCTTTTGCTTATATTACAAGAACCACTGCTGTAATTTTTTTTTGTTTTGTTTTCTCTCTTTTCTCATTTCTTTATATTTTTCTTCTTCTGTTGTTTCGTTAATAAATAAGTGAAAATTTTCTTATGGCATAGCAATTTTTTTCTGTTTATATTACTTCTCAAAAGACGTACTTAACATTTTTTATATAATAATAATAATAATTTTTATTTTATTTTATTTTTTATAACAATGAAATTCGTACAAATTTTCCTTTTTTTCCCCTTTCTGTATAATGTATTAATAACTGTTACTGTAATTGGTAATTTATAGTTGAGGTTGAATAACATTGTGTTTTTACAGCATTTATACAATAACAACGAGTTATATATATTTATTATTTTTGATTTAATGTATTTAAGCGCTGTAACTGCTGCACAGAAACACACAACACTTAAAGTCTGCAAAACGATAGCCAAACCTAAGCTATTATATGGAAGTGAGATCTGGACCTTCGGAGAAAGAGATATGCACAGAATTCAGGCAGCAGAAATGAAATTCCCTAGAAAAACAGAAAAACTAACCCTATTAGATAAAAAAAGAAATAGTGAAATAATTAAAAATCTTAAAATTAATTCCATAACAAACTCAGTGATTAAATATAGGAAAACCTGGGTAGACCATCTAGCAAGAATGCAGAGAGAAAGATTACCAAAAAAGATCTTAAGACATAAGCCGAGAGGAACAAGAAATAGGGGACGACCAAGAAGAAGGACTGAGTCCGGAACAGGCCACTTGGCCTAGAACCTGGATAGGAAGAAGAAGAACTGCTGCACTTAAATGTAATATATGGATTTTTGTTGTTGTTGATCTTGGAGGAGATGTAATTTCTCATATTTCATTCTCGAAGCTTATTTATTAAGCTTATCTGAGGATGATAATAAATAAATAAATAAACTCCGTGTGATGATACAGCGTTCACCCTTTTTACGGGAGTTCACGGTACCATCTAGTCCCCCCAAATTTTATCCGGGCTCCGGAACCGGCATAGCTGACGAATCAGACCTATGGCTGGGCAACATTCCTGACTGTAATCCGTGTGTGTTCACTGCACCGGTTTGCCTGCTTGCAGGATGAAAAATACCAGATAAACTGGCGGAAAAAACCCTGCTGTCTACGCCCAAGACCGGCTAACTTGGCTATGGAAGATCCTTGAGCTCCTCACGTCGTTGACGGGAATCGAACCTAGGACACTCCTTCCCCAGGCATATGGTTGCGAAGTGCAAAGCCACTACGCTAACCACGCGGACATGATAATAATAATAACAGAAAAATATACTCTGAAGTTACATGATATTCCTTTACTGCCACTGACTGTAATGAATTCAAAATCAACGTTTCCGAAACTTTTTTGGCCCCGTATATCTTTGAACTCGATCGAGCGATCAAGAGAAGAAATCCCTTATAAATAAAAGTATATTACCAAAACTATGCAAAACTTATATTAGAAAGCTCATTGCTTTATTTATATTAATCATCATCATCATCATCATGCGTATCAAGGATTTAGACCTAGCCGGCCTTAGAAATCATCGTTGAATCTCTGAAAAGGACGTCCTGGTTTTCTTTTTCCTAATGGCTTGTACTTTAAGGCTTGTTTTGGTAATCTTTCTGTTTTCATTCTTTGAACGTGTTCCATCCATTTATGTTTATATTTTTTAATTTTTTCAATTACTGGTTCTTGGTTTAATTCTTTCATAATATCTTCGTTTCTTTTGTGATCAAATAGGGTATACTTGGCAGTTTTTCTCATAAACTTCATTTCTGCTGTTGTTAATCTTTGTTTGTCTTTTTGTTTTATTGTCCAGATTTCGCTTCCATACATTAAGACTGGTAGGGCTAATGTATTGTATACTTTTAGCCTGGTTTGTTTTTGAACTAGGTTTGGTTTAAATATAGAGTTAATTACTCCTGTTATTTTTAAATATTTTGCAATTTTTATGTTTATATCTTTTTCATTTTCATAAGTGATCATACATCCTAGGTAGTTAAATTAATTCACCTGTTCTAAGATCTTGTTATCTATTACTATTTTAGTTTTTGCTGGATCTTGTCCTTTAAAGGACATAGTTTTTGATTTTTCCGTTGATATTATCATACCATAATCTTTGGATATCTCATTTAGATTTAAAATAGCTTTCTGTAAGTTATCTTCAGAATTTGTAATTATTATTTGGTCGTCGGCAAAGAGGAGAGTGTTTAAGTTAACTGTAGGAGAAAGTTTAATTCCTTGATGTAAATTTTTATTCCATTTTATTATTATTTCATTTAAGTAGATATTAAAAAGAGTTGCTGAGTGGGGACATCCCTGTCGGACCCCTTGGTTTATCTCTCTCGTATATGATAGCTCGTGATTTAATCGTATTTGTATTTGATTATTTTCATATATACTTGTGATAGCTTTTAGGATATTATTTGATATTTGTCTTTCTTTTAATATGTTAAATAATATGTTTCTTTTATCTTTGTCAAATGCTTTTTCAAAGTCAATAAATGCAATATGTGTTTCTAAATTATATTCTCTTCTTTTCTCTATTATTAATTTTAGGTAGAAGGCTGGGTCTACACATGATCGTCCTTTTCTAAATCCATTCTGTACTTCTAGAATAAAGTTTTCGGAATATTTTATTAGTTTGTTATTTAAGATTCTGCTATATATTTTGTAACAGGAATTTACTATACTGATACCTCTATAGTTTTTAGGGTCATCTCTATTACCTTTCTTAAAGATAGGAACCACAATTGCTTTTTTCCATTCTATTGGGGGGGGGGGATACCAGTTGAGTAAATTTTATTTAAAAATAATAAGAATCTTTCTTTGAATCTTGTTCCTCGTGTTTATATAGTTCTGAACCTAGCTTATCTTCTCCAGGTGATTTTCCGTTTCTTGTTTCTTTCAGGCTGATTTCTAATTCTTCTTCGGTTATTTCCTTTTCATTTTCGTTATTTGTTTGCCAGTTGTCTTTTTTAAAATATTTGTCTGTCCACAGTTCTGTGTAATAATTTAGAAATTCTTCTAATTTCAATTCAGTGTTTAATTTTATGTTTTCTTTGGTATCTGCATTTAAGTGTTTCAAAATCTTATATACATTGGGTCTTATTTTATATAAATCATGTTCTAAATTAGAAACAAATTTATTCCATGATTCTCTATGTCTTTTTCTGACTTCTCTTTTAGCTATGGCTCTTATTCTTTTATATTCTATTTCATCTTCTAATCTTTTACTGCTTAACCATTTATGATAGGCTTCTTTTTTCTTTTTGATTATTTCTTTGATTGTATCATCCCAGATCTTCAGTTTTTTTCTTTTATTGAATTTTTTGGTCTTTCCTAAGCTTTCATTTGCTGCTGCATTTAGTATCGTTTTTATATTAAGACATGCTATTTCTATTTCTTCATTTTGTTTTATTTTATCTAGATATTGGTTAATTCATTGTAACATTTGTTTATGTACATTGTACATAAACAAATGTTTCAATTTTTCTTTCTGTTCTTGTTACTTGTAGCCATTTAGGAGTTAATCTTAATTTTATTTTAACAAGGAAGTGGTCACTGCTTATTTCATATCCTCTGTGAACTCTAACATCTAGTGAAAATTTTGATGTCTTTTCATTTAATATGAAGTAATCTAATATTGATTTCCATCCTCTTGCTGCCCAAGTATATTTATGTATGTCTTTATGTTTATAGAAGAAATTCATTATTTTTAGGTTATTATAAACTACAAAGTCAATCAATTTTTTACCATTTCTGTTTAGAGTGTGTTCCCCATGTATTCCTATATTATTATTAATTTTCGTGTTTCCAATTCTTGCATTTAAGTCTCTGCTAAAATTACGTAATTATTTTATTTATTTTATTATATATGTTTTTTTAGCTGATTATAAAAATTAATATTATCCTGTTCTCTTCCTTCTTCTGAGGCATATAAACCAATTATTGTTAAATAGCCTCTATCTATTTTTATTCTAGCTTCTATTATTCTTTCATTCCATAATTTATAATGTTTTAACTGTTTTGAAAGGGAGTTATGAATTCAAATCATTCATGACCGCTTGTGCTCTTTGGTCTCTGTCGACTCCACTGTATATCACATTAAAATTTTCAGTTCTCATAGTTCCTTTTAATTTCTTTTTTGTTTCAGTGATTACTGCTATTTTAAAATTTCTTTCATTTAATAACTGGTCTAATTCTATTTCTTTATATGCTATTCCTCTTGCATTCCAGTTTGCTATGTGTATTATATTTTGTCGTTTCCATTTTTGTTTTACCTTTTCCATTCCAGGGTCGTTTCCCTTAGATTCAATCCGATTATCTTTTTCTGTCAGCTTACAAGCAGGATTATGTTCTCCATGTCAGGGGACTAGCCTTACGATGGAATAGTTCAGTGGTAGGGCTGCTACCTTAGGGCTTCTGAACTAGCCTTCTTCCGAATTTAAACCCATAGGAGGAATAGGGTATATTGAAGTGGAAAGAGTAGATTATACAAGAATTATAGTAAGGTTTATAGAGAGGGCATAGTTGTAAGGCCAGAAATTTATATTAATAAAGAACCTATATATATTTATTTATATATTGGTTCTACACTGATTCCTATCTTGTACATCTCCGAAGATCTGTTGCCTGTCTAGTGTCGAATGTCATTCGTATAGTGATGTCTTGGTCGGTTTCTTCTTCTTCTTCCTCATTGTATTATTCCTAGAGCATCATGGCAGTACACTTAAGGGAAAAGCGAGATATAGATCAGGCTAGGACCCCTTTTCTCTGGTGAACAAAATAAACAGTAATCCTCAGTGATGATATCGTTGCAAGCTTCAGTAACATGATGTGCATTCAATGTTTTTAGAGATATAATATACTGCTGCGTGTGTGTGTGTGTGTGTGTGTGTGTGTGTGTGTGTGTGTGTGTGTGTGTGTGTGTGTGTGTGTGTGTGTGTGTGTGTGTGTGTGTGTGTGTGTGTGTCCTTACCCATGAAAGATGTGCCTGCTAAGGTTCATGACATCACTAAAACCTGCTCTGGAAGCCAAACAAGAACTCTTTAAAGCCACTTCAGGCCTCCAACATGTAGAATAGCGGTCTCATGCGTGGAGATGAAATCTTTTGACAGTCTCTCTGATTTTTTTTTTGAATAATGTAAATTTGTCATTGACATCGTGTGATAGTTTCTTGTTAAAGCAGCAGAAATGTATTCACAATCATAAATTCAGCGCTGAACATTTTCTGTACGCAACTGTTTACATACGATTACAAATTGGAACTGTGCGTAAACAATTTTAAGAAGACCCCCTAAAGCTTATTTGATGTAGTATGGAATGTAAACTAACAACAGTTTTCGTTTAAACGAGTTCAGGGTTTAATGCTGCTTTCAACTCTGTTATAATTACGTTTTTGTTAGGGGAAAAAAAGTATTTTTTTCTTCGTGTTTTTGCAAACGATGGTGAAATAAAAACGTATGAAATGAGAATTTTGTCTTGAACGTGATAGGTACCTTTCAAATATCCAGTACGAAATCTCTAACATCTACCTGGTTAATGGGGATGAATTTTGCTTGATTGAGTCGTCTGAAGAGCGACAAGTGTTCCGATTGTTCTTCATTACAAAGCAAAACTTTTTTTAAAAAAATTCGATAACAAATATAATGTATTTCAAAATAAAACAAAATACTGTGTTAAGTATCTAAAATATGAACTTGAAGTATCCAATGTAAAGTGAAACACTGGAAGTGATACTTGAGATTCTTCAAATGAACTCTGTAAATTAGATCTCTAATGTTAATATATCGCATTTAGTAATTTTAAAACCTCAGTTTTACTATTATTTTATTCCCTGTCCGAATATTAAGCAAATTGACGAAGTTGATTCATGCAAAATATCGACACAGGATGCACTTTGGGTTGCAAAAATTATCTACGCGTGTCCATGTTGATCTGAGATATTACAAGCCAGTGCAACCAGAGGGCATTGGGTAATAGAAAATCAAGGAAGCACATATTTAAGACTATGCAGATGTCAACTAACTGGAAATTTCTTTAGAGTTCCACTGAAATGTTATTGAAGGTTGTCATATTGATAAGTCCAGTAAGTCCATTGTTGAGATCGGTCCTTTCACTGTTGTCCTTTTCGTCGCAGCCGTTATAGTCAACTGCATTGGAACTGAGACAGTGAGGAAAAGCGATTAAAGTAAT
Source organism: Typopeltis vanoorti (assembly GCF_054136105.1). NCBI lineage: Eukaryota > Metazoa > Arthropoda > Arachnida > Uropygi > Thelyphonidae > Typopeltis > Typopeltis vanoorti. The sequence goes on from NC_143552.1 coordinate 165,566,185, forward strand.
GCCGACCTGGTTGGCCGAGTGGTTAGTGTATCCGCTCTCCAGCCAAAAGGCTGCGGGTTCGAATCCCGCCATGGGCATGGATATTTGTGATTGTCTGTGAAAAATACTAGTGGTGGTGGTGGTGGACAGTAGATGGCGTTGGTGTAGATGATGATGTTGTAGTTGATGTATTGCGTGGTGAAGACAGAGAATTGTAGAGCAGGTGCCCTCCATCGATGAGTCTTTGGACTCCCTGGAGGTGTCACGTAATAATAATAATAACATTAGCCATCAATCAGTTTGTTCCTGGCTGGCCAAATGGACTCTCCGCTCTCCTCCCAAATCCCACTGTGGGCGTGGATGTTTATGAATGTTATTAGTGGAAGATGAATTCATCGAGTCTTGTGAGACGACAATCTCTCTTATTGGAGGCCTGAAGTGGCTCCTCTAGAGCCGAGAGTCTCCTGATTATGGCCCCCTTAGCCCATCCACCCACTGCTTCCCTACTACAGGAACGTTTTCAATATTTTTATTTATTTTTATTTATTTATTTTTTTTTTTGCAGGTTCCCGATTTAGTCGATCTTTAGCACAGGCAAATAGGGTTGTAATCTCGAAATTCAAAAAAATCGACCGTAGTATTCAAGCTCTTTTAGATAATGATATATGGTGTTGTGGTTAAGGACCACGAGATGGCGGCAGTTGTCTATCGTACTTTTCTCTCCGAATAATATGAAATCATTGATAGCCTTGGGTCAGCTATCAGTGACTGCAGTAGGTTGCCTACAGATTTTCAGAAGTTAGGGCTAAATCGCCTCGCCTACTCCGTTTAGGGAATAAAAGGCGTTAGAGGATTTATTCATTGTAAATACACTCTCGTGCCCTTCAAACTTAAAGTTACTTAGGTTCCATGTCCGTTTACATTATGTAATTTGAAAATAAATAAATATTTAAGAAGAGGCTAAGAAATATTGTTCAATGCAAACATGGTGATAAACAATTCAGACAAAATTTAGATGATTTTTGTCGTCTTCCACTACGCGACTGCCATCTCCCTGATAGCGGAGTCCTGACGTTCCTTCGAACAAATTGTGTTTAGTCTCCAGAGCACGGTTTCCAATTAATCTCACCCCGCGAACTCACAAAGGTTATAGACAAAGGTTATATTGTACTAATATTATATGAGAGATGTCTGTAACAGTCGTGGGAGGGATTAAGGTGAAAATCTAGGCAAAATTCAGGATCATATATATTGGAAAAAAACAAAGAAAGAAAGAAAGTAGTACACGTAGTGTATCAAGTTATGCACTTAACTGCATGGAATTAAACTATTTGAACTTCAGTTCAAAATACATTTTCGATGACCTCATTAAAAGTTCCTTAGCACAGACAAAACGTATGTGGACTAAGCAGTCGTTCTCATCCTTCGCCTCTCTAATAAAGATCCGTGTTTTCTCAGAATTTAAACCCGATACCGTGACACAAATATTTACGAGTTAAATTGTTTGTTTAGTTATGAGCGACATCAAGACAAATAAAGTCCTAGAAAAAAGTCAGAATACTGCAAGTAGCTCGAAATAAAAACGCGAGCTTCATCCAAGGCTCACACTGAAGACCGCAACTACAAAACAACCTCTCAACAAATCCAAGGACTTCGAAAGCTCTCTCTCTCTCTCTCTCTCTCTCTTTCTCCCTTTCTCTCTCCCTCTCTCTTCACACACACACACACACACACACACACATTTACACCATTACTAACTTTCTGTCTACAAGTTTCCTCCAAATCAGTCTATTATCTGTCAAGACACCAACATTATCAGATCTTATATTTCTCTCTTCTAAGGCACTTTTTACTGTATCAATCCACCTATATCTTGGCCTTCCTCTAAGTCGTTTTCCTTCCAACCTGGCAGAGAACACTTGTTTTGCTAATCTTTCCTCTCCCATTCTGCTTAAGTGACCATACCACCTGAGATTAGCTCCGCTAACACATTCCTGGATGCTAACAACGTCAAGTTCTTTCCTAATATCCTCATATTTAATATGATATTGCCATTGATGCCATCTGTTCATGCCTTCTAATCTTTCTCAGGACTCTCATATCTGCGGTCTCTAGTCTTTGGTCAAGTGTTTTACTTCTGACGCAGCTCTCAGATCCATAAGTTAAAACTGGTTTGAACACTGTCTTGTATACAGCTAATTTAGTGTTCCGACTAATTTCTCTCTTATTCCATATGAATTTATTCAATTGACTTCCCACCATACCAGCTTTGTTGATTCTGTTGTCTATTTCCATATTTAATTTACCATCTTCACTAAAAATCGTTCCTAAGTAGCTGAAATGTTTTACTTGTTCCACAGATTCTCCATTCACAACACAGTTGACATTTTCAATGATTCTGCCTATTTTCATTGTCTTTGTCTTTTTATTGCTGACCTTCATACCATATCTATTACAACAGTTATTCAATTTAGTCAGGGAATCTTGCAGACTTGTAGCGGATTTATTTAGAAGTATAACATCATCTGCATAAAGCAAAGAGCTGAGATTAACATCTCCAATTTTGACATCATCAGATTTAATACCACTTTCCTTCATAATGTGATCCATATAGATAATGAATAACCAATCCTAAAAGCCAAATCCCAAAACACACCGCAACTCAACAACAACAACAATGGATGGTTTATTTCTGCCCTATCTCTTTTTTCCTCATTGGATACTGTTCCATTAAATTGGCATTGATCATTCCTTCACCTTTTGCTAAGCCTATGATGACATGATTACTGATCTTTTACAACATATACAAATATAAATGCAATTAGTGCACCAACATCTGCATTGATATTGGAATTACATTTTAACATTTATTTTAGCATTTACATTAAAAAGTTAAGTATTTTTCATAATAAAACAAATATTTTCTTATTCAGATAGGAACAGATGCCAGTAGAATAAGTTGAACTATTCATTTTTTTTAATGATGCTAATCTTTCTCGATCTTCTGGAATATTTACAAACACGTGAATATCTTGTAAATACTGTGTGTAAAATGAATTAAAATGCAACATTCTTAAGATGCTTATACTATTCATAGGTAAATTCCTCACTGCAAAATGGCATCACCTGTTGGGGCGGAGGCTATTATAATAATCTGCTTCCATTTAATAAGAATACAAAATAGAATAAAGCCATAACTACTACCGATTTCTCACATTCAACCAATGATCTGTATGTCGTTCATAATATTCTGCCAGTTCAGAAACTATATCTCTATGGTTGTCTGTTATATGTAAAAAGAAACACTGAAAGTTTCTTGGTATATAATGTAGACTATGGATTACGCTGTCGTCGAAACATGCTGGTTGTACCCAAGGCAAACATAGAACATTTTCATAAATCCTTCGAGCACCTAGCGACAAGCAGCTACAATAAACTTCCAAATGAAATTAAATCTATAACCTCAGAATATGCATACAGAAAAAGATTGAGAGACTACCTCATGGGATTAAAGAACTTTGACAATTACTTTAAACGTATAGTATAAGGGATCATTATAACTCATATATCATAACCAATTAAGGTATTGATTTAGAAATTGGTTCATTCAATTAGGTATTAATATAATATATTAACATGTGCATCATAATAACCGGTAAGGTAGCCCTCATAGATGCGGACTCTCAGTGACTGTTTTTGAGCTAATTACTTCTCTAATAACCAGAATGGCTACGGACCTTGGTTACACATAAATACATAAACTAACTTACATTATCACTAAAACTAGTAACTTATTATAAACTACGAAACCATTCGAAATATATATATATAAATATATATATATATATATTCGAAATATATTCTACTCAGCTTGCATATGAGAAAACTTTTTATTAACTATAATAGAATAATAGCCAAAAATAAGTCTTAGTACCAACAGAATATGATAGTAATACTTGAATTTTATTCTATAATACTGTACTGTACATTGAATTGTATTGTGAAATATTGTATATTGAATTATACAAGTGGAATAGTACAATATGTATATCTTGTATACGTGATGTGAATAAACTTTTTTTTAAAAAAAAACTGTTAATTAGAGATGTGTAATGATATTCATCAGTAGCTTTAACAGGCAGCTAAGCGCCCACGGCCTTCCAAGTATCCTTGGACTTCCCAAGCGAAATAAGAGGATAAGGCGGTTACCCTCTGCCTCTAAGTGTTTTTTGACTATAGATCTGTGTGTGTTCACAGGCTGGTTTGCCTGTTCGAGGGACGAAAAACCCGAATTTCAGGGTGCAAAAACCCTGTACTACCTCCGTATTAGACCGGCTAATCCACCTTTAGTCGAAAGAAATCAGATAAGGTTCCTCACGAGATGGACTGGAATCGAACCCAGGTCTTTCCGACCAAAGTGTTTCGTCTATACCGACTGAGCTGCGGAGGCGCGCAATGATATTGCAATGACATTTGAATATTTATAGGGAACAGTACAATGAATATTCATATTAATATTGCTTAGCAACATCATATTTGTATTGCACATTTGCAAAATATTAACGGCATCAAGTTCAGGCTAAGTGAACGGTTTTTATAAATCTTTTTCCACTATTTTTTTTTTATGTGTGCAACAGTATTCGGTATTCTGCTAATTATAATCATATTTTTAACAATACATGAAGCAAATACTTGTGAGATAAAAAATCATAAAGTCATCATACTTATTTATAATATGATGACTTTATGATTTTTTATCTCACAAGTCCTTCGGTTCATTTTGACCTATGATTTTGCTGTTATCATAGTTCAAAATGAACACTATTTTCACACTTTATGTTTTTAAATGAAGATAATTGCCGGCCTGGTTGGCCGAGTGGTTAGGGCATCCGCTCCTCTCCACCCAAAAGGCTGCGGGTTCGAATCCTGGCATGGATGTTTGTGATTGTCTGTGATACTAGTGGTGGTGGTGGTCGGCGGTAGATGGCGTTGGTGTAGATGGTGAAGGTAGTTGCGGTTGGTGAAGAGGAAGAGTTGTAGAGTAGCTGCCCTCCCTCGATGAGTCTTTGGACTCCATGGTTGGCCGAGTTATGTAATAATAATTCGAGGCGATATAGTCCTGCTGACTTAAAATTAAATTAAACTGTTATGAAGAGAGTCTGATATATCCTGTTTATGACGTTCGGTTTTATTTCCCATTTTTTTAATGAATAGAATGATGTTGATCTTGTTTATTGTGTGGTGTCTGTGTTTTGTAACGTTGTGGGCGGACTGCTACTTCTCTACTGTTTCTGTGCTACTTCTATGCTCAGCTTCCGCAGTTCGTGTTGTGGTGTTCTCTATCTGGTTACGTATATTTTAGGTTATGTGGCAGGTATGTATGTATATATATATACCTACCACATAACCTGCCACAAAATTTATGTGGTAGGTATATATATATATATATATATATATACCTACCACATAAATAAAGCACATATATATATATATATATATATATATATAGAGAGAGAGAGAGAGAGAGAGAGACTGTACAGTATGAGCTATTGCAACGCCTGGTTGTATGAAGAGTTGTGGTATAATCAGGTATTAGGGGTAAGCGTTAATTAAGCAGTTTTTTTATTAATGAATAGTAAGTTTATTTACTTACTTTATTTTATTTACTTTATTATTATTATTATTATTATTATTATTATTATTATTATTATTATTATTATTATTATTATTATTATTATTATTCGTTTAGTAGTTTATTATCTTTTAAATAAAGCACATGTATATAGAAAAATCATGAGGAATTCCTATCATTTACAGTGATGAATATCCCCACATATGTTCGTTCCTACAGCCCACGCGTGCAATATACAGCTTAACTTAATAATTTTTCCTTTACATACTTAATTTGAAATTGTTATTTATTGTACAGTTTGCACGAATAAATAATATACAACAGAATTTTAAGTATAGAATAAAATAGAGAAAAAGAGAAGAAAAAAAAAAGAGTGAACGAGAGGGGGGAGAGAGAAAGAGAAAGAGAGAGGAGAAATTCGAAGAGAAACTAACGAGCCGGTAAAGGAAATAAATAATCGAAATACAAGCATCATGGTATAAAATAAAGTGGCGACGAACACGAATATTTGAAGTGATCTTTGGTAAACCGTTAATGTAAAAAATCAGATACTAAATGAACAGATTCTTATCTAATAAAGGAGGTATAATTGCATTCACTCCGAGGCTAGAATAAGAAACAAGGGGGGGGGGGGGGAAATGGAATGAGAAAGAGTGTGGGAGGAGAAGAGTAGGATTACGGGCGTACTTTCTGAGATGGTCCTTCATGTTTAAATAAAAACGTAGTACACAATAAACACCTGCTTCATCATGTTAATCACTGAACTTGACAAAAATAATGTTTGTCTTTCTAACATATTCCTTTTTTTTCGCTATTCTGTATTTTATGACATTTCTGATACTGACTTGTAAATCTAAACCGGTAAATTTGTTCAAATGAACGTACGTGCTTAAATTTCCATTAGGGCAATTTAAATTATGAAAATTGGTTTTATTTACTGACTGTTTGCTCTTCTCTTCTGCAGTTGAATATTCGTTTCGTAAAGTGAATGAAGTATTTGTGTTTAGAATTGCTTCAGAGACGACATTCTGAAAAGTGCTCCCAACGGAAAAATCCGTCATCGCGGCGAACAAAGAGACCCAAGTTGAACTTGCTATCATGAAGGTGATTGTTATTGTTTCTTTCAAGGAATTCGCGCATCGGAAATTCTTTCCTACAGCAAAATTATCAGCCAGAAGTATTATTTAAGTGTCCTTATGCATTTAAGACCAGATATTCGTCGAAAATGATCATAAATATTTCACAAGTTGAACTGAGTGCTTCGTCATGACAATGCTCCTGCTCACACCACGTTGTGTGTGTGCGTGTGTGTGTGTAACAGTTTTTATCCGAGAACTACGTTCATGTGGTCTCATTTTCGCGGTATTCTCCGGACCTGGTTTCCGCTGACTTATTTTTGTTCTCCAAAGTCCCATGCGAGGCTGAATGCGTCTCTATGGTAACAAAGAGCGGAGTTTCCAGCAGCAGTAGAAACTCCATGCAAAAGGGAACAAACGACTGTAACGGAATAGCAATATATTTCCCCCTAAATTTCAACCAATTAAATGCTGACATCGAAATTTCAAGAAGTCAGTTGCTCACCAGGCTTTTTAAACACATCACGAATCTTTTTTTAAAAACGTTAACGTTTTCCCCACTTTTCTTTTTTTCCCTTATTTTCTTTTCTTTCCCATTTCCCCCTTTTTTTCTTTTCTTTTTTTCTTTTTCTTTTAATTTTTTTTCGTTGAAGAAGACAAATGTGCGTACCGCAGTTTCACTTACATTTATTAAGTGATTATTACCAACAGTTAATGTTTTTTTGATCGAACAATTTTACGAATTACCTTTCAATTAGAATTTGAATTTCTTAAATGACATCAATTATGTGACTTAATGTGTGCAGGAAATATTAACTTATTCTTACCGGTTCATTAAATATCACCGAGATGAGGAAAAAGTGAAATATGCAAAGTGTAAAGTGCATTTCTTTTTTCTTTTTCTTCTTCTTTTTTTTCGTTTTTTTTCGTTCTTTTTTTTTAATTGCTAAGTTCTTTTTTGTTCATTTATAATCGATAGAGGGCAGTGGTGACAGAAGATAACGGAAGAGACTTTACGATTATGTAAATAGGCCGTTTTGATTTTTCTCACGGATAATCGGGAAGATCAAATGTACAATTGCCGTGGGCATTTCCTTGTAATATCAGAGTCGGTGGGATGTTCGTTTGTTTCTCTTTTTTAAATTTTTTGCTTTGCTATTTTTTAGCATCCAGCTTAAAAGCTAACACTTCGTGTGCACAATAAACACCTAATCACATTAGTGTGTGCAGAATAGCCGGTGGCTTACTTCCAATTTGTAAAGCCTTTCATAACCTCTTAATTCACGGAATATAAACAAATGAGCGCATTTTTATCTTAAAAAAAAATAAAATAAAAAAATAATAATTTAAGAAGTGCTTTTTTTTTCTGTGCGTGTGTGGGGGAAAGGAGACAACTCTTTGTTGATTCTAGTGGGATTTGAAAAAAGGAAAACTGTTTGTTTAAAACATGGGGGAGCGGATTTGTTTTTTCTTCTCTGCTAAATTGGAATTAAAGTTAAACAATGCCGCCCTTGCTTGCTGAATGTCTAAGAGGCACCAGCGTTACTGCAAATTGCCTAACCTTTCATCTCACTTAATTTTTTTATTTAAAATAATCCAAACATTCCGATTTTGAACATTTTATTCTGCTTTAGCTAGGGCACGTTTGATGAGGGCAAAAAATTTGGAGTGAAAGATGCGACTCACTCAGTTTTACGATTTGGCATTCTGCAAAAGGAAGTGAAGATAAATGCAAAGGAAACATCCCATTTAAAGTTTGGTTGTGAAATATAAACAGGAAGCACATTTTGGATGAGTCTTTCGATAAAACGACTTCGCATAAAATTTCGAATTACTTACAGAACTGCTAAAGCATAAATGAAGAAATCCTTTTTTTTTTTTAGTGCTTTTGATTAAGCTTTCACTAGCGTTCCAGCTGTTTTGAGTTGTGTTGATGCTCATCAGAAAGCCATGCCTGAACGTTACATTCCACACAATGGACTCTCGGCCTGCTTACATAAAACTTATGCATTGAAGAAAGTGGCGTGCAATACCAAGGCAACTGATTCTCATTTCGGACGATGTATTCGAATAAACTATTGATCCCTTTCCAAACTTTTAAAAGTTTCAACGGCAAATCATTGCTTTGCACTTGACCATAAAACAATAATAGATATTTGTTATCCTTTACTTTAATAATTTTGTGATGCCAAAGTGAAGCCTGTTTCACGGCTCCCTAAATGAAAATGGCCAAAAAGTATTTGTTGTTACTAGCAAGCCAGGAAATTATTAATGTCAATGAACCTTCTCTCTCTCTTTCTCTCTCTCCTTTTTTTTTTTTTTTTTTTTTTTTTTTTTTGTTCAAGAGAACGAAGGATTACCAGTCACTAAGCCGCTAACTAACTGGTTGGCCGAATGGGTAGTGGACACTCTCTAACCTACATGCTACACATTAGAATCACCTAAAACCATCTGAGGTACGGGAACGACCATTTCTTCCACGTTTCTTTTACAGTCGCACTGAAAAAGAAAACAGTCTCCGTAGCTCAGTCAGTATAGACGAAGCCCTTTGGTCGGAAAGACCTCACGGGAATCGAACCCACGTCTCAGGTGAGTTAGCCGGTTTCACACGGAGATAGGGTTTTTTTCAACCGGTAACTCCGAATTTTGGTCCCCAAGAACAGGCAAACCGGCCCGTGAACACACAATCATGAATACGTCCCAGCCATATGCCGGTTCTGAGCCCGGATAAAATTGAGGAATTGGAGAAAGCAATGGTGAACTACCCTGTAAAAATCTTACCAGGAATACTTTGTGGACAATGCTTACAAAGTCACCTGCGGTCGGAATCGACTGAAAGGGAAAATCAGTCTGAAAAAGAAATGAACTAACTGCTGGATACAGCCATTCAACATTGACACTTCTGTGCCAAATTTCGTGTTACCACAACTTTCTCTTCGAAAAGAACACAAGGTGTGTCTAAAATGATCCAAGAATTAAAAGAAAAGGATATTTTAACAAATTTTTGATAGTCCTTTCAAAATACGCCTCTTTTTCAAAACATAGCTATCCATTATCCGACACTACCGATCTTTGACATCAGAAAAAAATTCATGTCAATGAACCTCAAAAAAAAAAAAAAAAAAAAAAGGAGAGAGAGAGAGAGAATTAAAATTTTGATAATTCTTTAAAAAAAAATTTTATAGTATATTTATTTGTTTATTTATTGTCTCTTGCGTCTAGTTCTTAATGGCAGCCATGTGAGCAATTTCGTAAAGTGGGTCAGCAACAGTCTGTCATTGACGAAGCGCGGTAATATTTGCAGCTAGTCCTTCCTTTTGCGACAGGAGAGAGAACAAGGTCGGTGCTGGGTCGCCTTGCCATACGATGGGAGTTCTCGCAAGATGTTGCATCTTGCATGCCTGTTCAGAGCTAAAAGTAGCGGCTCGAGCTGGCACGCAATCCCCTTGTCTAGTGTTGCCACACAGAAGAGAGATCGAAGCGGGGCCATTACATGGTGGGAGGTCCATCCGCACGAAGATATGCAGCTGGTGGAGTGAACGACCGCGTGTTGGATTTGTTCAATATTTGATGTGGTCCTTCACCTGGCACAACTTTCAGGTTCTGCTCCTTCGTGGCGATCTCGTTGAAGAAGGTGAGAAAGTGGTTCGCGTGATCTTTTCCAACGTAGATCTCAGATTTGGTGTGTCATTAGTGAAACGAGTCGGAAATCATGGACGGCGAAAGGAAGAAAATCAGTGCTCGTTTCATTAAATGTATCAGCACAGCCCAACACGATCTTTACCGTCATCGAAATGAATGAATGGGTACAGTAATCGTCGGCTGGAAGATGGAGAAAAATCAGAAAGAAGAAAATGTGTGTGTGTGTGTGTGTGTGTGTGTGTGTGTGTGTGTGTGTGTGTGTGTGTGTGTGTGTGTGTGTGTGTGTGTGTGTGTGTGTGTGTGTGTGTGTGTGTGTGTGTGTGTCATGAAGCGTCTATGTTTTATATCAGCGGCTCATAACACGTGAAGCACAGAACCTCTCCAAAATCCCGGTGAGTCTGATTACATCATCATCAACTGTTGTTCGCATTGATTCCGATAGCTGCCATCGATTTTTACACAAAATATCCCCCAACCCCAAAACAACCCTTCCGTCGAGAATCACAAAATGCGGTAGGCAGTCAGACCTTCGAGGCTGACGACAAACTGCAAACGCAATCTGTTCTACATAAACCCATGCTTTTCAAACTGCGGAACACCTCCTAGGGAGAAGAGATGCTCTGTCGAAATCCCGAAGTGATGTCGAAATAGCAATTTCAGTTACATGATTTGCGGCTGCAGCAAAGCGTACATTACTTTGCAGAGCCTTTGGCACTTATGAATGAACGTAGTTTAGATGGAATCATTGAAATTTCCGTTCGGCAGAGAATGCACAACAGGGAATCCAAAGCTTTAATTTCCAAGCTATAAAGATATATGCTGGACCACGAATGGCAAGTTGTAAAGGCGTTACTACTTCGGTAGTAATTTTTTTACAACAGCAACATTAGTGCAAATCGCTACACTCACATGGGCAAAATATACACTAATTTAAACACTTAAACTGTGTTAGACCAATGTAATAAAGATATTGCGTTTATTATTCTAAATTGTGATTTCACTGATAGTTACCATTCTGCTTATGCCCTTTAAGCCTAACACTCTGTATAAGTGAGGTACACGGTCAGTGGAAGCTTTGCACATGAAAAAGAAAGCCAAAATACTTTTAAATGACAAAAATGTCTTCCGGTTATCTTAAAGTTATGCTAAATACGTAGTGTATTAATTTGTATACAGTAATCTTCTTTGTATATTTTACTTACCAACTTACAAACTTACAGACTGCCTTACAAACTTCTGAAAGGGTCATACAGGATTTCAATTGATGGAAGTTTTCAATTTATGGAGGGTGGGGAAAGGACCAGAAGGCATCCTTGTGAAACTGAGAATGGAGGCCGCCAAGAAGGGTATGAGGGCTAGAGTGATTGGAATGGATTGCCATTGGATGTTGTGAGTGCACGCAGTGAGAATGAATTCAAGAATAAGTATGAATAGCTGATGTGTGTAGTATCTGGCCTCCCTCGATGAGTCTTTGATTCCCTGGAGGTCTCTTTTTTTTAACATTTTATTATTTCTCAGATAAATTACATACATTATAAGAACACAATTATGCATAAAAAATACTTTCTCGTACATAAAGTTTTTTTTTTAAATAATAGTAATAACAATAACTGTTTACAACGTATATTATTATAATATTCATAATGATGATTATTACATGTTTCTTTGAAATTTTACACTCTATATATACAATATCAATGGATATAATCACTCTATATTGCATACTTTTGTTACAGTTATTACATACATGTGTTTACATATGACACTTACATTACATACATTTGTTTACATATAATACATACATTACATACTTTAGTTTTCATGTGATACGTACATTACATGCACTTGGTTACATATGATACATATTGGATGAGAACTAATTTCTCTGCTTTCATCCTCGAAGCTTATATGTAAGCTTATCTGAGGATGACACCAGTTGGTTATTATTTATTTTTATTTATTTTTATTTTTTTTTTGCTGTGTTGGGAAGCTACGAAATCTATGATTGTGAAATTCGCCCCCCCCCCAATAACTTGGAATGTTTTGATGCGTCACTGAACTGGAAGCCTGAACGAATATATTGTGTTTCATTAAGTTTGTATGGTATTTTGGATGCGTGTTTCTTGTTCATAGAATGAACTTAGAGCTCTTTTCAGGCTATTGTCGTTTGTAAGGTTTCTGTATTCAAAAGGTAATTTGTTTGTCATGTTTGGGATGTAGAAGTTTCGCGTGGCCTTTCCGTAGTGATTATTATATTTATATGTGATATAATTAGTAGTCTGAGGTCTGGTTATACGGTATGTATTTCTGACTGTCCTGTAGTTGGCATCGAAATAATGTTTTAGCAGGCTGCATAGTGACATAAATGTTTTGCTGTCAGTATTTTGTTTTCTGACATTGCAGTATATATAAAGTCGTTATTTTCTCTTTGTTCCCAAAAGATCAGTTTTACCATTTTGTACTGTAGCGACATTAATCTATTTAATTTGTAGTGTGCACAGAAAGCATACGTTGTTATAACGTATCTTAGTATATTTTGGCATAGTGGTATATTAGAGTTTTTAGGCGTATGGGAACTATGTCTTTTAATCTGTAGAGTTTGCCACTTGTTTGGAGTTTGTTGTGTAGATGGTTTATGTGGCTATTCCAGTTCATATCTGCATCGAAGTAAATTTCAAGGTATCGTATTGTTTCAACCTGAGTGATTGTAGTGGTTTTGCTGTTCTGTGTGTTTTTTCTGTTGGAAAGTGGATGTTGGATGGTTATATATTTGTTATCAACTGGTCGAGTCAGTGGATTTCTGAATATCATTAATTTTGTCTTTTCTGAGTTTAGGTGTATGGAGTTTTTCGTGAGCCAGTCTATGATCAGATTTATGTCATGTTGCATATTTGTTTGGGCTATGCTTGCGTTATTATGGATGGATATTATTGCTGTATCGCCTGCGTATTGGAATATCTTATCTTTGAGTGGTAGCTGATTAATATCGTTCGTGTAAATGTTGAATAGAGTTGGGGAGAGTATAGCTCCCTGTGGTACTCCACAGGTTACTGGTAGCTCTCTGCTTCGGTTTGATCCGATACGTGTGATATGCTTTCTATTTTGAAGGTAGTTTGTAAACCACCTGTGAAGAGGCCCGTCTATTCCAACATGCCTCAGCTTTTCTAACAAGGTTTGATGTGTAAGTGTATCGAATGCTTTAGTTAGATCAATAAAGACTACCATGGCAATTTTGTTTTTGTCTAAGGCGGTATTAATTACGTAAGTAAGTAAGTATGATCCGCTCCATAATTTGATTGATAATATGTAATGTTGCTATGGGTCTGTAATTGCCGATTAAATTTCTTTTTCCATGTTTGTATATGAGTGTGATTATGGCGGTCTTTAGCATACTTGGTATCTGTCCTGTTTTAAATATTTTATTTATTACTTTTAGTAGGATAGGACTTAAACTAGTTGCATGTTGCTTTATATCTTTAGGTCTGACACCATCAATTCCTGGGCCTTTGTTTGGTTTGATTTGATATGAGAATAATAATAATAATAATAATAATAATAATAATAATAATAATAATAATAATAATAATAATAATAATAATAATAATAATATTTTACTTGTTTAGTTCATTGGTATGTTTTATTGCTTTTACAGTCATTATTTGTCAAAAATATTTGTTGAAAAGAAAGGAGAAGCTGTAAAAATGCTCTAAGTGATACCACCTGCACAAGTTTAGAAAAACGGACACATAAATGCACGCACCAGGCCATGAGAAATATGTGTGTGTGGTTAAGTTAGGTTAGAGAGAGAGAGAAAGAGATGCGGAAAAACATGGATGCCGCGGGGGGGGGGGAGAAGGAAGGAGAGAAGTCGGGGAAACCGACAGGCTCGCAGACACGAACAGAGAGTGAGAAATGTGATGAAGAGTTGAGTGGATGCTGTAATTAGAAAGGCATCACTTGCATTATGAATGCACGTCATTACATTACATTGGAAACGGACTCGCCTAATAAATACGTAACGACCTGCAAATCCACTTGTGCAGGTCATGCCATTTAATATGCAGTCGCGTCGTCCATGGGATCACTGGCGGGGCCCTCGGGTCGACGCTGTGACAATGAGACTCTTGCATTATACATGCCAGAGAGCGTCCCAGAACGGCGCGAGCGTGTCTCCGCAGCGACCCCTTTTTAATTTATTTCTACATTTTCTCACACTAATGACAATTACGGTGGCACTCATTAGTCGGACGTGTCACTCGCACGTGGCCCGGCGACGACACTTATCACGCAATGGGCGACGCTTATCAAATTACCCTTTTGGCAGGTGAGAGAACTTTCGAGTCTCCTTCGGCTTTTCAGCCATCGGGAGGAGGTCGCAACATGTCGAAGTCATGTGAGATAACAAGGCAGCTGCTACTCGCCGCCAGCTTCACTCCACCATCACGTGACTTGTACTGTATTGTAATCATATGAAGGAAATGGAAAATGTGCAGTTTGGAGTGCGTATCGACTGTGGAGTGATTCATCGTGGGCGCATCAAATATGGAAACAACCATTCTATCTTCAGAGAATTCTTGACTTCTGGGCGACATTAAGCCTTCTCATCTTTTTATGGAGATGTTCAGATGACAACCCGAAACCATAATTGCTGCCCAAAATCAATTATCAATAATTCAAAGGGAAAAAAAAATTGCACTATTATTTTTTTTTATTCTTGATTTCTCTTGTTTGTCCATTACGATGCCGAAATGAGGAAGACCAATTATGCAATGCATGACCTTTTCAAACAGAAGCGCACCTTTGGATAGTCTTATTACAATATTTCAATAAATCTTATTTCCCTAATGTTGAATGCATTATAATGGACTTGTTTTTAACCCTGGAAAAAAAAAAAAAGGATATTAGTAGGTTTCTGGAAATTGAGGATCCATGTAACTGCGCAATAATCTGTAAAAGTCGCAGCAGCTTTATTGTGCTAATCTGCAGTATAACCAAGATTTTGGCAAACTGCTATTCATGTTCAAAAAATTAGGGCAGATCTCGTTTTCTTAATAAATATTCTATTCTTTACTAATATAAGTAAACCATCGGTCCATGATATCTATAAAACATTCAATATTATGAAATAATACTTATTTGAATATAATTCTCTAAGTTTATTCAGTCTTCAGAAATAAATAATCTTTACAGCTTTGTCGATATGGATGATAATGTCATCTTGGTTTGGAAGATCGCGCTTCGGATTCCATCACAGATACGAAGCCATTTTATATTAGTGCATCTTATGCAGCGGTTTCAAAAATCACGTGATTAGCTTGGCATTTACTTCATGGAGGTGGGGTCTACGTATATTTTCACACCCTTTTGCTAATACAATAATGCAGTATTAAAAGTTGTGAGAATGAACAAGAAAACGACCAAGTTCGATCTCGAGCCATGTATAGATGAAGGAATTAAGAATTAATAATAAGTAATTCATTTGGAAGGTGACTTGCTTGGAATTAGGGTGTTAATTTACACACTTTGAGATTAATGGTAACCATGGACGCTTTTTTTTTAATTTTAATTTTTTTTTTCTATCCGGAATAATACATATACTTGCATGTAGAATTTCTCGACAACTGTGCCCTTGTCTATTCAATTTTAAGCATCATATTCTTTTAGGAAACGTAAGCATTTTCAACTCAATAATTACCTCGTAAAAAAGCTTGCTGACTCTTTTGTTGCTTGTTCTATTCAGATATTAACTATGATAGTTGCAATATTAATTATTTGTAGGATATTTATAGCATATTAATTATAAATATACCAAGTTATCTGTATTACACTTAGTTGTAATGATAAGTGGTGTCGATATTAACCAAGTAAAAGTTTCAAATAATATGCAATTTATTTTTGCTTCTTTTGTTGACACGTATGCTAGAAAAAAATCAATGGCTACCATCTTTTGGCAAACTTTTAAAAAGTACTTAGCGGCTGTTCTTTTTGTTCATACGTGCATCATAGGCTAATTACATATTTTTTACATAGAAAAGCTAGTGGGGATAAAAAAAAATGTACTAATTTGCAGGGCAATATTTGGTCAAATTATCTGTAATGAATGAAACAGAGTCTATTGTAATATATAAATCGATACTCAACAGATTTTTGTACAGATAAAAAAAAGACCTTTATTAAGGCTACAAACTACTGATAAAGATACATCAATTTCTTCAGAAATGGAAAAATTATAACAGAAGCATCGATTAACATCCTGTCGCCTTATCCTCTTTCAGTTTCTGTATTTTTTTTTCAAACATACGAATACGCATGAAAAAACAGACAATAACTATTTCATCGTAGTGCAAAAATATCACATAAAATCTTGCTTCTAGTAAGTTCACTGAAGGGCAGCTCATCAATACTTGCCAAGAATTAACATTTTGAAACGAGGATTACTTTATATACGTTTTCTTCCTAGTTATTTTATGAAATTTTCAATATTACATTTTTTTTTTACATTTTAGACAATTTGAAATACTAAATGTGAAGCACGCAACCTAAATTACACGCTTTTAAATTGCAATCACGTAAAAAGAATAAATTTTGCCATATCAATGCGCGTGAGCAACCGCAGAGGAACGTAAAAGCTGGTGACGTACGATTAACAGACGACAAAAATTCGCTTAATGGAGCCTTCCAAAAACATTAACGGACAGAATTTTCTTTTGAGCAAATACGGTAATTGCTGGCTTTCGCATTTTTAGCATGTATATGTGGTAACCTTTTCCCTCTAATTTCCAAAAGCGATGTGTGTTCTAGTACAAATCAAAATAAATGTAATTAATTTGCGCTTTATTCTTTCTATCGGGATATTCCTTTTGCCAATAATCAAAAGTGGAATTTTACGAGAGGCACTAAACGCGGCTACACCTATCAAAGGCTCCAATTTTACAGGGACACCGATGCTGGTCACGTACGCCAGGACGCTTTTGTGACAAGGGTGATGCATATTAATTGGGAGTCGTAATTTATTGTCTAGAATGAGCTGTACAGCGACACTGACGGCTGGCGAACGCTTTAAACATAAATGCGAAAGGCAGGGGGGCGCTAAATCACTTTGTACTGGTGTGAACTTTATGGTAGCCAGTTCTGGCGTAGACCTCTGCGAATAACTTACGATTCCATTAAAATGATTAATTTCCTTTCTTCGAAGGTCTGTTTCTTCGATAGTGCCGGTCAACCACTGCGAAACTGCTTGACCAGCACCACCATAATGAAAATGCCGGCATCAACGAAGGTTTTGCTATGGGATTAAACAAGATTGAACAGCCATCTATTAGCAAGCCTATAAAGAATTTCTTCGGAATAAAAGACTCGAATAGGATCTGAAAGACTGGCCTATCTGATTTGGATATTTATTAATGGGACAACATGTTGCGTTAAGTAGATATTATGGTCCAAGAAAGTTAATAATGCCGATCTTGTCTATCCTGAATAATTCTTTGAGCATATCCCATTACTCTGTGAAGGAATATTCTTGGGACTGCTCATGCAGTACCAACTCATTTAATTCACCGAGATTCTCTCGGTCATAAGACAGTTTATAGTCTCAAAACTCACGAATGCGCATTATAACCTTTCTAAGAACTCCGCAAGAAATAAGTGGCTGGTGGACGATCTTTCTTCCACCATGATGAGGCTTCATTGCCCATCGGATGGAAAGACCCGAATTCCAATTCCGTCTTTGCGAGGAGACGAACGATTTTTGCATTCCGTTATAATACATCATTGTCGTTGAAACCAAAATCGATTATTTCTCTAGTGATTTCAATTCTTATTGTTTTTTTTCCGATGGACCCATCCATCATTCTGGAGATTTTTTTTTTTTTTTTGTCAGAAGAAGATTCAGATTTCGTAAACAGAATCAATGAAGAATATAAATGGTGGCGTTGTTCTGTCACACAGAGGGGAGATGCATGGAGCTCTTTTGCAACAGGACTGTGGGCTCGTTCACTGTCTCTTACCGAGAGAGAGAAGAGAGGAAGTTGCAATGATGATGGATCACTTGACAGCTGTACGTGTTGTGGAGACACTTGTTGTGTGACGAGAAGGTTATCAATTTACTACAACGACAACGCGTCTGTTTCTTGCAAACTCGAGAAACAACTGCGTGATTAGCCTCGCAATGGCACGTGCTTCAGATGTTGGTGCAGATATCTCGGACACTGCGAGGCATCAGAAGATCATTCATTTCGATAAGCCCTCGTCAGACGAATATTAAACAGCATGGAGCGACGTGATGGAATCTGTTGGTTGGATCCGCTAATTGGGAGTAGCACGAGAAGGGTGGGGTTACAACGCGACTTCCGTTTCCGGTGATGGAAGAGAAAATTATCTCTTCCCTAATACATTTCATCTCTCTCTCCATGAGGCAGTTCCTGTTTTATACATTTCTATTGTGCATCGCTTTCACAATCTTCCACGGGTTTGTTTCAAAATGATGCGAAAGGCACTGAAATGCGAGGAATCTTTGGAGCCGTAAGATATCTGGATTCAGCTTTTAACAACCCTGGACAATTCTGCATAAGTAACTCCTGGACTCGGTGTTTTGCGTTTTATAAGTTGATGGTATCCGAGTTCCCTCCATTGATGCAGTATTTGAGTCTCCTTTCTCCTTCGTTTGTTATCCCAAAATTCTTTGGGATTTTCATATGGCGATGGTGGCTCCACCTCTCCAATATGGTGTCACTTTGCAATCGATTTTTTTTTTCCCATTGCAAAGTGATGACATGCAATAAAATAGAACTTTATGCAGTGGACAGAAGTGGTGCTTTAACTACCTCTATTAAAGGTGTAGTGATGTCTCCCTCCCAGAGCTAACACGTTTCTCGCGGTCAGTATTTGCATAAAAAATAAGTCAATAAAGAAGAGTAACAATGTGACAGTTTTGAGCCTGTCTCGAGATTTGTAAGTCCCTTTTCTGGTGATCGCCCGGGGGGGGGGGGAGATAAACGGTGGAAGAGACTAAATGAATGTTATCGAGATAACATTGCCAAACTATTATTTCAGAAATAAGTTAAATGCTTATTCGGTTTAAATTTTTATGTAATAGCAAGAAAAGAATTTTATTCAGCATAATTGAAAATTAATGTTGAAATTAAACACTGCTTTATGAGTATTTAGTTCGTATTACGATTCCAGTTAGCCTCTGATACTTATCTTGCCTCTATCTCAACTGCCATCTAGTAGCAGACAACGTAACTAATAACTGTACATGATCGTTCACCTGCCTGACATGCATTGCAACCCAGTAATAACCTTTAAGCAGAAAATTGGTTTGCATTTTTTTTTTATCGTCGATTATATGTGTAACGTGCTTAGTATGACCTGGTTACTCCTGTAATTATTACCTTACGTCCCCATTAGCCGAAGTTTTATCAAGGAGCAGAAGAAAAATAGGATAAACAGCTTTTCATTTTCGACAGCTACAGTGGTCATGTGACCAAGTTCAAACAACGAAAAAAAATAATAAATAAAAAAAGACATTGCGCAGTTTCTTCCAGGTGTGTTTACTACAGTTTCTTTCCTCTAAATAGGGGTATTGCATCCCTTTTCACAGAAGGGCCCCCCCCCCTCTTACGAAAGAAAACAAAAAAATCTACAGGTGTTAGATCCAATGATCGTCAACTACTCCAGTTCCGACTTCATTGATAAGGTCACCTATTATGGTCACTGCGGAGTAAACCCGGTGCTGCCTTGAAGTGTTAACGGGAGACGAATTCTCTGCTATAATTTCCGCTCCAGGGCAGGCTTTCGATGAATAAATTTCAAAATCTCAACTCGGTTTTGATGCTATTGGAATAATTAAATCGTTGGGAAATAGATGCACAGACGGAGCCAAAGTGCTCATAAATGCAATACCGTGCTCTCGCTATTATTAAAAGATCTATCTGTCTATCTGTGCTCCTATCTGTCTATCTATCATCAGGAAAGAGCACCCCAATGGGCTTGTTAAACTGTCAGAAAAACGATATAATTACCGCCCTGGTGAAGTGTGTCAAGACGATACCCACCATGATTTATTGCCGGGATGGCTCCGGGGGAAGATCGGGGATTCCTTGCAGTCCCTCCACTTAATAGACGAAGATGTTGGGATGAAAAACTCAAGGAACACACGGGCGACTGAGTTATGAGGGGTGCGTGTGTGGGTGGGAGGTGGGATGACATGGACTGCCAAGAGAAAAATTTAATTTCTGCAGCGGAATAAGTGGATGATGATGAAGGGGACTGGGCGGAGAACCCCCGTCAAACATCCCATTAAACTTTCAGCGCTCACCGAGTATTCCTTGATATTGCAAACCAGTCTAAGAGAGGCACGAACTCAAAAGTTGTTCGCACCAAACATGTTTACTGAGGGGTATGCTTGAGAAGCACGTGCGTTAAAATGAAGAGAAGAGATTTTATTTAATAGGGAGTTTAGTTTTTTTATTATTATTTTTATCTCATTCTCATTTGTTGTGTTACTACCAAAGACTATACTACTCTGTGTGTATGCAGGATAGTTGGATTACAATGGATCATGCATTTATTTATTTATTTTTCAAACGGATTTCAAGACACGACTGCAAAGCTCTTCATCTCTGGAATAGCATCTGTTGTAGCTTCTTTGGCTTCTTGTAATACTATGAACAGAAACAAATTCAGAGAGAGAGAGAGAGAGAGACTTCATTTCAAGCACGAGATAAAGGTATCGGTAGAAATGGTATAATGTATCCACCAGAGGGCGTTACAGTTACATACATATTACACTGCATTTGACAGATGCAAATGACAGATTTTGTCCTGGGAGCTTGTATTATATGAGGGGGAATTTCGAAGGTTCTGTACCCTGTACTCCTTTTGTTAAATGAGACATTTGTTTAACAAAATATATTTACAGACCATCAACATAATTTACATTTTACTTATGATTGCTGCCCAACGTTCAGGTAAGTCTCGAATTCCTGGTAGCAAACCGCTTTTGCTGATGGATTTAATAAGGTGGATTATGTCAGCAAAACTTCGTCAGTGGTGGTGAAAGGTTTTCCAAGGAGTGGTTCTTTCAACTTGGACAACATACTGAAGTCTGAGAATCATATCAGTACTGTAAGGGGTTAGTAAGATGCACTTGCCTACTTTTCCATAACATGGGGAGGGGGGGCTCACGTAAAACACGTCCTGGCCATTGCTCTAAATCCGACCAGAGTCAGATTCCCCCTTCATGATTAAGGCAGAACTTTTGATGTGATCCTCGTAATACCCAATCACGTAACAGCCATTGTGCTGATTTCTTTCATCACGTGGGAATTTTTAACTTTGGAAAGAAGAACTTTCTAAATACTTATTTCGAGAAATTAACATTTAAAATTTTATTTACGAGTTAATTAAAGTTTTAGCAAAATATTGTAGCATCTTCGTTCTTCATCAACAGACCGTGAGTTCGATTCCCCCAATTGTGACACATTCCCTACTAAGCGGAAGTCCGAAGTGCTTTGAAAAAATTCCACATCTGATCTCTCGAGTAAGATGCCATTCACCTGAACTAGTCAGATTAGAGCACTATAGATTTACACATTTTTTGAATGAGATTAATAAAAACAACATTTCTTGATGACGACGAGTGCCATCATCAAGACATGAGTAATAGTAAACGAGTCATATCGATTATGACTCATTTTCAACCATAATGAAGTGAAGAACGAAATAGAAAGATAATAGTATTTGTACTTTTGTGTCACTTCCATCTACTGAGGGCAGTGATTTAATAGCATTTTCTTTAGATCCAAGTGAGGGATGTAAACATTACTGATTCATTTAGTTAAATATATTATACCTACTATTTGTGGCTATTTGGTGTAATTTTCCAACTTTTTACATATTTTTATTATTATCTGAAACCTCCATGGAGTCAGAGATTCGAGGGAGGCCATGTGACCCACACCAGCTCTCATACATTTTCTTGAATTCATTCACTCACCATATTCAGAGGCAATCGATTCCAATCACGCACCGTTTCCATGATGTCCCCTCGTTTTCTCCCTGCCCTCCATAATATTAAAAATTCCATCTATTTTGATATCTTGTCTGATCCTTTCAGAAGTTGGTAGGTCTTCATCATATCATTACTCTTTCTTCGGTTTGCTAGTATCTGTGTTCCATAAATTCTCACTCTTTGTCCATAATCTACATTTCACAGTCCCGGTATAATCTTTCATTCTCTCCTTTGCGTCCTATCCACTGTGTTCGCAAAGAGGCAAGATCTGCACGATTCTCCAGGTTAAGTCGTATCAAGACCTTGTAAAGAAGTAAACTGACTTCCTTAACCTTACATGAAAATGTTCGTTTCAGCATTGAAATTATCATCTGAGTTGTATTTGCAATCTTTGCTATTTGGCCCTTCAAATTCCTATCTACTGAAACTCCAAGTAGCCTGACCAGCCTGATCAGCTTCTTCTAGCATAATCCCACCAATGTAATACGCCATTAAATATCTCATCACACCAAATTTCATAACTTTATATTTACTAACATTGAACTTATCATTGCCCACATTCCCAGCCTATTCAAATCATTCTTCAGATGTGCGACTGCCTGTCAGTCGCACACCTGATTACCCTCCTTATTTTTGCATTATCAGCAAACAGTTGTATGTTTCCTGTCAAATTCTTTCTAGTGTTATTAATGTGACTATTGAATAACAATGGACCAGGGACTGATCCCCTAGAGTAACCTCACAGGTTACTTTAAAACTTCCAGACTCACGTCTCCTATACATTCCTTTGGATATCTGTTAGCCTGCCATCCAAGATAATAGTTTATAATTCATTCCCTTAGCCTCAAATTATGTAACAGCCTTCCATATTGTATCTTGTCAAAAGCCTTAGCAAAGTCCAAAAGTGTCATGATGTATCCATTCCCTTTATCGACCTCGATCGTAACATTATTAACAAATATGAGCAAGTTGCTCAAACATGACCTTCTTTGGGTAAACCCGTGCTGTTAATGGAAAAGTATCTATTCTCTGTATACACCCAATTCTGTATGCGAATCCTTACCAACTTTTCTAAAATCTTCATTATCAGTTTGCACAGTCTTTGTGTGTGTGTGTGTGTGTGTGTGTGTGTGTGTGTGTGTGTGTGTGTGTGTGTGTGTGTATAACTCTTCTACCGATAAGTAAGCTGCACAAACATACAGTACACAAAGGCGAAATACAATTTATGCCTTTGAATAAGAAGGACAGAAGAAATCTACAAAGTTAGAAATGAAATATAGCTGTAAGAAGGATTCAGCAGTCCCATCACATATTATGAATTACCATGATGGGACAGTGCACATTTTTTGAGGGCATAACATCGCCTCGTTGGTTCGGTATTCCTGATCCTCGAACCACTCACAGAAACGTGAATGCAAAGCATGTACGTAGAGCGATATGGAACTGTTTAAGACAACATCATACACACCTTGAGGCATCAATAATAGGTGAACTTTGTCAAACTCTTGATGTCCGTTATTACTTTTTTTAATGATATTAATCCATAGCGCCATATAAAACTAAGTATTTTATTATGCTGTTGATATTTCGCTAGATTAAAACTACCATCTTGGGAACACAAAAGCGCTGGTCAAAAGTACAAGTCACGATAATCAAGTAACTAGCGGTGTTGAGCATCCCATGTCAGAAAACATTGCAGAATTAATGTTAAGGTTGGCAAAACACTCTTACAGGATGAATCTCATTCTCGAGGAGATTAAAAAAACAAAACATACGATGCCAGACAAATTACCTTCAATCATTTTTCTGAGATTATTGCTGACATCATCTCTGGCATCGCCTCAGCACATTATCTTGTAGTTGCCAGAGAAATGATCGAAGATAATTCCTCAGTCAACTACTTGATAATGCGCTACAACATGATAATGGTCTACAACTTTGACAGAAGGACCCAACGCAGCGTCCGTTACATTTTGTTTCTTTCTATTCTGTTCTTTTCGCTTCGTTCCTTTTTGAGCCGTGCATCTCTTCATCACGACACCAAAGTATCATTCATCAGAGGCCCCGAGGCATCATGGGAGCTTGCATGGCTTCTTGAGATGGGGAGAGGGACGAGCTGATCGCTCGAGGTGGCAGCTTCTCGCTGACGAAAGGCGAAATTATGAAGTTGGTTTGTTTTGGGCCCATATAATTTGATCCCCTCTAATAACGGGGTACAAGGCACTCCTAGTTAGCAGGCTGGATGAGAAAGACGCCTGACTGCAACGGGGCAAAGTTTGGCTCGCCATTCATGTAATGGGTGGCCAGTGAGTAAGTTTCATTCATCAGTTCGCTACAGACATGATTCCTGGAAAGTTGCCTTCCTTCTGACAGGCCTAATCTCGCTCGGAGCCATTAAGGTCGGCGATGCATACCGAAGGACATCACCCCCTTTATCCCTCCTCTCACGAAGCCCTAATAGCGGAGGGGTGACGCAAAAGACAGCCTCGCGCTATTAATGAATACGTTATCCTCAGATTTACAGGATTTCCGAGCAGCAGTGTGGCGACTTCAGAATTTTATGCGACCAAAATGCTGAAGCTTTATTAATACGAACCGCACGAAAAGCTTATTTGTAAGCAGGGGTTAATTTCCGAAAATGTTAACGGCGAATCCTCCAGTGAACGACAAATGCCCATCAGGCTGGAGGAAGAGGGAATTATTTGCTTCAGGCGGAATGTTCTGAGGTATGTTGTACAATAATCTTTACCGCATTATTTATTTATTCCTCGAATTCGACTTGTATTAATAAGAGGATCATTGAACAGCTTAATTAATACGCCTGAAACACGTTTATTCGAAATATCTTTACTAGATTCCCCTTTGAGCAATTTTGTTGTGTGAATTCTCGTCCACGTGGATGAACGGGTTGCATTCACTCCCAGATACTCCGCTAGAATCCTTTTTTTTTATGTTATTTGGTGTTAGCGTACGAAATGAGAGTTTCCGTTCTGCATATATTTAATGCTATCACCGAATTCCGAACTGAATATTTTTTTTCTCTCAGAAATGAGAAGAAATATTATTAGAATAATAGGAAAAGAAATATGAGACTATTATTCTGAAAAATATTCTCAGAAGTTGGATAACATCATTCTACGAATTATATTTTTTCTGGCTTTTTCCCTTCCTTAAATCTTGCAAGAATTTAAGTGGACACCTCAGTCTATTTTCCAGAGTCCTTCGCAAATAATAAAATACGAATACAACTAGAGAATGATCATAAATTGAATTATTGTTGATTTTCCTTTCGATGGCAGGATTTGATATAATTCTCATCGGAATAATAAAATCGATTGGCGAATCCCGAAGAATTAGGTCGGTTACGTCAGGCAGTGTTATGCGTTTCTTTTGCTGCATTTTGAAGCAGAAACCATTAGAAAAAAGCATTATTCCTCAACCCCCCCCCCATCCGTCCCCTAATCTGAAAAAAAAAAAGGATTTAAAGTAAAACAAGTAGGGGAAACATTTTAGTGCTTGATAGCCACAAATTAATCATCGTCCCCACCCCCGTCATTTTTTTCCGATCTCAAATGACCTTCTTCTGTTAAAGAATAAATCAGATAGAATTTCTTGGATAAAGACCGAATCACTTGCTCAGATTCTACAAAACAACCATATGCAACTCCCCCTATCCACTGCCCCCCCCCACTACGACAGTTACGCTGTTTTGCGGTATACTGCCATACACGATATGCGTCGCTTTAAATGAACATTTTTTTTTTTTTTTACTCATTAGGTCTTCCCACTTCGGTTTCTTCCCCAACACGAAGGGTGGTCACCTGACGAGTAGATAATTTTTTTTAATCAATGTTAAAGATCAAGTTGGATGCGACAGATTCCATTCGATATGCTTGTCACAGGTGGCATCTGGATTGCTGTCTCGAGATCTTCAGCTTAAGATGGACTAAAATGTCTGAAATTGGACAGCGATAAGTCTTCATTCACGCCTCTAAAACATCTTATCTGCTAATTGGCACTTCTTAAGCTTCTTTGCATCTTCCGAGTTGTTATGGAGTGAAATTAGTTTCAAATGAAGAGCAGATTACTGAAGAAAATACGCCCTTCGATTGTTATTATCTGCATGTCTTTGTTTGGTTTTGTTAAGGCGAAATGTAAAAATGGGCTAATCAGTTCTCGCCATTAAGGGTGCGGGAAGCAGGCTAGTGCTAAATTACACAAAATGATACAAGTTTTCCCCGACAGATTTTATCACTGGTGGCAGGTGGGAGAGATAAGTCAATTGATGAGCATGCACTGATCTCGGTTATGAATGCTGTAGATGAGAGGAAGTGGACATCGAGTGCCAAGAAGCACTTTGACGAACTACCAACTGTCACTGAACCCTGTAATTTTCCCAGTTTGCCAAAGACTGATCGTCTGCTAGTACTTCCGTTTCCCGTTCCACCACAGCACCATTCTCACCCCTCTCCCTTCCTGTTACCTCGCCGCACATTATGTGTGGCAGAGTTCTTTTTGGGGTAGCTCTGACAATCTGATGAATGGGACTTCATATCTGACTCTTCTTCCCCCCCACCTTTGGCGAAGGGAGTAAAAAAGTGCAAAGAAAGCGTCGAGAAGTCCACTTCCGCCTTGGTGTTCAGAATGCTGATGAAGGTTATGCTCTTTCTCCTCGATATGCTTATGGAGAGACAGCGACTGGTGCAAAATCACGACTAGAAAACAATTATTAAATTTAGAAACAAAACAATGCTTTGAATATAAAAATTTCTCCTTGATTTCTTTACTACCACTTCTCTCTCTCTCTCTCTCTCTGTTGGTTATCGACTACTCTGCTTACCTGGAGGTTGGAAGGTTGAAAGAGGAATATTCAGATATCCATTGCATAAAGGCAAACATCGTTTTTCTCGTGAATCTCCCACACACATTACTAAACAAATTTCAGTAATTTCCCGAAGTAATTATTTTGGGGGACGATCTCAAAGGTGGCTAAACGTTATCAGTTGAGGTTTAGCCCACCAGTGATGGGTCCCCAGGCTGGAGCAGGTGTTAGCAGTGTTGTAATGAACATGTCAGACCGCTCTCGTGGCAGCATTCCGGAAGTGACCTTCCTCGGATCCAATTTACTTCTATCTCGATGTTATTAGACATGCCATTCTTGGGAGGGAGAGAATGAAAAGGTGTTTTCATTTCTTCTTGTGGTGGTGGATCTGGCCATTGGAGAGCGTAATCAGCCTAGTCTGTCCCTTACATACCACCGGAAATGTCCGATCTTCTGATACTAAACGTTTGCTAAATTTGTGCTCACAAGCCGTTTGTGGCGTCCCCAAATAATAAACGAATACGCATCGCCTGATAATGGATCACTTCCAGCTGCAAACGAGAACTAACACTGAAGCAAAATGGCAGATCTTGATCTATTCCACTTTTCATTTAAAAAAAAATATACGGTTCCATCTAGGAGAAAATGAAATCTTTACATCCAAATCTTGATTTTCATCTATGAAAGAATAAATGCCGCTGTGAATTTAATACATTAAAATCTTTTTAGGATGTTGACTTCTTCCGCAAAGTTTCTGAAAATTACGCAGACACTGCTGGGATGTTGGTGGGATTTATGCACAGATCGAACTGTCATTCGACTTAATGAGGTCATTCAGGAATGGCCAAATAACAGTGCAAAAAAAGGTCATTTCTTTTCATAATGATACGAACTGAAAGTCCTGATGACGGGGATTCGCTGACTGCTCCACATCACTTGATTTTAAACACAGAGATTGAAGGCGTCTCAATTTTCGTGATTGTTTCTTGTAAGATGTATTGCGATAGATTTCTTCATCCAGAGAACGTCTGTCGATCTGTAAATCAACACTGGAAACAAAGTAGAAGGCGTCCTGTTTCATCTGGTAAGAAAGAGACGGAATGGTGCACAAATAGGTTTAGCAAGACGGGCAGCCGAATTCCTAAATGGAAGCTCAAGAAATTTGGCTGACCTTTGGAAAGGTAGTGTTTTCTTTCCCTTGTAGTGACACTTAAGCTAACACCTTTTTGTTTTTGTTACAAAATATTTGGTAACACAACAAAAATTTCATGTGATTATCCTTCAACATTTCATCCTTGTCTATATTTCACGTTTCTGTACAGATAATGTAATATTTCCAGATGTTTTGTGCAACATGGCCCCCACACGCACAATCAAAAAACCTAGTGAAGAATCACAGAAAAAGAGGCGAGCAATTGATCTTGAAACGAAGTTGCAAATTATAAAGCAACATGAAGCTGGTAAGCCAGTCGGTGTGATCGTACATGACTTCGGATGGTCTCGTTCTACAGTGACAACCATTTTGAAAAATAAGGACAAAATCGTAGAGGCCGTGAAAGGATCTGCTTCCATTACATCAACAATAGTGACGAAGCAACAAAGACAAGATCCTCTCGGTGATATGGAAAAGCTACTTGCACCATGGATAGAGGACCTAAACCAAAAGCCCATACCCCTTAGCAGTATTGACCATAACCGCTAAGGCACTAAGTCTCTTCAACATGTTGAAGGAGAAAGCAGGGCCCGATTACGACTACGGATTCAACGCTTCTTCCGGTTGGTTCATGAGATTCAAGCAGCGTTTTGTTCTGCATAATGTGAAAATGTATGGTGAATTTGCAAGTGCCGATGAGAAGGCTGCCAAGGAGTTTGTGGAGAAATTGGATAGAATTATTACGGAAGAAAATTATTTGCCACAGCAAATGATTGGATGATTATTCTCCTGTTTTATAGCAGCAGTAACACACATCACAGTTTTATAAGGTTTAAAAATTAAAATGACAATATATGTCCTTATTACCGTTAAGTCTCTGACCCCTATAACTATGTTGAATTAATATATATCGACTTACGTCCTGCTGGATGGCACGGTCATCCCCGGACGTAAGTCGAGGGATGATTGTATATGTATACTCCCTTGCTAGATAAACCAAAGTTTTTCAACACAAGGGCATTATGAAATCTTCTGAAATCTATACAAATTTCGGCATGAGTTATTTTAACATCGCAATAAGCAAAATTAACACACACACACACACACACACACACACACACACACACACACACACACACACACACACACACACACACACACACACACACACACACACACACACACACACACACACCGATATCAGTGTATGTGTGTTTGTGGCGTTTATAAGCACCCGTACTTCTGTGCTGACAAAGATCTGTTTGTATCTGTCAAGGAATGATGAGCCACCTGTGGAGAAGCGCTGCACACGTCATTAAAATGTGAACTATTGGCAGTCAGCAAAACAAAAAACCTGCACATACAACTAACGTGAGTCAGCTTTACCTGCACGTAAACTTCCCCATCTTTCTCTCTCGGTAGGGTGGGGGATTTCAGGTAAGCAAGGACGGGAAGGCTTTAATTAGGTGGAGAAAGAGCAAGTTGTGTCCCACCAAGGTTAATGATGAGAACACAGATCGCTGTTTCCTTCCAGCCGAGGGACGACACTAATTATCTGGTGACAAAATATGATTAATATTGCAGCAGCTAGAGGGGGTTGTGGTCCGTGAATGGAACCCCTCATTACTGTCTGAACTGGGAGAAAAATGACAGCAATACGTTATCTTTCTTTCAACATCACATCTCCAGACATTGACAGATTCTTTGCTTCATCTATTGAGCCTAAAGAAGTGACAAAGCTCCGTGTGTTTGCTAACAACACTCGATTGTCCGCTCTTCACCTCGCAAAACTGCTCTCAGTTCATTTTAAAGAACGAAAACAGAGAGAGAGAGAGAGAGAGAGAGAGAGAGAGAGAGAGAGAGAGAGAGTCAGAAAGTTTTGAATACTTCTTTTATGAGTAGCATAGTAAATTGACCGCAGACAGCGCTTCACGTTCGGAATTAGAAAATGAATATTGGCAGTGTTACGGTTGCTTTTTTATATTTGGCAATTTGGCTTTTTCATTGATTTTCAACCTCGCTCTGATCGTTTTCAGCAGAGCGGTTTAAAAGCCACACATTGAGCAGAGAAAGCATCTTTCAGAGATATTTGTTTCTGAGTTGTGCTTCTGCCAAGCTTTTGTCGGTTAAAACGCTTGATAGAAGTTCTTGTGAGGAATTTGTACTAGAATATAATCTCAAGATCAAATTTTGACTTACATTGAATGATGCAATCAACCGCCATGCATTCAGAGAGTGGAGTTGATACGTAATGGTCCATTTATGATTTTTTTTAAAAAAATATGCATTATGTGATGCCACCAATCAGCACTCATTTATCCCTTTTCGGCAATTCTTTTCTTGTATTGGAGTTGGCAATTTACATTCTTATTTTATGATAGTGAGTTTAATTGTGTTTGCAAGGTAGTGATTAACATGTTGAAGCGCGTGTTTATTCTTCGGCAGTTGAAATTTGATTGCAAGTGGTTATTGATGAAACTCTATTTTGAGAAGCTTCCAATTTAGGCTGCAGGTTTAGGAATTTTTGTGTTCTGTAAAATCTTTTTTTTTTCTTTTCACATTATTAATAAAGAATGCATCGGAACATTCTCTCTACTTCATTCCGTGTGGATTTTCATGTAGAAGTGAAGCCAAGACAGCTTTCTACCCCCCCCCCCCTTAAAGCTATGTTTGTTTTTTATCCCTTCTTTCCCCATCCCGTTCTTCGTTTTCTATTTCCTTTTCATGTTTTCACCTTCCCCTTTTCAATTTTATTCCTCCGTCTATTTCTCTGTAATTCTCAATTCGGTTCGTAACTCGCTCTTTGCTGTTTTCCAATTATTCTTCATTTCTTTTAATCCATCTTATGATTCTAAATTCGTTTGTAACTAAAACTGTCCGTTTTAGCACTGAGAAAGCCCTGCTACTCTATCAGTCTATTCTTCCATCATCACCCCAATAAGAACTTAGCACCATGCTCCTATGGGATGAGTCCTTTTGCTTCATCTTAGCTTACACTATGATAATGACAGTCATGAGCCTTAAAAAAGAATCTGTGTACTCCATTTATGCAGAGTACACTGTTCTTTTTTCTTTTTGTTCATTGTAAATTTAAGGCATCTGCAATTATTAATGACTTTGCTTATTTAAGGAGTGACAAAGATCCGGTGCTTTAAGAAGTGCTTGAAAATTTCTTCTCCTCATCTAGAAAATGAAATTTTCATTACATTTTGTTGTTGTTGTTGTTGTTTAATTCACGTTGTGTGCCAAATGTACTATCTAATACCACGTGCGTTTTCATGTTTGAAATTCGATCATGGACTTACAAGTATTTTACCTTCGTAAAATGAAAGGCAATTTTCTGACAAAATATGGCATTAAAATTTTTTGCATCAGCTTTTATCCTGTGGTTATCAAAGTGACCTCATGAATGATTTAAAGAGCACCGGACATATTGGTGATCTCTAATCCAGAGAAATGCCATTAAAGAATGTCTGGATGCAACTCCTTGAAGTTCTTTTAAGCCAACAAAAAAAAAAAAAAATCTACGTGCGGTTTCTTTCCTGAACTAAAACGTTTCCCTAAAATAATTCCTAAGGAAGGATTCAAGCAGTTTTAAGACAGAAGAACTGTCATTTCCAAGGAATTAAAGCGATGAGTATTCTGCACACTCTACAGTTCTATGTAATTTTTTTACACGTCCTATTCCCCCAGTTATTCTGTGGTCTGGAAAGCAGCCAGGGCTCAATGTTTGAAAATTAGCATTTGCCTCCCCAAGAAGTAAACCTGATTTTACCTTCGAAGTTCTGTCTATTTTCTGGCACTTCGAACTCTCTCAAGACAGGAACTTTTTTTCCTCTAAGGTCGTGGGATCTTCTTTCAACCTTTCCGCTAATAAATAATCGCTAATATGAATTCTACCGTCGATCGGTAGATGATTTCAAAGTTTATATGACTCACTATTGGACATACTTCATGGAAAAGTTTGAAAACAATAAATGAAAACAAAATACTTTACGACATTTGGCCGGATTTAGCACAATGGTCTCTAAGAAGTTCTATGATTTGTCTTCCATCTTTTGCATCTGGATTCTCGGTTTTCTTTCTGAACCACACGCAATGTGCGACCAGAGAGAAAACTCAGAACCCATTGTGAAAGGTTTAATTTCAAGATACAATGTGGATGGATCGACGGATCTTTGTTCTTCTACTTGACAACTAATGCCGAGGCAGGACAGGACACCGCTCTTTTAGACCGTCTTCTCTCTGTGTAAAGTCAGGCAGTGGACGCTCCTCCAGTTCACTACGAACTCACCCCTCTTTTTATTAAATAAAAAAGAAGACTGATGACAGTCCTCTTTTTCATTTCGTAATCCTTGGCATTACAACGTGTTTCTTTGCCTTTCCTCTTTGAAACCTGTTTACACAATAATTTTATTTGAATCGCAAAATTAATGGCCGAAAAAAAGTAATAAAAATCACAGAACGAAAACAATTCATTTTGTCCTGTTTGCTCTCCTGTCTTTTATTTTTGTTGAATTATATTTTTACATCAGATGCAGTCTTTTCTTCTGTTATCACGAATGCGAGATTTGCGCCTGTTTGTTTGTCGCAAGCTTAGTTTTGTGCAACGTGGAAGGTACGTCATAAGGATGCCTTTCAAGGTATAGTTTTTTTTTTTTTTCCCCTCCCAAATACAAACCTCTGAGATCAGAATGTACAGTAAAGCATGCCTCTTAAAGGTGCACCTTTAAGGAGACGGAAGCATATCTTCAGATACAGATCTTCGAACTAATTTTCAGTGTGCTCAGATAACCTTATTTTTTTATGCAACTCCCACCCACGAAAGTTGTAAACCTACAGTAACTGTTGTGCGGGCTAACGTTTTTTGGGGTTTTATTTATTTTTTTAGCAATTTATATAATTTTATTTCTTTGTAAACCCTGCTCTGGAGACCAAACATAGAATTTAAAAGCCACTTCAGGCCATCAGGATCTAAGAATTGTACTGTGAAGTTAAGTTGCTTAAAAATAGAAGGGAGGGGGCCTTCTTTTTCTTCACGATTTACCGTACAAAAGCTGCTCTTGCAGCTGTTTCATGGTTTATTGTACAAATGGTCGGAGAAAGGAGACGCCGAGTAGCGGTTCTGATCGACATTTTGTGGACCAGGTAAGCGGTCTGAAAGCCGACGAATGGATACTTCGGAATCTTTAAAAGTTTGAAGTTTTAATCGAAATATTGCCTGAACTCGATTTTGTTAAGTGTCAAGCTGCGAGGGTGTTCTGATTTTAATGCAGAGTCGTACTCGATTTTATAATCTCAAATTATGATTAGCTTCATAATCATATGTCCTGTTTAGTAGTAATGTTAGTAGAAGTATTAATGGAGATATCCACAATGAGGCAGCGATTTCTTAATGCTTAGTTAATAGTTTATTTATTTATTTTTTTGGGTTAACTTAGCTGAATATTCGGCAGCAAAATCAGGGGATTATCAGGCAACATTTTGTTATTTTATTGAATCTTTTCGCATGCAGCTCTTCTTGCAATGACGTCTCATTAGCAGATTGGGGGACGTACGAATAAATTGAATGAAATGGTGAAAAATCATACAATCATGTTAATAGAACCTTGCAAATATTCTTGAAGTGGTTTAGGCGTTTTATATAAGGTGTAAAATGCCTTCAAGATGAAGTCAGAATGAAAAAAGGCTTTTAAATCTTGAAAGCAAAGACAAAATGTCTAAATTTGTCTTTGTTTTCATTCGAGAATCATTGTCGATTGTTTCGCATGGAAGTTACGTACCGAGCCAAGGAGAGAATGTCATAACCTGTTCACTCCACCTCATACCACTGCTTGTGTCTTCTTCCTCTAGAAGCGTTATTGTGTCTTTATAATCCCCGCACACTCCCCAGATCATTTCCTTTTTCTAAATATGGTCTGTCCTTAAGTGTCGATGGCTGTGATTTCAAGAAGTCAAAGCGATTCGATGGCTTTCATTGAAGAGGTTGCTCAGAAGTGATCTCCAAAATTGTTTCGAGAATATATACGAGCATCGTAAAAAATGTGTGAAAAGTATGTTTCCATGGATGAGGATTAATTTGGAGAAACACGAAATCGGTCTCGGAACTTGTCAATAAAGATTCGTCTTGCAACGAACCCGCTTGGGTGCCCATTTAAAAATGAATCTGTGAAGGATTCATTTTTCAATGGGCGTTTCTCTGTGGGTTCGGAAACTGGCAGCCAAATTTCTGATGTTCATCAGAATAATGAGAAAAACTAATTAACAGACAAACATTTAAAAAATTTCTATGCAGAGGAAAAGAGTTCGACAGTTCTTTGGTCAGCACTGTCCAAATTTTGCGTCAGAATTAGTTAGTTTCTTTAAGAGAGACGGGAACAGTACTACGAAAACTCCAAATGTTGTACTTTCGTATTATGACCCCGGTGACCCTTCGACCACGACGTCATCAGTTGAGATGATGAAGACGTTAAAAGTTGTCGCATCTGGATATACTCCAGCCTCTGCTCCGATCTGTACGATTGCGGGAATTCTGTGGATTTAAATTACTGTCCTGCGGGAGGAGTGTGTAAGGGGAGAAAGCGCGAGGATATCTCCGAATACTTCGTTGTGCAAGCGCGGCTAAGTGGGAAGAGGAAGTGAAGTTTGGCAGATCGGAGCGAAGCTGAATTACTGTTTTACAGATTATAGGGTGTCGGAGCTGCGCAAGTGATAAATAGCGCCAAGGTGGGGATTGCTTTGACAATGCGAGTACGCCTCGCTATCACAGGCCGAACCGGAAGGAACAGGCCCCGAACTGCCAAACAGGTAATCGCACCTTCGTTAGCAAAACCAACAAACTCAGCGGGGAAACGGTCTCGGACGCCAATCTTCTGTCACGTGTTTGGCAAGCGCTGCCCTCTCCCGTCAGAAGTAAGAAAAGATATGAACACACGTGTAAGGAATAGCGAGCAACACTGTCCAAGCAATGATAGGTCTTCCGATTAGTTTTTGGGAAGCCGCGTGCAGTCGACTTCGCTGTTGCATTGCATCGTCACATCCGTCTTGCTGTTCTCAGAAAGAGGAAAAGAGAGTGGCAGACCTTGAAAAATGATTACGAAGGGACGCGTGGTTATGATAGCCTGGGTTCAAGACAGTAAATGGCGTTCGTTTTCTCGCCAAAGGATTTTCGGCAAAGTAGTACGAAGGAATTTGCCAAAGACTACTTCTCATAACACAGCTCTGACAAGAATAATAAGACGTCACCCTGTTCTTACATTACTCGCAATCCGGCAAATTGCATTCATTCGACAGCACGACTTCCTTTGCATCTTCTGGATTTATATTTTTTCCCCTTGTTTGTTCCGGGGGAATTAATCTATTTTATGTAAATCGGTCCACGTCCAGCCTGTTCATTTAAGAAATAATAAAATAAAATAAAACTAAAAGCAATGAAGAACTCCATTGATACTATTTTAGCTTCTATTTCATTAATATTCGCATTCACTTTTGGTCCTGATCTGCCATTCCATCTTTTTGGATTACCAGAATAGATTCCCCATTATTAATCCCTAATTGAAATCATCGTCAATCCATATTGGTGACTCTCATCATCTTCTCAGCAGTTTTTGATATTCTAACGTCATCTCTGGTCGGGTTTTCATCAAGATTTTCGAAGGAATCTTATGGTGGTGCTAAGCTCCTCTTGTATATCAACGCTCGTCTTGCTTTTCCTGCAAACAGCTGATATTTATCTCTAGTATTTAACACAACATTAAGGCATCCGAAACGTTTTATGTTTTTACTACCACTCTGTCGTATCCAGAATTATTGCGCTATCATAACAACATGAATTGATGGGATGTGCTTGTGCGACGAAAGCTAAATAAGTAAGTAAGAAAGCCCGAAGTCTATATGTGTAAGTAAATCCTGAAGGAAGTGAGGGAGGAATAAAGTGAGATCTTTTTACGAGAAATAAGAAAGGACTGTCCTTTGGTAGCATTGAGGTTCACTAAATTATTCTCAGAATAAAAAAGACATTAGTTATGGAAGATCTTGAAGCCTAAATCATTCGAGCACTACAAGATTTCTCGAATGAAGAAGAGAAATTGCATCGGTAAAACTATGGATTTGACGTGATGTTAATGAGGAGAAAGAATGTGTATTATGAAGAGTATGGGTGAAGCTGAGTTCTCCGGAGAGTACCCAACACACTACACCGAATGAAAGACGACCCAGTTCCAGGGGAAAAAGACACCATAAGATGGTAGCTTAGTAAAGAGGATTAAATGCCTTGGAAATGTCAAGAGCAACGAACACCACATAAGCTTCTCGAAACCTTTACATGGCCTGTATCCAAAGATGGAAAAGTTGGCTAAAAGATATACTGCTGAACGAGGAAAATGGAAGTAAATTCGATGGCTGACTTTTATCTCCATTTCTGAGGCGGATGGACTGCATATAGGCTTGATTCTGTGGTGTTGGAAGATGCTAGATGGTACAATAACCCAAATAGGATGAATTTTAATTCTGGAGCATGTTTTGGGAGAGACATTTTCTGGACCAGGAGACATATCGGCATCAAGAATAACGAAAATTTTTCTGATGTCGTTCTGGAGGTATATCGGATAAGGCATTATTGAACTGTTCTCAATAGATTAGGAAATAATTTCGACTTGGTCGCGTATGTAAAAATGAGAAGACTTGACCTTTCAGTAGACGAAACAAGAAGACTTGACTTTAGTTGAAGCAGGAGATGAGTTTTTTTGCATGCGGCTCTTTCAAAGTCTGATTTGGATTTATTGTTTAATATTATTATTATTTATTTACAGTGTTCCAGGGTGAAGTATAGTGTACCTTAGGCTGAATGCGAAACGAGCGTTTTTGATGCGACACATTTGAGATGTGTTGAAATTTAGTTTTGAACTCCTTTTTTTTTTTTTTTTGAGAACCAAGGTATGGATATATAATGGGCAGGGGTTTTCTGTGGAGCGTAATGAAAATTCTCATTCTCATTCCACTTAGAATTATTTCTTTTTATTTATCTGTTATTTGGGTGGTGCAGTTATTTGGATCGGAATAAAGAAACGATAATCATCCCAAGAAAACAGGCGTAGAAAAACGAAACCCAGTACTGTTTTACCGATGTGGTACCAAAAGTCACGAGACTCAAATTGGCGGGTCCATTTCTAGAAAGAGAAACGTGTACTTTATGGTCGGAGTTAACAAACGGAGACTTTTCCTCTACTTTATAGTTTTGAGAGGGAGAGGAAGACGTGGTTAAGAAAAGGTCCACAGTGTTGGCGGATGGATGAAAATTATTCTGCTTTGCAGAATGTCTTATAATGGGTTTGAGCATTGCTGATAGCAGGAATGCAGTCTTGCAGTGGTTCCAGCACTAACGTTGTATAAAAATTCCTGATTTATTCTCTCTTGTCATAGTAGCCAACGAAAAAGAAATATTTAGTAAACGTTTGCTATAATCATTATCTAGTTTATTTATAAATGCGTAGTTTATTCTTTTAAGTAGTAGGCAGAGTCGTTTATCTGACAGTTTCTCTCTTTTTCAGGGGGTAAACTCAAGTTTCACGGGAAGAAAAACATCTTATGAGACCTTTTTAGTTGCAAAGCTCTTAGAAAAAAATACTTCGTCCCCTAGAGAAGAAAAGATATTTGATTGATTTTCATACTGAAATCAAGAAAATATTTAAGGAACTCATAATATGCTTCATTATCACAATTCTCTTAAATGTGTTTTAAACAAAGAAACAAAAAAAAAAAAAAAAAACGTATAATAATTAGTTTTTTGTTTTTTTTTGTTTTTTTTTACAACTGTGCGCAACCTGCAGGCATAGTTGATAGGCCTTGAATTTATGCTGGTGCTCTCTGGTAATGTTTATTGTTTAGGTATTTTATAATACAAGCGGTCTTTTTATATATTTATACAATACAAGCGGTGTTCTATAAACTGCTAGTTTATAGAATGTGTCATCATTTACCGTTTTTGTCATCTTTACAAAATAAAACCAAAAAAAATATTGCCGGTTTAAAGCTTTTGAAAAATGTAGGTGGAGCAGAGAGGAAGATAATGAAATAGATAACGGGGTTGGCATCAGAGCCTACCCACTGGTCAGCCAGTGCTTGCGAGGTACTCCCTTCCATGGCGTAGTGCATTACCATGGTGACCGTTCGGAGAGGACCACCTACCATCTTCCTGCAGTCTGGGTGTGCCCAGGATGCCCGAGGGGAGCAGACGGTTGGGCGCCGAAAGAGGCCGCGAGCAAGCAGTGACAACACTTGTCAACAGGATCACCGGTAGAAAACCATCTGAGTAATGGCTTGTCTACGCCACCGAACAAACGGCCAAGATGTTGCGTTGTGCTATCAGAGGAAAGCCTCGCTCCCAGTGATTAGCAGAGCTGTACCGCCTGCAGGCTGGAAGCCAGAGTAAATGTTTGACCAGTGTAAGTGGCAAACGTTTCTACGCTGTCCAAACCTGTCATTACCCAGTCTGGGGCAGAATAGCTATGCCGTCCTCCCAGTGTTTGGCCTTCTTCTCTCTCTTTTAAACGCACTTCTGCTCTCTTCCCCCACCCTCCTCCTGGGTCCATAAAACACTCTATTAAGGATACTTTACTGTCTGAAGAAACTGCATAGCTCAGTGTTCCAGCATGATTTATCATCGCTGCGCGGAGAAACGAAGCCTTTAAATGAACGTGCACAGTGGTTTCATTTTGTCAACAAGAATGTTGCCTTCCGTACAACTTGGACGACGCAGGATCAGCATGTAAAAGAGCGGAGTGAGATCTCGCGAAGTTAACAAAACCTGCAGCCTTCTACTGCGTCCCCGCGCATTTAAAAGTGAACGTTCTTAACTGATCGTCATACGTAGATTGACCTTCGTATAAGGTAGCGTCATTTAATTTCAGCAGTTGGTATTTTTAAATCTGAACTATCGTTTCATCTCAGATCTCTCTCTCTGCACTAACTGTGCGACGTGAAATTAATTAGGCGGACGTTAAATATTCTTATATAAGCAGCTTTTCGCTTCTTCGTTCTGAAAGAAAGCTAAACAGAATCAGTGTTTCTGATCAGCAAAGCAAGTTCATAATTAAGCCCCATAAAAAAGAAAAAAGCTTTTAAGAAACATTCAGCGCGAAATTATTTCTCAAGTTTGAAAGCACGGTGCTGCATCCTGGTGTAATTTTCGTTTGCCATTTTAACGATTATAAAAATTGTTCCAAAAGCAAGTCGACTCTGAAAAACGTATCAGCTTTAATCAGAAATGTGTCCCAGTTAAACGGAGTCAAGCTATTGGTAATGAAACTTGAAAAAATGTGGGCTTATCATGGGAGGAAACACAGGGACACCTATCGGCTGGTGTTCTTGTGTATCAAGTTAAAAAAAAAAAAAAAAGAAAAAAGAAAGAAAGTTTAAAGCAAAGAGCGTAAACACTGATATATCCCCTCTGTTCATGAAACAGGGGGATACCTTCTGGGGGAAGACAAAGTTGGTATTTCGTCTGTCTAGATTGATTCGTTCGTTTTGCGAAGTAGGTAGGTCCAGATGAGCTGTCAGTGTCATCAGAAAGCAACCGTCTCCTGTTTTCTTAGTATGTATGTAATCTCCCAGAGCCTTAGGTCTAAGGACAGTAACAATACCACCTTGTTATCTTGTCTCCACACAGTTGCTTGACTCTTAAAAGGAACACTAAAGATTGATAAGTTTACGAAGAAAGCCTGAAGCTACCCAAGATCCTAAGACCCCCCCCCCACCTCCTCCGAATTCCGGGTGAATGCCTGCCTGTCCTCACTTACCCATTCGTGTGGGTTGTGCAAGTGGGAACAAGGTAACAATTAGCGGAGGGAAGAGACATGCGTTGTCACAATCGAGGAAGTGGCGGCCGAGGAAAATACCGACTGTTAATGCACTGTTCGCCAGGGAGAAGAATTTGCACCCCGACAATGCCCTGTTAGGATCCACCAAGGGCCTTTACGGGGTATTTAAATGCGGGGTAAATGAACTTGGCAGGATCGGGGATCGTTAAGTGGGATTACGAAAAGTAGCACTTGTTTTATGTGTCGGAATGTCGCATGTAACTGAACGCACAACATCCCTTTGTGTAGCGCGTGCAGCATCATCATTTAGTGATGCACGCTGCAATGCATTATGGGATATACAGGAATTATTCCGAACGCACTGTTTTTTGGGAAATAAAGAAAGTGGCAGAAAATGTATAACCTCGTAATTAGCGTAATCCTAAACTGATTAATTATTAATATGGTTAATTACGATAACTCCGTTGGTTTTTCATCTGTATAATTACGGTTAGGCCCAAAGGGAAACAGTCCCAGATGCGTCGTAGTATCATGACGAGTTTGTCAGTCTGCTTAAGCACATCCGAACCAGCTTCACATCATTCCTAATGAGGGAAGGACACGCTCATTCATCACACCTAATTGGAATTCAAGCATCCGTCGTTGTCCACGTGAATTCTTTGCGAAGATGCTCATTTGTATTAAACATTCATTCCCCAGTTGGCTCAAATGGAGAATCGGCGATTAGCGAGGACGCTTCCGTGCTTGTATTTATAAAGCTCACAAAGCATCGATCGGGTGCACCCGCTCGACCGACGAGAGCCCACAATGGATTCTGTTGCAAAACATTTCTTGACGAATTCCAAAAGTCAACCCTTCCCAACTTCGAGAATCGCTATCTCCATGTTCTTTATTTTTCACGACACACACCTCTGCTGCAAGAAGGATGGTTCGCCTGGAACGGTGCGTGCGCAGGCCATTTGTCTTTCTCTGGCGAGCTGTGCATTGCTTACTGATGCCCCAGCAACGTCATAAATTAGGCATTTGGATGAATTAAGAATGACACTTCGAGAGGGTTCAATTTGCATGTCATTATTTACCACAACGAATGGGTCCAGATATTGTAGCGGACGGGGTGACAACCTGCCGCAGCTCATTCCGTATCGTTGTATTATCCAACGCATTACGATGCAGAATGATGTACGATACGTTATCTCTCCACCCTGCAATTTCCATTCTCCCCCCCCCCCCCTCCCCAATACGACATGCACTCGTCTAGCCAACCAGAAGTGTGATGTAACCCACCCCCTCGGCGAAGCTCACCCCCACTAGCGGTGTGGGCAGCGGGATCGGTTTGTTGCGGGCGAACTTTGTGTGGCTCTCGACAGCAAACGCAGCTCACAGACATTTCTCCTTCTGTGGCCATGGTAACGGTGTCACAGAGACGCGCAACCCCCGCTCCGAAAGAATCCTTTTTAAACATAAGTGCGTTTTTCGCGTCGGCAAAGCGTTCCTTGTCAGTGTCGATATTTGCTGTCTCGTGCCTTTGGCCGAGAGAAAGACGGGCGCGAGCATGAATAATGGTCTCACGCAGTTTGCGGGTGCTGCATGTGGCGCCACTGAGCTCGTTAGTCACAGCCGGAGGTGACAGCTGCGATTGGAGATAATGATTGGCTTGGGCCGTACAACACAACCGAGAGCAGCCACACAGCTCGCGTGAAATGCTACGACACGAGACACGAGGGTCCACCCTTCCCTCAAAACTGATTTCTCTTCACTATAACGCTTCCAAGGTGCAGGGTCTTTAACATTGTCTTAATTTCTTGTTGGCGTAACCTTGCACAGCGGACAGTGTCAACTAGACGCTACACTGTGTTTCCGTTGTTCTGTGGAGGTCACCCTTGTGCGAGAGATTAACTGGAGTTATCGTGGAAAGTGCAACGTTCTTCGGGGCATAAATGCAGCACTTTACATGCACTTCTATTTCTCCACTAGCGAGCTAAGCAACGACACGTTAACTCTTTTAATTTTCTCCCTTCAATGCGAAATCTGCAGTTTTCCTAATGATAGCAACAATTGCAACGACCGAATACTCTCGTTACCAGTGTTGTCAATAACACTAACTCGCGAACCCTAATGTTTTATTGAAAGCTATTTATTAAATACGCT
The DNA here is from genome assembly GCF_054136105.1 of Typopeltis vanoorti. Lineage (NCBI taxonomy): Eukaryota > Metazoa > Arthropoda > Arachnida > Uropygi > Thelyphonidae > Typopeltis > Typopeltis vanoorti. The sequence goes on from NC_143552.1 coordinate 165,608,466, forward strand.
GTCTTTTGAATAAATGCCCAAAGTTGAACAGTTTTTCATTTACTTTTTTTTTCATTACATTTATTGCGCAATTACAGCTCCAACTATAATTGCCAAATAGCAATCAGAATTATTAAAATCTAGCGTGCATCGGATTCTGTTTTATCTGTTTTCCCACTGTTTCAACTGAGACATTATTTTTATCTGTTTTGTGCCACGCAATTGATAAAAATTCTTCAAGATTTCGAGATGATTTTTGAAATTGAATTGACCATTACTTCGCTAACATGTCAGGAAAAATTTCCACTTTAATACGAATTTAATGTTTCGATAATTGAACGTCCTCACGAAAAATACTTTGTGTTGGTTGCTATGGTGATGCGCGTGAAATGAACGCCAGCCGAAATACAATTTTAATGGCGAATGGAACACAAAAGTAGTTAAGCTTTATAATTATTCCTTCTGCTACCATGCAGTCAAACAGATTACAGGCGAGGGTGCACACCGCATTTAACACGAACGATTTGTTTTATTTATTTATTTATTTGAAACTCTGAAGAAAAAAAAAATAGGCGTGAGAAATTCAAAGATAGTATTCATTAAAATACTGAAAATATCATTCCCGTTATAGAATTTAGAAAATACCAATTTTTCCTGTAAAATGAAATGACCCAATAAATAAATGAAACAATCTGTTGGGCTTACGCGAGTTTATATATATATATATATATATATATATATATATATATATATATATATATATATATATATTAAAATCTTAATAGGTCTTCAAATTTAATGTCGAGAATCTGATATGCAAAATTAGGAAATAAATACTTTAGGTATAGATATTTCGACCATATACCTTTAAATAACTGCGAGCGATGTAAATATCCCAAAAATGATGCCATCCTGCACTGAATGATTTTTTTTTTGTTTAGTTCATGTGATATGTAATTGAATTTCAGGAGCTGCATTATATTCAATCAATGGGTTTCATCAGCTTAATGGCGTAATTTGCCTTGCACACACACAAATCCGACAGCTTCGACATTTTTTTCTTCCTTCGAGGTGTTCGCTGATTACGCCCAAGTTCTCGATTGGCTTTGCAGTATGGAATGGTTACAGCGGCCCTGTTTATGCGAGGACAAATGCACACCAATGAAATCCAGTTATTTACTTCTCGATCTGTAATTATGCATTCCGAAAAGAAAGAAATTTCTATGAAACTTCTGCAGGTCATGCATTTACATGTAAACCAAAAAAATAAAATAAAAAATAATAAAAATGAATGGCAGAAAGATCTGTGGCTTAGTGATAGGGGAAAGGTGAAAAAGTCAGAGATCACTTGATAAAATTTTATTACTGACATCAACTAGCACAGAAACAATATATTACAGCAACTGGACTAGCATTCAGCACACTTCTCTACTGACACTAGGAGAAAGAGTCACTTGTCAAGGGCACGGCTTTCTCGTTCCAACCCGCTCTGGATCCTCCGTCGGAGAGCCACGGACATACAGTCTTTGTCCAGGAAAAATCCGTGACCTTTCGTCATCGGGGTCAATGATGAGGTGACTGCATAGTTCTAGGTGACCTGACAAAAGTCACTGAGGAGGGACTTCGCTGGAAAATTTCTTGCTGATATCGAACACTGAAACATGTGGGGAAAAAAAAGACGTCCTGACTAAGGGACGGTGAGTTTCCATCTTGGGGGGTGGGGGTCAGTCACGAGTTATTGAAAAACACGTTCAAAAAAGGAACATTGGTGTCTACACACGCACATACAGAGAAACTAATGTACCTACATTAGGAGCGCGCACACACACACACACGCACATATACACACACGAACACTGTACACCGAGAGGTTTCTTCTGCTTTGACCTTGTAATAAATAAACACGAGCTTCCCTGGATAACCGGCGTTTAAGAAGTCCATCGTTTGAAGATCGCCGTGTTGAACGAGATGAGTCAAACTATTTTACACTTTGACCACTTCTGGCGTCAAAGGTCAGCCTTTAGTCTGCGAGAGAAGCGGGAACTTGGGCAGGAGGTTGTTGGAGAAACCTGGCAGACAAGACGATGACGACATCTGTTCGCCGGTCGTGATCGGAGCTGCGATGCACCTGTCTTTGCAGCACGGGTCGGAGGTGTCCGCTGGGAGGTCTTGGGGAAGGGGGTACGGAGCATAGCGATGCTGTTTGAGTCCCTTCATCGAGACGGAAAATTCCGCCAGCTCGGTGGCTAGTGGGTGATCGAAGGTGGGGTAGCGGTGGCCGAGTTGCGCGTGGAGGTGTCTCATGGCCGCCAGAGTGGTGGAGAACTGCGAAGATTTGAACACACCGTCGGCGGTGAACAGCGACAGGTGAGACGGAGCTGTCGTCACAGACGGTCCAGAGAAGAACACGTGAGGCATCCCGCCCGGATGCAGGACAGACGGGTACAGTGACGGCACCAGTTGCGGTTGAATTTTCTTGACTTTCAGGGCGTCGTCAGCGGGATCGACTGTCAGCTCGCTTGCATTGAGCAGCGAATCTGTCGGAGAGGAAATCACGTGCCTGCTGGTGGAGTCGTCCTCTTTGGAGCGTGCTGGGCTACTCTCCTTGTCCTGTCTGCATTCGCCTTTGTCCTCGTGGTTGCCTCGCTCAGATTTCGGATCTCCTGCTTAAAAAAGGTTTGGTGTAAAGAAAGCAAGTAACAACTGCACGATCTTAAAAAAATCTTGTTTATGACTATTTTATTATAAGTAATTCTAGCAACGCAACTTAATAACAATCGGAAAAAAATAATAAAATAAAATAATAATAACGATAAATAAAAACCACTGATGAATAAAACTAACTGGCAATCTTTTGATCTCCTGCACTTTACAGTAGGAGATCAAAGGAGGCGTAAGTGGAAGAACAACTTGAAAAGATCCGCTGAGAACAAAACTCTTCAGCAATGTTTGTTATGATTGACGAGTCATTACTTATACACAGATTTGTACTTGTTAAGAACGGAGGTTTTTTTTAAACTAATCAGATGAAGCGAAAGGCATTTATATTCCAGTTTATGTATAAATTAAATGCATAATTGAAACGAAAAAAAATTAAAAGCGGAAAGTTTATGCAAGCTTTTCGGGTGTGTCCACTTATGTAGGCTTCAACACGTCGTTCATGCACGTACACGAAACTCGGCAAAATTGTTCTGCTGTTTAAAAGTGAGTCTCGCGAAATGCAAGAACACGTTTATTAAAATTAATACACCAGCAAAGCGAGGAATAAAAGAGAGGGGAACTCCTTAGAACGAGCTGTCGTCTTTTAATGAAAAAAAAGGTTCCTCAACTTTGCCCGGGGGTATCGCGAACTGGGACAATTCCCTCGTCACCACTCGAAGATCACAACGAAAATGAGAATGTTGGCTGTAACTAACAGCGCGAGTTTTTTTTTCCCCCGAAGAGATGCTTTAACCTGACTGATGTTAACCGAAGAAGCGTTAACCATCTGCTCTAATTGTAATTGTAAGAAAAGAGTGATCTTTATTACCTTCTTCCAAGCAGAGATCATCCACTTCTATGTTGTCATTGTCGCTGCTCTCGTCTCCATCGTCGACAACAGATCGAATGCCGCTAGCATCGTGATTGCTCCCCAACAGATCATCTTTCGGGAAAATCTCTTGGGAACCAAGAAGAGATTGGCGCCTAGAAAAAGAAACAATAAAAAAAGTATACTTTCTCGAAATTATTTGAAGTATTTCTGTTAATGTGAAATGAAAAAAAAAAAAAAAAATCAAGATTAAGATATTATTACAATGCCGAATAGTGAAAAATTACCTTTTGTCCTTCCTGGCAGCCCCAGTGTCTCTAAATCCTTTAGCAAACGGGTTGTGGTCGATTTTAAGCTTTGTGATCTACGATTTAAAAAAAAAAAAAAAAATCTCTCAGTTCACAGTTTAAGAAATTTTGGAATTGGATAGTTCTACATATTTATGTTTTGAGCAGATGATTTTCACTGGTGACCTTTTGTGGACAACTGACCAGTGCGGTGCTGATTTTTAAAGCTCCTGCACTGTTATTTGTACCTATTTACTAGTGATATCTGAGCCACGTATTTTTTATTAACAAATCTTAAGTTTATTATTTTTTAATGGTGAAATTTACGATGATTAGAGTCGGAAAATCATCGAACTATATGGTCCTTAGATGTACGATACAAAACCAGACAGACGAATACAAGATGGGGAAAAAATACAATAATTTACCCAATGATATTTATTTTGTACCGATTGCACAAAAAATGTCATCTTATGGTTACATTTTTTTAAAAGAAGCTATACTTCTAATTTCTTCTTCAGGCTTCATTTTGCTTTGTGAACTGTAAATAAGACGTGTAAAGCACAAACAGATCTGCTTCTACAAGATTAATCTAAAAATTACGCGTTATTTGCTAAACTGCAATAAAGACTTTTTTTTTTAAAGTAATGAATTTACGCATGCGTAATGTGCTACTGGAATTACTGCGTGAAATTGGTCAATGCTGATGGCATTAATCTTTCACAAGCCCAAGGTTGAAAGAGTCATTTCCAAGTGTACAAGTTACACAATGTATGAAATAAAGAAACTCTCATATATGAGATATTTATTTTAAATGCTTGAATAAATATCACGCACATAAAAAAACATCAAACATATTTTAATATGTTGTGCCAGTTGCAGGAATATTGTTATACAGTTAAGCCTATCGTTCAAGTATATTTATTAAATCCTTTGTGAGAGTTCTTAGAAATGTAGCTACATAACAATGAATTGGGGAAAGATGCTAAGAAGAAACACATAATAGGAGATAAGACCCAGATGAAGAGTTACGTGTCATTCTTTACTGAACGAAAGCGCTATTACAACTTTCACCTTGCTCGTAGCAACCTTCGGTGGAAAACAACTAAATATATAAATAAAATATCTCTGGCTCCACACTGGAATTCAGATTCCAGTCCTAATTAACAAACAGAAATAAATAACATAAAAACCAAAGCACAGAAATTCTCTGCCAAACAAGAGAGTGCCAACCTTGAACAAAATTTAAAGCAGTCGCTTCCAAACTGTCGGACAAGCCCATTCTAAAGGGTTAGGGTGGGTGAGATGAAGTTGAAAGGTCACACCATTTTTTAAATTTTGATTTCCAAAAAATAAAATCGAATAGCGAAGCAAATCAAATAAGAAAAACGTAGAATTATAAATAGTTCCATAGATTATCGCCTTTATGCCTTATGATTTAAAGAAAAGTATGCCCTGTATATGGAAATGTCACAGTTCAGAACTATGAAATAAAGACGTGTATTTATTAACTTACGTAGCTAATTCAGTGAATATACATTAAACAGGAGATTTGTCACGTGCATTTTGACACACGTTAGAATGCTACACACGAGAAAAAAAAAAAAAAAAGATCAGAGGCAGCTTGTGCAAAATCACGTAATTCGTTGTTCCCCGAGTGTCTCAATGAAGATGGATTTAACTGAATGAGTTCGTCTGTCTTATACGACAAAAAAAATTTCTTCCCGTATTGCTCTTTTCGCAAAATTGAAAAGTCGGCTTCAGAACACTCAATTTGAATAAAATAGGGACTTTTTTTTTTAATATTGTGCCCACACACAAGAGGTTGGTTGTTCAACCTATAATACACTAGTACCGTGTCATTAGTAACTCGCTGTCTTATTGCAATCATGAACAGGAACAACGCAAGTCACAGTGGGAGGAGGAGGATTTATTATTACTATTTTGTTATGTTTCCCGCCTACGAAAAGGCTGCTATAAACCTATAATAGATCGATCATTAGTGTGTGGAGGGGAGGGACTAAGGATTTCTTTATCATTATTTATTTATTGTATTTTTTTTATTTATTTTTACCTTGTTCGCAATCCTGCTCTAAAGATCAAACATGAAACTTTTTTTCAAGCCTCCAATAAGCGGGTGGTGGTCTTACACCGGGTGATGAAGTTCATTTTCACCCAAAGACAAAATCGCAAACATTCATGCCCACGGCGGTATTCGAACCTGGTTACAGAGCGTGTACGCTAACCACTCCACAAAACAATTCACAAAATAACCGAAATTCTGTTATCAACTGCGAAAATTAGGCCACGTTTATTTAGTACTTTAAATTTATGAGTTAATGCATTGGTATCGTGATGGGATCAAAATTGATGATAAAACTGTACCTGAAGATGCAGGAAAGTGACTTTTAAACAACACATCACTTTTTCTTCTTTTTTTTTTGTATCCTCCGAATTTCAAAACAGGGTAACATATTCCTTCGACTTTTTGATTTATTCACAGGAGTGAAAAGTTATTACTAAACTGCTAATTCGAGTTTTTAATCTGAGCAGGATTCAAAAATTCGCTTAACTTGGCCACATAAACTGTCATCTAATTGCACCTTTCGCGAAATGTCGAATTTTTTATTCTTCCGCGGCCCAAATAGTATCGCTTAAGAACGAATCACCCCCTAAATACAGCGTATTCATTGCTGCTCTAAAAGAAAACTGAATTTGCAGAATTCCAAATATAAAAATACATTTCGAATCAAGATGTCCGATGAAATACTAAAAAATGTTTTAAAGCGATTCATCTCGATCATTAACTTACGTAAGAAGCGGCAATAAAACCGATGCTCAACTGTATGTCAAGAAAATGAAATCGTTATTTTTCTATTTTTCTTCTTGATTAATAATATAATTTTCCTTTAAACTGAAACATTTGCGGTAATAACAGTGCACATTTCGAACCATGAAAACACGTTTGCGGAAGTTATGTTCACATAACATAATATTATGTTATTATGTTTATTTTTGAATCGATGTCTGTGTAATATGGCAAATAAAATTCTTTTGGAATATTATATCCATTTTATTATAATTATTTATGCTGATGAGGTCTACTGCGAATTCGCTCTTGGCCCTGTACAAATCAATGAAAACGAACAAAGAGAGAGAGCATACTTGGTTGTAAAATATATTTTATGATTAGCAAGGTTATTTTGTGGTTATTTTAAAAGTGATCAATCATATCTGTATGTCACTGCTCGTTTTGCAATCACAACTGCATCGGATCATAACTGACCCGATCAATTATAACTTTGTTTTCATTTCTTACTGTAATTCATAGTAAAATATTTTCCTGTTATTTAGATATCAATTTACGATTACGTAAAGCCATATCTGATCACAGTCCCGTTATAAGAATAGGCTGCCCATAGCTCAAAATAATCAACACATCATTGAAAAATGAAATGGCTTGTATTTTAGTAGGATTTATCAAAGATGCTTCAACGCACTCTCCTTCAAAATCTTTAAAACAAGAGCCACTGCTAACCAACACCTTTTTACAGTCCATCTTGAAACTCACTGAACCTACTTCACTGCTTCCTCCTTCTCGTCTACTTCTGTCCTTTGGAACAGTCTTCCCCAAGCATTACAACCCTCAGCTGTTCAAGCAAAATGTGAACAGATTCCTCTTGCCCACACACGGCACTAATGTGCTGTAGGTCTTGTGGCTTTTCGTGTGTGGACCAGACATAAAAAAAAAAAAAAAAAATTGAAGCTTGAAGGTTAATAATTATTTATTTTTAATAAGTGCTGAGTTTTCTAACGGATTTGGATGAGAAATCGGCTTCATTCTTGTCATTTTCTTTATAATTAATCCGCGGTTTCATCGCCATTTTAGTCAATATGAACAGGAGGTTGCTAGTCAAGAGTGCATTAATACCGTGGGCGGGCTAAAGGATAAGACAATCTAGAAACCCTGCTCTAGATACCTGAACATCGAACTATTTTAAGCTATTTCGCGCCTTCAGTAATGAACTTACACCACACGAGGAAATTCATCTCCCAATCACAAACATTCAAGCCTACGGGGGAACTCGAACCAACAGTCTGCTGATTAGAGGGCACAGGCGAAGTTTAGTATTTTCTACAAATAACTAAATCCATTAAATCGACATTCTGAAATACACGGAAAGCTTCTTAACGCCAGTTGTTATCAAATCTTAATCATTATTGTTGCTGCCAATTTTAGTTTTTCTCGCTATTCGGAGCTCATAAAATTGCTTCTTTCATTGTTACTCCTGCCACCATTTGCTATTTCAATCCGCCTCTCTCTCTCTCTATCAGATCGCTTTTTCTCACGGTGCATGCCAAGAAGCCATGCTGAGACGTGTGAAAGTATTACTGAATGGTTGCTATCCTTTATTCTTCGTTGCTTCTTTATTATTGCTTTTATCCACTGGCATTATAGCATTCTAATACAGCAGCATTCTGGCTTTCCACAAGTGTAGACTGTTCGCTGGAAAAGATTCACGGAAGGAACAGATGGTACTGTCATAGTCTTGACAAAATTCTTCTGTGGAGAGCGAGATGAATTCCAAGTCTTTAGTTTAACTAAAATCAGAGACTCAAGTCTCTAAACCAAAGAGAGAGAGAAAGTAAATAGTGCCTGTTATCCAAATATTAACCTAATGATCGGGTGAGACCCGTGCCCTTTCACGTTACATTTCAGAATTTCCCCATTACCATCTTATGGTCTGCCTTAGACATTTTGTAATCGAAAAGAGCTGAAAAAGCTAAGATCTTTAGTGGCGGAATGATTTTAACAATCCAGAATGATACCGTAACCTTGTTTACTGGAGGCTCGACTTGCTCTGAATACGATTGGTTTCTCAAGCGGGGTTTCTGTCTTCAGTTCCTGCTCACTAATAAGGGACTGAACGTTCCAATCTTTCATGACCGGGAGCGGGTACTTGACGATCCAGCTAGTAAATATTTGCTTTTTGGCTGTGGATCACTTATGTATAAGCGCATTTTATAAATACAAACGCTGATGGCTCAGAAATTACTTTGTAAGTTTGGTTGATTTCTGGTTATGTTTGTTTTTTATGGGGTTGATGGCTGGGTTTCTTGCGATTACTTCTGAAGGCGTTTGTGGAGGGGACGGCATTCATAATGCGAAGGAAATGACGACTATTCGTAGGTACAAAGGACAAAAAGAAATCTCTGGAAGAGCCTAATTTATTTTTGGTTTGAATATTTTCACCTTCTTTCAATGTATATCCTTTTGTCTGTTAAGGATCGTAGGCCTAATTTGTACTCCTTTTATTCCGGCTTCTTCATATAATGAAAAAATAATTTCGAACAGAGGATGTGACGTATGTTTCCATGGCAACAATAGGATCCAGTTTCTTAAACTTCTGCATTTGAGTCCAAGGATTGCTTTCAGGCACAAATTTTATTTTCAACTTAAAAAAAAATGGCGTTCTGAGAGCTAGTTAAGTAATAAAAATCTTAAAGAAGAATAAAAGAAAGTAAGAAGTTACCTTCTCATTCTGGTAAGCTGTGACTGCGATGAACTCTGTTTCTTTGAACACGTAAGTCCTGAAGGTGCTGTAGGGGAGCTTGAGAATGTCGTTAGCTCGAACCAGATGGTACCTCGGCTGGTATTTGTGCATGGAATTGAGGATCGTCTGAAGAGAGAAAAAAAAAAAAAAGTTAACCAGCCAAGTAGTAAAATCGAGAGCAGTCACATTATTAAAGAGGAATGAGTGGTGGAAAGTTCCCAGTTTTAGTGTGACCTGTTTGGCGAATGTTTATGTTCGTTCTTGCTAACGGACTGCTCGCAAAGCGGAGGGCGAGCCTCGGGACGAAAGATGTGTCATTTACCCACAAGACCAAATGACTGCTTTTAAGAAAGTAAACAAATTAACGCCTCCCGGGATTTTCACGCACGTTCCCCCAGTCCTGCCTCTGAAAACCGATAATTAAGATGTCACAGAGGTCCATAATTCATCTTTGCCCTGCAAGAACACCTGGCCCGCCTTAGTCCAGCTGGCAACACGGGCAAATGGGGGGTTTTATACGTAGTTATTTGTGCTGCTGCTGCTGAAAGGGATGGTCCCAAGGAGGTGGCAGGTAGATCGCTTCAAGTTAGGACCGCTTAAGCTATCATTCGTTTGTAAGGAAATTTTCATCCGGAACACTAACAAGACGAGGTGGTGGATCGATACTCGTGCTCCTGCAGGCGAAATATAAATAAAAGACTGGTTTAAAGTTTTTTTTCTTCTTTCTTTGTTTGTTCAACGCACGTATCGATTTGTCTTCAACGCATTTTGCCCTGCCCACCGGAACAGATCTGAAGTGCTTTGACACTTCCCTGCATTTAAGATCACCTTCGAAATCGACAGCTTCGAAGATTCCCATTTAGCAGAACCCTCCTATCCTCCGCGCGCCCAGAACGACTTTGCTGTTTAAACTCGTTAGTTTTTTTTTAAGTTCTTTTGATTAAATGCACCTTGTTAAATTGGTTGGGGGGGGGATTACATGTTTTACTGCCAATGCTTCTAAAAAAAAGAGAGAATTCGTTTCCAGAAGGAGGGCGCTCCTTTCAAATGTGACTTTCAACCCAACAGCTCGTCTGAATGCCTTGTTACCGAGTGAAGGGTGGTTGCTGAAAATTCCCAGAATTTCCTGACCTTAAACCGAGTAAGGCCTGTCGGCTGTTCTCCTTGATTTTAACTCTGTTTCTACCTCATCGAGGGTGGTTTCCGAAGCTGGCATTGCGTTTAACGTTCCGACCTCTAATTAGATGTAGCTCGTCGAAAAGGATACTTGGCGCCAACCCCCTGCGTACAACGAGTCAGCGTCTCTGACTTACGGGGGTGGCGAAAGTTCAATGTCGACCAGTACGATTTCGACTGCATTGTTTCAGGAGTGTCTCGTGCAGAAATGGGGCGCTGCATCCGAAAGCTCCCTTCGCTTAGAGCAACATGGTAGCACCAGGCGGCCTATCCCAACACGCGTTGTCACACTAACGTCTGCCAGTTCGGCTCTAACGATCCCCCCCCCCCCCCCCTCAGGTTACTGAAATAACGACAACGATGCGGGTAGCAATGGGAGTGAGATTGCTGCGGGGAAAAGACGGACACTAAATTAAATCCATATCGCATGAAGTGAGGGGATTTGTTCACTCCATCACTCCTGCAGGGAGATAAATAAGGGACAAAAGATGATCTCTTCGGAAGGGTCAAACGTTACAATGGCTGTTGTGTGTCGGGAGGGGGGAGGATCACAAAGAAATACAACGCAAGGAATACTTTTCCCCCGGGCATACACAGCATACAGATTGCAGAAGCAGCGATTTAAGATAAAGCATTAAGCAGCAGTGGGTTGTCAGGATCATTCTGGTAGGGCAAATCGGTAGCTGTTATCTGAGGGCGAACGTATCAAAGCCGAAGTGAAATGGCGGATGTGTGCGGTAGAGAATGCTCATCTACCAAGTCGCCGTGGATGAGCAGGCTCCCGAGTGGCCGTGATTAATGATAGGTTCCTTTACAGTGACCCCAAATCACAAACTGATACACTGCCAACAGAGCCATTGTGATTGGTAATTGCTAACCGATTTAAATTAGAAAAAAAAAATACAGAATTCAATATTAAGTTGCAATTGAAAAAAAAAAGTAGTGAAAAGTCCGTTAAAACAAACCCAGTAACTCTTGCAAGAAGGAAAAGAGAACAATGTTGTGTAGCCACGCATAAATATTTCACACCTCACTTACATGCAGCCTAGTCATTCACCGGATATCCGGTTTTCTCGCTCCGCCCCTTGGGCCGACACGTAATAAGAAAATTACTTTGGTCATCATTGCCTGACGCAGGACAATCGATTGCAGTCTTAACAGCACACCCCAAATGACGCCGTAAGAGATAAATAAGAAGGGAGAAAGGCTATTTTACACTAAATCGAATAAAGCTTTTATTAAATCGTTTATTCAGTCCTTTACGTTCGACAACAGTCTTGGGGTACATCACGAAACGCATTTTGGTTTTGTGTGCGTCAACTTTATATTAAACAATAACGCTTGTGGTTCGGATAAATCTGTGTAATTTTGTCTCATTATTTTAAATATTTATACACTATTTCGTTTTATGAATAGCAATTTATTTGTGGGTGTACGTCGTCAGAAATGAATCTGTGGATTGTACGGACAAGCATCATAATTAATTCAAATCAAATTTCAAAGTAAATGCATTTGTTATTAAACCTCGAAATAAATACAAGCCAAAAATACTTAAAATTAATTTTTTGTGATGTTTTATTCTCCAGGGGGCACTTGCATCTGTGTAATTCACGCCAGTTGTTGCCGCAGTACTCAATGACGTAACGTATTTATACAGATGTATAAAATAATTTCCATTCTACTTTTAGCTTTCCGCCGTGCAAAAAAGTACTCGTACGATACTTTTCAGGAAATATTTTGCTGGACAACAGCGTGAGTACAAAGAAACAGATATTCCAACTATGAATAATGCAGTTTTAATAATGCGTAATAACTTTTAAGCATGAAAGTAGATGCGAATAAATTTTGCTGTTAAACGCGAAATTTCTGACGAGATTTTTATCAAATGGTTGAGAAAATGGCTTGCATATTGGAACAGCCCAGTTTCGATTATTTCTCATCGGAGCCGAATCCGTATCATTAATTTTATTTTTATTCATAAGTGAAAGGCGATTTTTATTGAAAAAATCTGAAGGTATATTGTCATTATTTTCACTTTTATGCACAAATGAAAAGTTTCTATGAATAAATGAAAGGTAATTCGCGATTTTTTAGTTAAAATTACGTCTAAAACGATGACTCGAATGCAAAAATAAAATGAGATTTTTATGCAAAAACGAAAAATGATCCACACGACGTCCGTATGGATTTTGGACAAAAGGACGATCATATTTCCATAGCAACGAATACTCTTTAATGAGGACCACGCAATACGTTAAAAGAGTCGTTTATTTTATGTCGACAAGGGTGGGGAGAGAGAAACACGAAACCAAAAAAACAAATGAGAACCATTTTCGGTTTCCAAGCATTGGAACTAAAAGCCGTTAAGGAAAATGCGATGTACGGTAATTGGACGATTATTTGTGTCCAGTATTTGTATCGACAACTGTCTTTATGATTCTGTAGATACAGCTAAGTCCGTTTGGGCGAGAAACGACCAGGGAGAGGCGCCGTGGTGTCCGCCTGTCAAGAGTGGGTCGTGATAAAGTCTAGTGCAGTTAATGTGGTAAAGATCGCACCACGTGAGGGTGAAACGCAGACAGAGATTTATCTGCGCATGAAGTGGAAGTTGCTCGAAGGGTCAAACTGCGAAGGAAAAGCCGACATTCTGGTTTCCATACTGAACGGAAGCAGCTGTGTCGTATAGAGAAGGTCACGCTAAAGTCATACTTACGAAGTTGTGCTTGTTGGAGATGTTGTTGGTGATCTTGAGCTTGTGGAAAGAAACGACCTTCTGCATCCACTGTTCTCCCGTGCTGGGGGAGTCGGGGTGGATGTACATCCTCTTTGGCATCTCCGGATCTGCTTTCCCGGCCACCACCCATCGGCTGTTGTGGAATTTGTATCGGCAGTCATCCGCAGCAACGATGTCCAGAAGGAGGATGTACTTGGCTTTTTTGTCCAGTCCCGACATCCTCACTTTAAATGGGGGAAACATCCGTCTGTAAGAGAAACAAAGCACATTATAAACCTCTTATGATTTCTCGCCATTCACATGAACATCTTATTTTTAAACATCCTTGATTAAATTGAAATATGCGGCTTCTGTGGAATGAGAGGAGGGCACAAAGCTTTCAGTTTAAAAGTAGCAGAGGTTAAGAACGGTAAGATGATTGGATAAACTGAACATCCGCTCTTCTATCCACCTACCCACACTTCTAGTTGCAAAGAAGGCGTTTGCCTAACAGTGGCCATTTGGAAATTGGGCAGCAAGGCAAGATGGCTGAAATCATTCTCTGTGCATGCTGAGCGGATGAAGCGCCAATTGTGGTTGGAAGATCTGGATTCCGTTCGTATATAGAACAGGAGACTCCTTTACAAGGGCTTTTAAAATGAAGGTAAGTTAGTTGGTCTTATACATGCTGGACATTCCTCCCCTTACTTCACAAAGCGGAAATAATAGTTGCAAGGACACAACCAACACGATGCATTTGCCTTACAGCCTTAGTTGCTTAAGTCATGGGAAAAAAAAAAAAAAAAAAAAAAAAAAAACAGAAATGGCGGACATACACCACCATTTATAATTTTTTTATAAATTTAAAAGCTATTGTGATGCATTTTTCATTCATTGAATTTTCAGCAATGCATGCAGAAGCCTGCATTTTAAAAAAGAAACGAACTTCTTTCGCTTTATTCATATTTAAGAGCACACGAGATCAATGCGAGTTGATCATTCACAGTCTACCGTAAATGACATCAATGAATCGTATCTGCTAATACAGCTTTAGTTAGTCCCTCAAAGAAACCATCTGCCGTTTCACTATCCAATGGCGCCAGCAGAGAATCCTTCATCTGCGCATGATTTCTCTTAATGCATTACAAGCAGCTAAACAAGATTGATTCTGAGGAAGGAATCATCCAACAGCGCACGAATAGCAGCGAGCTGTGCCAACTTGCAATATTTTCAAAAGGTGATTATGAGATAACAATTTAATTAAATAAATGTATCATTTTATATATTAGGATCCTCTGGTCGTCTCTGTAATGATTGTAGAAACAAAATTTCACGACAGGTAATTCTTAGACCTTTATGTGTAGAAAAGTCTTCCCACTCTTAGGCTAGAGATGCTTAATTTTGTTCTGTTTGGGGAAAAAAAGGGGCAAAAACTGTTCCTGGTAATAGTGCCATAGCCTACTGGAGACTGTAAGAGACTTTTTTTCAAAATACCTGTAAGAAAAATACCTGTAACAAAAAGACCTGTAAGAGACTTTTTTTCAAAATAATAATAATAATTTTAATAATTAGGCAATATTGCAGAAACGCTTCTAAAATTCACGTAAGACTAAACAACGAAAAAAAGTACATAAAATGTTTGCTTCTTCCATGTAAAACTAAGAAGGTTTCTTACGTTTGTGAAGCATGGAGACAGAGAAATTCAAACTTGTAAGAAAGCATGCACATCTTTAGCATGGCATAGCCATTTTGTGGCATAAATTTCACCAATTTGCCTCATCTTTTAGCTGAATTATGCTACCATTTCTCGAGCAAGCCATCTCCACGGGCGCCACGCATCGCTTCCACTCATGTTGTTTAATTTATGGTCCTGAATCCGAGTCCATTCTATTGATACCACAATGGGCGGATGGTGCGTAATACAAATAGAAAAGTTCATAATTTAATAAATGAAACAAGCTTCATCAATAATAAGAGGATGTTGAAAAACATGCGCGATAATATTATCGTGTTGGATGGAACCAAAGGAGAGAGAGAGAGAGAGAGAGAGAGCTTCTTGTGTGGCGTATGCACTTTGCAAAGGCGCGCGCGCCGAACCTCCCTTTCCTGAAACCCGACACTCACCGAGGGACTTTAGAAGTGCGGCTTCTGTTTGCGACAACACTGAGGGACTTTATCCAGTGGTGTAAGGGGACACTGATTGCGGGTGTTCGCGCGACAGCTCTGTTGACACTTAAGACAGTGAATGTCTTAAGGAAAGGGTCGCGTGTTTAACATTTCTGTCGACTGATTATATCCCTTGGGACGGTCGGAGTTTTGTTTTTAATTTGGTGACAAACACGCTGCGGCAGATCGCTATTTCTGGAAGGCAGCCACTTTCTTTAAACATACGACGTGGATTCGGAGATGGAGCCAGCTGCTTGGTTCGAATTGAACATCTGTTGCACGTGATGCGACTAAGAATTTCCCCTTTCGTTTTTAATGTGGGCAAAGGACTGGCTGAAAATTGAATCGAAGAGAATTAAAATAAACGAAAATATTGTCTACATATTTTTATTTCAGATTTTACATCTCCCCCTCATTTAATCCTGTTTCCAAGCTCCTTATTGCGCGCAGCAATCACTACAATATTTTTTAGAATACTTTACACAGTTTACAAAAGTTTTACAGTGCTTTACAACCGTGAAAAGAAAAGCTGGTTTTGTAGAATGGAATTTTGACACGAATGGTGATTAGATGCAGCTCGTGTTTCTATTGGTTTTGAAGAAGGTATGGAGATTATGTGGATTTCAGTTCAGTCGAAGAGTGCTCTGAAATGCCCAAGAAGAAAATCAATATTTGCAAATATTGATTCATACACAAGAAAGTAGGAATGCCAAATTTATCCTGCGGAATATGCGAACACCTGATGAATATCCATCGCGAGCTGGCTCGCTGCCGCATGAGAGCTGATGATGTCGAAAACTTCCTCCATCTTTTATTGGTGTAAATATTCTCTTGGAATATCGATTCTCCGTACACAAACAGCAGTTATGATGTTGTAAATAACTGTTATGCAATATACGTGGAATGTTGTTGTGATGATGTTGTGGAGGTCTGAAACCATAAATTGACCGAAACTAGTGTGGAAGGCGGGAAAACGGCATTGACACATCACACGACTTCGGATCACTCTACAAAGTAGTACGGCAACTCACCATACAGATAACAGATAGATTTCGCATGCATGTAACAAATCTGATAGACATCGGAAAGCAGCGACTGATATTATGCGCACTGTCGGACTGTAACACTAACACGATTCATCATTAAGCACTGCAAACATCGAAACATGAGATTTATTAATTGCTATGGAAATCTCATTAACTTAGCTACCGACTCATGACGAATCCATTAATCGAAATGGTTAGTTTAAGCGGAATTCTTTATAATACTATTTAGAGTACTTCTGGAGCATGACTTTTTGTTACATGTGATTTATTTGCATAATCCACATAAAACTGAATACAACGTCAAGCGAACGAATGCTTTTTACCTAACACATAACGTGGTTTTCTACCAGATCACTTTCATACGAGTAAACTCAACAGAAATTTCTTTCCAACTGCATATGCATATAAAAGAGTTTTATTTTATTTGATACAAAATGCAACGCTTGTTGCTAAGGGACAGGGCTTCACTTTATTGCATAGCACGCTACGACACTGGTTGGTACTGGTGACTGGAATGCGTTTTGTCGGCTGTCAAGTTGTTTCGAGGATATTAATGTGTCGGAAACGGTGCTGATTTTATTGAGCTAGTGTTTGGCACGTTGATCGTAGAAATGTTGGCTGTGTATGGCGATGACGAGACATATATATATATATATAATATTTTTTTTCTGATCCCGAATATGAGTGCTTCGTAATGCACACTATCTTTAGTTCAGGAGTCTTAAACTCGCGGCTATGAGGGCAATGGCTGTTTGTGTGCCGCCATTATCGGGTAGAAGGAGCACCGAAGACATCTACAAGTTGTACAGTGTTCCTGTATGCTCCCCTGAATTTAGTAAAATGCAAAAAAAATCATCCAATTGAAGCATTTTAACAAAATAGAAAACTTGCTGAAATTTGTGCATTTGAAAAGAAAAAACAGATTCGAAAGTAATCACGTGAGTAATTGAATTTTTCACTTCCACTGAAGATTTTATTACGGAATGTCATTAATTCGCCCATTTCTCTTAAAAAAAAAAAAACTTCCTTTTGTACATCGCTGAGTATAAACTAATAACTGCAGTCTTTAAAGTCTTTCGCACTGCGCATGTCTTTTCTTGCCTATTTAGTAATTAAACCGAGAGTTCTTCACTTGTGTGGATTTCTAAGGTAGATCCCAACGGGGGACGTTTCGTGTCCCACCCACCCCCATGAAACCGGAGTCCTTTCAGCGATAATGACTATTTAGGAGTCCCTGGTAGATTTGCTGTCACCCACATCATTCCTCCACACGCCCTCTGGTGTCTAATTATTACAAATGGCATTGTGACCGAAGTACAATAGCAGGCATCCAGTGCGTGCTGTCACGAGACAGCAGCCTCGGTCTGTCTCCATGCAAGAATATCCAAAAAGCATGCATTGATTGGCCGCATTTTCACGACAAAACCCGAGGCGTGTGCATTAATACGGGCCTTCTGCTAATTAATTTCACGTGTAACCTTCCTCGCTTTAATATTAAGATGCCAAACACGACGTTTTCTCATATACGGCAAGGTCAAAGAGCAAAAGTACATTTACAGTAAGTAGCAGACAAATTCTGCTTAGGGTTGAAGAAATCCTTGAAGAAATTGGATTTTGGCAGATGATGCCACGTTCTCTGTCAATGTGTGTAATCCGCCTCCAGACACTACTGAGAAGACTCAAACGACCCTGAAATTCAGGGTTCACGCAACTGATTGGAGGGAGTGGGGCTGAATATTTTAGGGACACCTTTCCCGGGTTTATCCGAATGAATTTGGCTGCCACGTCTTTAAATTAATGTTGAACAAAATATTACAAGCGTTACGAACTGGTAGACAGTAAATATTTATTTACCATCGTTGTTTCTTCCTCTCAAAATCAAAAAGAAGGTCGTGTTAAATTTTAATGAGCCTTGTTCTGAGAAAATGGGTGGTTGGCTGCAATTTAGAAGCACCTACCCTACATATTTCGAATGGTGATATTGTTGTTGCTGGAGTCATGGCGAGGAGACAGTAAAAACAATAACATCAGTCAAGTTGCAGCCAGTCCTCCTGCTCTCAACATTTGCCTCACTTTCTATGTGAGGCGTAAGACAGTCTTGATGTTACAGTTTGTTTGTAGTATCTTGCTTTCGTCTCTCTCCTTTGGAATCCCGTCCTCCATTTCGTACCGAAACTGTCAGAAAGATCCGAAGCAACGTAAGAAATTTGGACGAAACAGTTGAACGATTTGAATTGGAAGTGTCCGAAGGAGCCTGTTCCCTCTCCCACTAACTCCGCATCTTAGCTCGATTAAAGCGAATTTCTTTTACACGGAGGTGACAGGATTTTCACTTGCAAACTTGGGTTTGCGAGTGAAAATCCTTTTTCATTCCGCTAAGCAAATCAAATTAACAGACTCAATAGACTGGCCTCATACACAACATTAATACTTCGATTTTGTTTAATCCGAAGGAAGGTTTTCTCTTGGGGAAATGCCGATAACATTTTCTACATAGGCGCACGTGTTCACGGGAAAGTCACATCGCCAGAGTGGGATCTTCTGTGTGTGTGCGTGCGTGCGTGTGTGTGTTGGGACGAGAGAAGAAAGAACATCCATTGGAATCTATATTGGGCAGTGTCAATGGGCCTCGAGCTGCTTTTGCAGTGCTACGACTTTTTTTTTTTTTTTTTTATTCCACGATGTGCATGGTTCGTTTCTAGCAAGGGAATGCACGGTGACTATGGAAACGGCCAATGCATGCTGGGACTATGCGACTTTCACTTGTATTGGTATTAACAGTGTATTTAAGTGTAAAAATGCTCTGGATGGAAGTGTTATAATACTGGTGAATAATTATTATCTTACACAAAAACGTACTGCTTCTAGCATAGTTTGCAAACCGTGCTAAAGCATTTGTCGGTATTGTTTATTTCGTCTAGTCGCGTATGGGTGTGCGTGTGTGCGCGCACGCATGTATCAACTCTATAACTACTGCCTTGATCAATTTTAATATTTGAGATCTTTACTAAAATTTGTCGAGACTTTTCAGTTTCTGAGTTAAATGGCAATTTTCCATACGCAACGTTGTTTGGTTATCAGCTGCTGATTGTGCCAAATATTAGTTTGAATGCAAGTATATCGTCATTGTTTCCAGAACAGTTGAGCTGAGGACCTAAACGAATCTCTCACTATTTATTATTAATTTCCCCAACTGCTCACACTTTGTAATAATAAACATCATTCTTACTGTTAGGTGGCGTGCGCTGTGCTAGCATTGAGGCTTCAAAGGTGAGACTGTAAAGCAAGTGGGCGGAGAAAAGAATGAGAGTTAGACATTAAACGCAAATTTTGACGATTCTCCAGTCAGTTCCATACTTGTTTCCGCCGTGGGATATTTCTTCGCATATTTCACGGGAAACCATCTGCATTCCCGTGTTTATCTTTCATTACGAAGCCTCATCGTCCAATGGTTGCCATCAAGCTGCCATAATAATGCCTCTGGGGAGTGTCAGTTGAGTTTTGCCGTGTTGCGAAACATCGCTAATTATCTCTTTGACCTTTGGCAGTCTGTTAATCATCACCTCACTAACTGAAATATTTTCCTACGGTTAGCAATCGACGATCAATCATTGTCCAGTGGAACAGAGCGCTTCATTTATATGTGGTGCTCTCCACGAACCGGCATATGCAGTTCTGTGCAGTGCCAATGGAGTAATTATTAACAGTTGCTGCTCTTCAGAAGTATTTAAAGTTTCATCCGAGCACACCGTATTGCTGTCATCGAAGCAACGATCACATGCCTCGTGCACACCAAGTTTCCCAAGGTGCGAACAGTCGGCTCACTAAAGCCGTCAAAAGTTTCAAATGCACTCACAAATATTTCGGACAACCAACTTGATTTCTGAAAATTCCAAGACCAAAATAAATACATAAACAACATTGAAGAAATGTCAAAGCCCTGTTCTCGTGCTAAATGAAATGAGAGTATTACTTTAACGCATGATCAGAATTCTCCAAAAGAGAGAGAGAGAGAAAGTAATGGCATGAAAACTGTCCAGAGACAGCACTGAAAATCGAAGTAATTAGCAAAAGTATTTGTACAGGAGTTTAAAAGAAAAATATGCCCCTCGCGATGCCTTAAAAATGAATTGCCAATCACGTGATGGATTAGGAATGTAAGCATTCGATCCTGCCAAAGTGTTATTTTAAGATTCCGAATCCCTGCGCATCAAAGTAGCTCAACATTGAGAGCCATCATAAACAGTTCTCAGTAGAGACTTGAATAAGATGAAAATAAGCTTTCTTCCTTCTACCAAAGGTTTCGAATAGGTGGGTGTCCTTTCCCATTATATCAGTATTTAGTGATTCTCAAGTTTCCTAATTTCAACTTCTACCCACCTTCATAGTCTTCGCACTATTTCATGTGGATTGCGTACGAATTGATTTTCCATGAAAATGGAAACCGACTGGCCTGAGAGCTTGAAATGTCATCTGGCTCTTATCCAACACGTGACAAAAGAGAAGTTTTGTCAATCTGTAGACGGTAGCCTCACATCCCTAACTAATGAAACGGGTCGTAACAATCACACACCTTTAAAGTTATTTTTCTACAACATTTCCTGAATAGAACATTCCGACTGCTATGTTTTAACCAATCAGTTGGATGAATCCTTCAGACACGATTTACTCAATACATTTAATTCAGCCAGCGAATTTTACTATGATATTCACAAATGCGGTTCTGAAATTTTGATTCTCCATTCCAAACTACGAAAGTTGTGTCAGAAAACTTTTATTTGATGTGCTTTAGAGTTTATTTTTTTATCGTGATATGAGACCAAGTGGGCATTCATTTCCCATACACAATAAGTGAAAAATTCCATCTGCAGAACGAAGTTGTTGAATATCCAGAAAGGAACATTCTGCTAATCGTGGAATATCGTTTTCCAGGAAGGTTGATTCATATCTTCAAAGAGGTCAAAACCACAGACACTCGTGTCAAGGGAATAAGGCGAATGCTTTCCGTTTCCATTGGTGCAGTTGAGAAAGTCATGGTGACAGATCCCACTGAAAGACTTTGTTCATGGTCACAGACACAATGGGGCTAGTGTTTGGCTCCATTTGAGGCTGAGGTTACTTCGCAGATGTCACGCAGGGAAGAAACAGTATTACTGTGCGATCATCATTGTTGCATCTTAAGAAACATGCTAAGAAGATCCTCACATAGGTATAGGCGACAATCAGCATTGTCGACTCTCGTTATATCTCTGAGGATATTTTTATTTCGCAGTTTTTTGTTTGTTGGCCAATGGGCGATAAGAGGGTTATCACCTGAAAAAGTCCACATAAAAAATATTTTCACTCCTCAGGCCTCACTTAACATGCATGGCAGTGTTAGGATTTCTGTAATACTTTGCTCAACATGCAGTCTCTGAATAACGTGTTGGTATCCAATGTTGGTACATACTAAAAAGTTGTTCCTGTGCAGCCATTTTGGATAAAATGGTTTTGCAAGGTTTTGAAGTGTTGCTGATTGACGACATAGAAAATCAATGAGGGATGTGGAATGGTAAAATCAGTACTAACAAGAACCGCTAATGAGGGAAACGATCAGAAATGGCTAAGTAAAATAAAGTATTCCATAGAAAATGATTATTCAAGAAGAAATCAACGAAGAATGGAAATGGAAAAGCAGAATGTCTGGAACAATAATTAGTCCACAGCTTACTAACACAAAAATATTTCGGACCTCTGTTCATTTTAATTAATTATTATTTTAATTAGTAATAGTTTAAATAATTTATTAATTCGTTTAGGCGCATTATTAAGATTCACAAAAATTAGTCAGAGGACTCCAAAAAACATACCCAATTCAAAGATTTTCCCAGCCACTTTATTCAAACACCTGATCATTTTTTTTTTTTTTTTGGTGCTTTGCTAAGCGAATAAGAAACATGATGTCCTTCGGATTTCCTCCTCATAACGTTGCTTGCTTTGTAAGAAAACTTCGAAGTCACACAAAGTCAACATAAGCAAGAAATTGTGGACTTACCACAGTTTTAACCTTTTGATTTAGTAGAAGTTAAAAACATAATGTCTGAGAAAATTTTAAGATGTTGGTCATGCAATCCCACATTTGCCTTGATGTTATTAGTGTTTTAAATATTAGTTGCACTTCTCTTTAGTACCTTTAGTACACTCCTCGACTACCATGTATGGATCAAGAGTAAGAATATCAAGGGACTTACTGATATTCATTTTAAGGAGCTGAAGGTGCGGTCGTTGGGACAACCGAAAGGAGGGCCTGTTCCAAATTAAAAGGAATGAAAGAAGAGAAGAACGAAACGTGAAATGCTAGCATTAGAATCGTATTGTGTAATGTATAAATGTTGGCCTACTGTACATGTTTTTATAGAATTATAGATTCTTCGAAGGGTATGACATTTCGGTTGAACAGAGCCATGCAGGTACCTAACAAAACACTGCCTTTGTAACAGTGCGAAGTGAGGGAACAAGAGATAGATTGAGTTGTCAATTGACTGCATTTCCACTTCTGAATGGACTCAGATTTTTAGTGGGGATATTGCTTTTCCCGAAATGTGAGAATACTATTTTCTGGTACGGCCAAGAATGAAAGAGGGTGCCGAGGACATTCTCGTAGATATGTTTGCGTAAGAAAGACTAAATTCACGAAAAAAAGTTATCGCTAAATTTGTTGCGCTATAACAGGTAGTTGATATTATTTGCCAATGTGCGTGTTATGAAAGATGAAAGGGAGTTTTTTTTGTTGTTGTTTTAAGGAACGAAAACTGAAATTCAACTTAAAAATCAAATGAAATACTTGGTAAACTTCTATTTTCAATCGCCACTGTCACCTACTGAGCACTTCTGTTTCAAAAAAATCAAAGAGATGAGTGGCCTCGTCCATTTAATATGAAGACCTTCCAGTAAGCTTCAGTAAACGTCAGTTTTATCATGAAATATCAACGTGGGACTGTTCCTGAAACATCTACTGTAGTTTGCTCAGGCCTTTAATCACACCCCGCACTCGATGCAGACTGTTGAAGAAATGCGTTTTCACTTCACCGCTATGAATTTGAGCCGAAGAAATAGAGAATGTAAAGGAAGCACCCCTCTTCCCCCATTCCAAATAACTGGATATGCTAAAGAACGCTTCTGGAATTCCTGTACATTGTGGTCAAGAATAGACATCCAGGGACATTTTCAAAACTTCTCCAAGGAACTGTCTTTCTTTCTTTACGAGAAAGCAGGTGTTACCATATTGCAGGAAAGGATTCTCGAAATTATTTGGGAAATGTTGGAACAAAAATAAAGTCAGAAGCTCTTCCTCCAGAGATTTTAAAATTTTGAGCCTCAGAGAATGTTATCGGAGTTTTACGTTTAAACTGCAGCCGCTATCAGCCTAAGAAATCCACCCAACAGTGAAGTTAACAGTTCGAAAATCAGGGCAATGTGTTTCTCTGTTAATTCTAGGTGACTGAGCGTAAGATAGCTTCAGTAATCACCCGGCGAAATGACCCTTTCAATATTGAAAATATGAACTTTTTTGGCTAATTTTTTTTTTCCAATTGTGAAATGATATATCAAGATGCTGTTTGAAACACGCTGCTCTTCTTTATTCACAATTCAGTTTAACCTCAAGAAGCAGCTTCTAATTCACCAGCAGCTAATACCCATTCTTCTGGTGACACGAAAGATTGTGTACACCGATATTTGAAGACAATATCTGGACATTTCACTTGAGAGAGAGGTTCAAGTTTGTTTTCTGGCCCTGGAAAGACTTCTCTAGAATTCGTGTGTTTTAATATTAGCTTCAGTAACCAAACTTCGGTTACTGAAGTAATTAGTGATTTTTTAGACGAATTCGATTGGTTCTCTTCCCCTTCTTCTTCATGTAGCTTCCTCAGTGAGAGGGTGCAGCACTGTCCTTCCAGTTCTCTCTGTTGGTGTCTTTCCTTTCCTTTTCTGCATAGCCATGTGATTCTGTCCATGATCTTATATCTTCAAGCCATGTCCTTCGTTTTTTGCCACTTGATCCTTTTCCCATAATTTTTCCTTCTAAAACTGTTAGTGTCCTCTGTCCTGCTGAACCTCTCAGTACACGTCCTGCCAATCTCATCTTTCTCTGGATCATTTCCTGTAATGAAGATCTGCGTTCTCATTCACCGTAGGACGTCTGTGTTTGTCACATGTTCTGTCCATTGGTTATCGCATTTTTAAAATATTTGTCCATTTCAGTTTGACGTACTATCGTTGAAAAGCTGGTGTTTTCTCTTTAACAAAAGCACATCCTCATAATCTCAGGATCTTCGAAAATAAAACAAGTCATTACAAGACAGTTTGCAGAAATGAGAATAGCTCATCGAAAAAAATGAATTGCAGTCACAAAATTCTTGAAAAAAATTGCACAACCAGTTTATTAACATAAATATAATAAATTAGAATAAATTCTTGAAATTTCGATGCATGAAGCAATCACAGAATAAAACAGAATGCGTTTTAAAAGAATCAGTTTACGGGTCTTTTCTTATCACACTAGCAAATCGAGAAAGAAATCAAGCAATCCTTATTGTGAGAAGTTAAGCACCCAATTTTATGTTATCTTAAATTTACTTTATCAGCAAGAAACTGCATCATTTTGTCATATCGAATGAAAATGGTGATCGTATAATTTAAAATGAGCATTAAAGCGATCGAAAAAATATTCTAAATGCATACCAGCGATTTTTCGATCGCTTTACTGCTCATTTTAAATTATACGATCACCATTTTCATTCTTCAAACTTTTCGTTAATTTTTATTTCATTCCATTGGTTTCCACTTTTCACTTTTATTCAATTCGCATTCAGTTTTTTAGGTTCAGCATTTTAGGTTCCACTTGCATTACGTTGTTTTCTATGACAACCTACCAGAGGCAACACTCGGCCTGCAACGATTGTTGTCATAATCTGTGATGACATCATCCAACTAATAAGACTTCAAGTAATGCATCTTTTCACATTACGTGAATGCTTCAAAATCAGGCTTACTCCTCAGAAGTGGGAAATAATTGCCTTTCCGCCAATTTTGATTTGATTTGATTTTCTCTCTATAAGA
Organism: Typopeltis vanoorti; assembly: GCF_054136105.1. NCBI lineage: Eukaryota > Metazoa > Arthropoda > Arachnida > Uropygi > Thelyphonidae > Typopeltis > Typopeltis vanoorti. Next base: position 165,634,016 of record NC_143552.1, read on the forward strand.
TTATTATTTTGAAAAGTCTTTATTCTTTACTGTAGGTGAATATTTGTAATGTACGTTCAGTTTCTAATAAAGCGATTATTGCAATAATAGACTGCTTAACGTCACTTTATAAAATATGCTCTGTCGGCAGTTTTCGTAACTAACACGATAGTTGCTGTTTATATATAATTTGCTGTCGCGTGGTGTATTTAGGTTACGATATTGTTTTAAGAGTTAGTTTAATTGTTAAAATTTTGTCATTTGGTGAAATAAAATCTAAAAGAGAGGAGGATGTGCTTAATATGAGCAGTTGTGTTTGAAATATTCACCCTGAATTCATTTAATCAGAAAGACTTTGCATGGAAAACAAATGATCAGATGAGAAGTGGATTCCTTAAGATTTGCAAAATTCTGTGGAGTGTAATCAAAGAGTTAAGCTTTAAAATATCTTAAGGAATGATAATGCGAATCGAATAAAAGGATCGCTTTTAATGGTCTCTAACAAGATCGAATGATCTTGTTAGAGATATAAATCGGGGGATTCTGCGGTGGGCGGAAGGACGTCTTTAACAAGGCCAACTTGACTTCGAGGATCAAGATTAAGATCAAAAGATATGTCTTTGCGCCATAATCTTAATCTTGTAGTGATATCAACGGTTTGATGATGACGCTCTGGTTAAGATCACAGCTGGAAATCATAACGATTTTTGCACGCATGGAAGGCGGGAAAAAACTTCGAACTTTTACAAGGATTCTTGAGATGAAGATGATTTAATCTTCTGGTACTAAGGAGCAATAAATCTGGAAATTCACCTCCGCCAAACAGACAAATCGACTGCAAAGCACACACAATTGGCAGAAATAATCCACTGGGTGGCCTTAGTAGCGTTAAAAATACCGTGAACAATGTTTTTTGGACAAATCAGCGTTTATGGGTGTTGCGTTATTTACTTGAAATAGCAGCCATTCCTGTTCGTGATGTCATCATAAAAACGAAGTTATTTACACGCCTCTCGGTCGTGGTTCAAAGCCAAACACCCTTTCGTCGGCAAAATAAGGGATTTGTTGGTTCAGTCATCATGATCCCAAATGCTCTTGTAGCTCTCTGCTGGACATCCCATTCCCGGGAGAGTTTCTGCAGGTTTAATGAATGGTTTCGTCGACTTAGGCGACCAGGCACAAGAAACCACGAGAGCGTATTATGCGGGTGCGGCTGTTTGTTCATTACCCGGCGCATCCTCCCGTTAGTGCGGCTTACCTCAGGAGGAAGGGATGGGAGCCAAGCGGTGAGAAAACTATTGGAGCTTATTGATTTTAATACTTCCTATTGGCTACGAACGACGCGATGAAATAAATAAACCTCTCGAAGATTCCCGAAGAGAATTTGACATCAGTTTGTTGATCCATAAAACGTTTATTAATCAGCATTTCACATTAAGCTTGGATCGATTAAAAAAATGCAAAAGATAAAAGAGAGAAGGGCATAATTATCATCAGCATTGTATTATTCTTTTCTGGGTTATTTAGGCGAAAATGAAATATATTTTTGTTCATTTATAAACAAGACATTAATGATAGCAACTTTTATCACTTTAAGATGAAACCGTAAAAAAAAAAAAAAAAAAAAAAAATGTGGAGTATGCTCTCAGGATGTAACTGTTACTAGTGCAACAAGAGAGAGAGAGCGCATACATATTTAGTTGCATCTACAGATATTAATTAATCAGGCATTGGAAGCTTACGGAAACGATTGGTTTTCACGTGTTATGAAATGTAGGTTGGTTCTGCGATGTGGATCTGTAATGATCGTGGTAGACGCTTTCATCGTGATATTTCAATGTGGGGGGGGGGGGACAGGGTATCCCAACAAAGTGAGCCCTGATACGCTGGCAGAGCGATGAGAGTAAGCGAAAACAATCTAACAAGAAATTTGAGACAACCCCGAATCCACACTCAGTTATTAGAGCAACCATTCTAATGGATCGAAATGCAAAACCTACACGTTTATTTTTTGAATAAAAATGAATAATTTTCATTTGGAAAAATCAGTCTGAATATGCAACTTTCTCAATTTTAGAGGCTAAGATTGAAAAAAAAAAATGTAATTGCACCCAATTTCAGAGAATACAATCACTGTCAGTCAGTTGCGATTTTAATTGGCGACTAGGGGTGATCTCAGGTCAGACGCAACTGGCCAGATACACTGTTGAGGCAGTGGTATCGTAGTAATAGTAGTAGCCAACTTAAAAAAAAAAAAAAAAAAGATAATCACACGAGAATGATGCGTATTATAATAATATCAAATTCGGAACAAATGTATGAAATGTTTTTTTGCCGCCATATTTTTTTTATTGTTGTGTAAAGCATTTCTGTTCAACGCCTCAAATAGGAAAATCCTCATGCATTAATTTAGCAAATGTGCACGAAATTTATGACGACATGTTTTACCACAGACAAACTCGAATCATAAAGCTGCTACTGAACAATGGACTGACTCGCAGACGTTGTTGAACAATAGACGTTCTGGTCGTTCTGGAATTACTGCGTGGAATTTTTTTATTATATTTTTTTTACTCCCATTAACGGTCTTTACATAATATTGCTCAGTCATTCTTATAATTTACTAAAAAATAAATGAAAATTTGCACGTCAGCGCACAGAATGAAGTATCAGGAATGGAAATGAACTTTATATGATCGCTATTACCAGGAAAAGCACCGAATGAACTTTAAAAAAAAATAAATAAATTAGCAAAAAAAAAAAAAAAAATTAAATAAATAAATTACGTGATCCATGAAATACAAACAAAGATTAACAACAGCTGAAATGAAGTTTATGAGAAAAACTGCAAAGTATACTCTATTTGATCACAAAAGAAACGAAGAAATTATGAAAGAATTAAACCAAGAATCAGTAATAGAAAAAATTAAAAAATATAAACATAAATGGATGGAACACGTTCAAAGAATGCAAACAGAAAGATTACCAAAACAAGCCTTAAAGTACAAGCCATTAGGAAAAAGAAAACCAGGACGTCCTCTTAAACGATTCAACGATGACTTCTAAGGCCGGAACAGGCCATGCTAGGCCTAAATCCTTGATACGCATGATGATGATGAAAGGTTGTAACCCTATAATACATTAATATCACAGGTGGGCTAATTTTTATTTACTTTTTCCTAGTCCGGAAACCCTGCTGTGGAGACCAAACATGGAACTTTTTCAAGCCATCCCAGGTCTTCAATAAGTGGGGCGGTAGTCTCACGCCGGGCGATGAAATTCATCTCCCCTAATGACAATCACAAACATCCATGCCCACGGCGGGATTCCAACCCGCAGTATGTTGGTTGGAAAGCTGGTACGCTATCCACATTATATGAACCATGTGGTTCACATAATTTCATAGGTAGATGCGGGCATAGATTCATCGATGTCTGTTGTTAATCAGAATTCTCTTTTCATGCTTTTTTTCCCCAGCCATTTGCTTCTGCGAATGCAGGACATTTTGTTAATAACATCACGATTCTGGGAGAGTAAAAAATATCAATGGAAACAGAAGGCAACCCGTAGCGTTCTGTTTTCAGACTGTTATTAATAATGTCTTTAAATTTACGAGGGAAAAAAAAAAGGATTTTAGTATCGAGTATAAAAAGGTGTTTGAGTTGCGATGTTTTTTTGTATGTGTGTGCGCGTGGTTAGAATTTAAAATTTACTTTTTCTAACACGTTTGGAACTTTCTAAAGCTTGATACTTGAAAATATTTGCCACAGTATCCCTTATTATTGGTAGGAAGGACACAGTCTCTTTGTGCGTTTCATTACCTTTTTCATTGTCTAGCTTCCAATGGCTACACAGGCAAAGAACGACCCCTCTTTTATAGAAGTGCGTCTCTGTAAAGTGTTTATGTTCCTTGGGACGTTTCTTGTTAGTAATTTGGATTCATCGAGGCGTGTGTATTAACAACTGTTGTAGTTCTTGATGTATCATGGTTGAACCATTCATAATATTCTTTCAACGCGTCGTTTGCATAAATAATATACCCTGTGTGTGTGTGTTTAATTTAGGCTATGTAGGAGCGGTGGCCAAATCTCGTCTCTCAAGGTTGTTCACTGCGGCTCTCGAGACAGTTTTAATTTCTATTGTGCTCATCATAAAAAACAAAAATTCTTGATACATATATATATGTATTTATATGTCTATGAAAAATATTATATGTATTTAAGTCTATATTTAATCTTATCCTGTTCTATCCTATGCAGTCTATATTTATATTTAATTATTTTTAATAATTACATTTTCAGAAATTGTCTTGATGCTCGCGAACCTCTGAAAAACTCCTATGTGACCCTTGTGCCCAGGAACTTGGCCACCCCTGCTATATAGGTTATTCGTGATCCACATTTTCGTTATTAGAATGTGGTTTTTAAAATATTCAAGTTTTTCATATCATTATGAAGACTTCATATTAGTTATTAAGGGTGAATCATTTTCTTGCGATTAGAGGTTTATAATGTTCAGGTTAAGTGGTTTAGATGAGCTCCACCAATCGTGGCAAGAGTATAGATTTTAATTATACACAAACAAACTATGAATTCATAGAATGATGCAGTCCGTCACTAACCTGAGCTTTTCGGCTCAAATGTATGAGTGAATCTTTCTGTTTTATGGAGCGAACATCGAGAATCTCAGCATCGACTGAATCAGAGCTAAAAGACCGATTGTGCAATGCGAGGGAGTTATACAAGAGGCTTTGCTGAAAAACGAAGTAGGAAATTTGGAAAACAGATATGCTTCACAACAGCGAAACTTTGGGAAGCACTTCGAATAAATGCTTACTAAGTAAACATTTACCATAATACTAAATGTGCATTAGGTTTCTCATCTTTCGTTGGTGGAATTGTCATAAAATATCACGTCGGTTATGTGATACTAAAAGCTGAAGCAGAAAACTATTCAGTTCCTGCTTGAAAAAAACGATTTTTTTTAAGTCTGCGAGAGCATAATGCTAATAATATGGAACAAGAAAGTTTGTTGCAGGCTATCATTACACCTTTTTTTACAGTAATTAAGTGGTAGACGTGTTTCATCCCAGACAGGCCGCTACCATCTTCTTACCAGATGGAGGCTGAACTGGCATGAAAACCACCGGGCTTAAAGAATCACCAGAATTTCTAATCCATGCTCATCCAAGGTGCTAATGTGACTGCAGTTATCCGAATTTCAAATGGGTTGCATCGCCTTTTCACTCTAGCCTATAAATCCTCTCTCTTTCTTTCTTTCTTTCATAGGTTGTTCATATCAAGAAGTTAACGAATTTCTTGATGCCAACGTAGTCTCTTCTCGCTGAGAAGGGACTACATTCCGTGCCTTTTCCACTCATCCTGTCCAAAAGCCTCTGATTTTTTAATACGACTCTCTTATAAAAAAAAAAAAAAAAGATTGAAAATGCGCATCAAATGTTGCGCATTTTCAAATTTTTTTAAAATTTTGGATATATACTTAAACGAAATATCATTCTGAACATGAACGACAAGATCTAAAAAAAAAAAAAGTAAGAAAGGGAAAAAATGAAACGTGTGAGCTTGAAATCTCCTTATTTTTCAAATCAGAATTTCAAAGAGCATTAAAGATCTCATCCGCACCAACTTTTCTGAAAATATAAAAGGACTAACAAAAAGAATGCATTTGTAACCACCTAAATCTGTGTCCAGTTTGGTATTTAAAAAAAAAAAACAAAACTGCACAACAAACATAGATGTCCATAATGAACAATCTGTGGATCAGAAGAACAATATTCTATCTGAGTTTACACAAGAGAGAGAGAGAGAGAGAGAGAGAGAGAGTGAGAGAGAGAGATTAACTGGGGTAAAAAGAAAGGTGCACGGAAATGTGTAGAACGAAAAAATAAAATCTTACTTGCTTATATTAGAATTACCGTATATGTCGGCGTATAAGACGAGGCCTAAATTTTAGGCTATTTTTAGGTTTTAAGCTTATGTCGGTTGTATAAGACAACCCCCCTTTCTTTCTTGTATTAATGCAACGTTAGGTATTGTTGTTATATCCGTTATTTTTTTTTTGCATAGCATAAGTTTATTATTTACGCGAATTACCCTTATTAAAAGTGATTAGCCCCAATTTTAATTAATTATTAATTTTGCATTTTTTTTAATTTTAGGATTATTAAAATTGTTATCATTCAAAATCATGGAACCAGCAGCAAAACGAAGAAAGTATGAAGTCCGATTTAAAATACGGTTAATTGAAATGGCAAAGCAAACTTATAACTGTGCTGCTGTAAGAAAATTTGGCATAACCGAGAAGATGGTAAGAGAATGGAGGAAGAAAGAAGATATTTTAAAAAAAATTGCCAAAGAAAAAATGTGCGATGAGAACGGGGATCACCCGATGGCCGCAACTGGAAAATCACGTTTAACTTCTATATTGCAACCACTAGACATCTTCTTGAACAAACCATTTAAAGATCACATGCAAGAAGAGTGGAATAATTGGATGTAGACTGGCGAAAAATCATTCACAAACGGTGGATCTATGCGTGCTGCATCACTTGATATGTTGTGCAATTTTGTGATCAAAGCATGGAATAAAGTAAAAGTAGAGAGTGTAATAAAATAATTTAAAAAGTGTGGCATCTCTAATCTTATGGATGGTTCGGAAGATGATCTGTTGTGGGACACTAATGACGATGAAAACGAAATCAATTCACCGGATTCGAACTGGGATCCATATGACGATCATTTGAACAATGAATGTGAAGACTATTTAATAATTTTTATTTGTTTTTTAAGACTTACATCTATTGTAATATTTTAAATAAATTTATTTAACAAAAAATTAGCTGATTTGTTTATAAACACTGCCGAATTTCTTATATAACGATGTATTGTAACTACCTAAATGTTCATCCAAGAAATTAAGCTTCTCTTTTTATACTCGCCGTATAAGACGACCCATGATTTCGAGGGGTTTTCTGTGGTATTTGAGAGTCGTCTTATACGCCGACATATTCGGTAAGTGTTGTTGTTGTTCTTTTATTTTTTGTTCGTGCAGAGGTAGGAAATATTTCATTCGTAGCATACACAAACAGCCGCATTCCTCCAGCTTCTGATGTTACGTCTTGTACATAACGAGACAATTAATTTGGCCTTCTTAACGAATCCCATCAAATGAAATTGTGTCCACAGCGACCTTATTTATAGACAATCATTTTGTGTAAAAAACAAGCAACCGTCTCTGGCACAGAGTTTTCTCTTTTTGTGCACACCAAATTCCCTAACCATCCGCGCAAATAGCAATCCACCACATCAAACTCTTCCCCCCACCCCCCCAAAAAAAATCCAGTTGTCAGGAGGTCAATATAAATGACACGGTGTAGTTAATGAGATAGTCGAAGATCTCGCTTTCCAAAGAAATAAAAAAAAAAAAACTTTAAATGATTAAAGATAAAGCGAAGATATTTGCGGTAGAAAAAGCTAATAAGGGCGAAGTTAGCGTCATCGTTAATAAGTTGATTACAACAGATCAACAGTTTTTGTCTCAGGTACACGAAATAAAAAAAAAAAATGCAGAAACAGGCAAAAGAAAAGCACGCAAAGAAAATGCAATTTCAGACGCCACCGAAGAGCTGTCCGTGGTTCGCTCTTCCGACAGAGCGAAACACAAAGGACATATTTTGTCTGTCTAAGATAGTGAGCACTCGCGCGCTTTTCGTGTAGGTAGATGACGGATCCGTTTGCAATTACACCCAGATACGTTACGCAGTTTAACAAAGACAGAGTAACAAAATGAAAGATTCAGGCTTGTCGAAGTACAGAGTTTAGCAGGAAGCACACACGTGCTGTCTGTGTAGTTAAAATTCCAAAATAAAAGTTTAAATTATCTGGAAAAAAAAAAGGGAAAAGGAAACCACAATTTAGCTCACGGGATTCGCTCGATTTCTTGTGTCGTTATCCCACAACGTGCATTGAATAAAAAATGGAAATAAAAACGTCGGAATGTTTCTAATGCTGTTTAAGAATTTCTTTGCGATAAACAAGTGCCGCTGGAAAATCAACTCAAGAACTCGTCCGCCTCATGAACTAAAAGGTTTAGCAATTCGGAATGTTAACGTCATTACGTCCGTTTAAATGTAGGCGAGCGTCCTATCCGCTGTGCGATTTGGCTCGGCAGCGAAATTTTTTTCCCCTAATTTTGAATTAACACTCGAAACAATAAAAAATGTTGGTTTTGTTTTAACCTTTGTTTCTTGTGGTTTAATCTTATAAAAATCATCGATCCCAGAAATCATCTTTTCATGAAATTAAACCAGGAAGCCATTTTGATTCTTACAGTTCTAAACTGACGTTCGCATATTCAAATCGTACCGAAATGTTGTATTTTAGTGCGGGTGAGACGATTCAAATCCGATCTGCTCAATCAAACAATAGACTGTCAGCAGTATGTATGAGAAGCCGCCATCAGCAAGCAGCTAAAACAAGACTACCAATAAGGATGGCAGCAGGGATGGTCGACTTGGTACTTAATGGCGAACCACGAGGCTCTTTTCACAGAAGGTGGGATCGCACTTGAAGAAATATATGAGAACTCAGGATGGAAGCTGGCGTGTCTGAGGGATGGAAAGGTAGTGTTAGGTGCTGATCATGATCCGAAAAATAACTTAAGGTGGGTCCATACAGGATGTACATCTCTGTTGAAGCATAACGGAAGTGAGGTTTCTCACGGGAAAAACAAATTGCAGAGAAGACCGCCTGGCCCGTCTTGTTTCAAATCGTTTTCTACAATTTGCTGATCTGTCAAACCGCTTTCTAGTTTACCTAGTTTTAGGTCCTCCTAGATTTATTTTATTAAACTGGTTTGCCCGTTACTCGTTGTTGTACATCGTCTAGAAACAAATATTCATATCACAGTAATAAAATTCATTGCATTGTGTGATGACAGGTAATGGGAACCATTGCTTCAGTCGGTGTAAGTTTATTGTGTGGTTGCTGAACACAATTCGCTGAGATCAATTAGACTGACCCCCACAGAGACACTGAAGAAAAAGTCCTTTAAATGTTTATTTGTACATAACCACGCCTCTAAGAGCTACATTAAAAATTTAGAGTATTAGTGTCTACTGCCCTATTTGTTTTCAGTGTTATTATTCTTTTTTGTGGTCGTGTGGAGTTCCTTTTCTTGTTACATTCATATCACAATGTTTCGCTTAATGTTGACTTTCAGTACAAACACCGCCATCCATATATGGCATTGCAAGGTGCGCACTTCAATACAGTGTTGTGTGCACTTCAGTATGGTATCTTATACACAAAAATCTACTGTTATTTGCGAAATGTTTACAACGCTCTATAAGAAATAAAACTCCTGAATTAACCGAGCCTATATTTCAAAGAAGTCAATGCTTCATTTTCTGTAAAGGAACTCTCCTCAGCTCACGATGCTTGCCGTCCTGATAAGTCCAATACCTCTTCTTTTTTTTTTTTTTTTTTTGAAGGACGTCTATTGCAAGAGGGAGGAGGAGGAGAGGATGAGTCTGGATAAGATGAAAAATTCTCTAGTGTTTTTTTTTTTTTTAAGCTATTCAAAACAACGTGTTCATTTTGCTATAAATTTTGTAATGTATATAATTAAAGGGTTAAAATGTGCCAATTTAGATAATTTAAATTTTAAAAGATTTAGAGTCCTAAAATAGTGTTCGGGGATTAAAAGCAATCAGCTTGGTGCTTATTACTAAAAATTCAGTATGTTTCGAGGATCCACAATTCAAAATAAGACCTAGAACGTCGTTTCTGGAGGAAGCAAATTTAATCCGCTTCAAATAAGTGCAGCTTGATGCGATTAGTGCATCAAACAATGAGGATCGTAAATCGTTTGGTGTGCAAAACCACTTTTACTGTCGTTCTTTTATTAGGCTCTTTCATCGAAGAATGAAAGTTGGTGTCTCCAATTGTGTAGAATTTTTTAAAATCTCTTTCTGGTAAGGATATTCATTTCTTTTCCCAACAAGTATGACACGGAGACACCATCTTAGCCAATATAAATGCATCAAGATCGTTTGAGACATTCGAAACATTTTGTTCATCGTATGATATTAAATGATGACCATAAAACTACTTCTTTCGTTGGACTGAGTTCTGTCATTATTTAGTAATGTTATGGCTCATTTACATTTTAACGCGCTAACGGTTCTAAAACTTAATTTTGTTTAAGAAGATTTTACCAAAAGAAAACACCGAAAAAAAAAAAAAAACGCCGGAACAGATAGTCTGTGTTTCCTCCATCCTCCAATGGAATAAAATGTTTTTTTTTGTTTTGTTTGTTTTTAAACTGACTCGAACCAGCAAGTTGTACAACTTATGTGTTTTAATCGCGGTAATTGTTTCAATCACACAAATTGAGTTTACCCCACCTGCTAAAGCTGGTTCTCCCTCAGCAGTGGCCCACTTTGCCAGAAAGCAACCAGGGATCGGATCATGAATACCAACAAGAGCGACGATCAATCGGGATATCCTGAAAAGCCAGTTCATACGGGTGAAGGCTTGATGACCTCAGCAAAGCCATTTTACTTTAAGAAAGGTTAAAATAGCCTCCTACTAACAATGTCTCGTATTAATCTGATTCAAATAACCCATATATAGCAATATGCTAAAATTCAACGGGTCCGAGATTATCTAAAATATCTGAATGCAAATTTTTAACATAGGATTACAATTATCACAGCGGACGAAAATTATTGTCTTTCCAACATTTCTGAATTCTAATGGAGCGTAATTTTTATAAGAAAATACGGTGTAGAGAAGAGGACAATAATTAATGACCGCTTAAGAAAAGGAAAAAAATAATAATCGGCTACAAATGCTACGCACATCAAACGCAGTTATAAACGAGGGAGCGGATTTCTCTTGGTCAAGTGCAGTCCTCACTGGGGGCTTCCGAAATAAAAACGCGTTTTTGCCTTTCCCACAAACAACACATCAGCTATAAGAGTATTTCAGTATTCGTTAATCTGTCGATTAATTAATTGATTCGGTGTTAGTAATTAATAAGGCGAGACAACAATCACCACAGGCCATCGTCTCGGCTCACCGTTTTGTTAAAAAAAGAAGGTGGGGGGGGGACTTCTACAAGGTTATTAGGTTTGAAACCAGACCGGACTGGGATGGTAATCGACTCACTGACCTAAAAACGCGATGCCAGTTACTTCCAGAGAATGTTTCTAAATCCAGAAAGTGCACAATTGAAGCATTTAACCGAAAGCGCAAACCCGCTCGCTCAAATGCCCACCCATTTTCCCCCGTTCTGTAATCACGTGTTTATTAACGTTATTTACGCCATTTTTTTGTTATTTCCTGGTGGCAATTAAGGATCTGTTAGTTTTTTTTTTTTTTTGAAAGATTCTCTAAGGAAAGCCATTAGGAGTGATTTTAACGCCCTTTCCCGTACAGTCCACTTGATCCGACGGCGACCACGAGGCTTGCTTTCCACCCTGCATGGATGCGCCTTGAAGCACGATTTCATTTCGGTGGATGTAAAACTGTATTGACACTGCAGGTAGTCACCCGTTTATTTTTAGTCGCTGATAGCAATCCATTCTGTAGTTTGTTCCCCCCCCCCCCTCACTTACGGGATCTATATTTCAGACCATCCGGAATCCCCTTCGCTAAACGTACAGTGCATTCTGGCATAAATATCTCGATCATTTCTAAATGATTCGCACAAACAGAATTCCAATGCAACAATTAAAGAGGCACAAAAGGCCACTACAAACGATTCGCCTCCTTCAAGGCAGTTGTTTTTATTCCGTCATGTCGTATAACAGAGATCAGGCGATGCATGTCTGATATCGTTTACAATATTTAGTTTAATTTTTATAACTAGAGTACAGTTTGACCGACACCTCCATTTCGGAGTGGAAAACCATCCCCATAGAAGACCGGCTAATGTTAAAAATACTCTCTTTCAGTCGAAATGTCGTCTGTATAATGAAGCTCCAAGCAGTGTCATCGTAGCTACAAACTGCCATCGCAGCGGACAAGCATGTCTCGTTACACAGCAAATATTTATGTAATTGCCTTCGCTCGGTGAACAAGGATTTTATATAAAGCGATTCTTCAGTAAAGCTGCTAACAATAATTATTTAAAATACCAGTTCACCGCTGACATTAAGATAAAATGTGAATAGTCACATTACTGTGACAATATTAAGGACGTTCGGAGACGTATTTGCATGCATCGTCTGACGTTTTACATTTTCAAGTTATATTTCATTAAGCCTAATTCCAGCAGTGTTTCTATCGTTCTTTACATTTTATGCCCAACAGAGTCGGAGATGGTGTAATGCATTGTAACACTACCGGGCTAATTAGGTTCGGCATGCTGAGGATTGCTTCATTAATACAGACGCGCAATAAATGGCAAAAGGTTGATTTGCGAGTGATATTTGTACAGTCGCGTGGGCTTTCAAAAGACAGTCGGTGGGTGTGGTCGAAGCAGGGAGTTTGTCTTCTTCTAGGTGATGTTCCGAGTTTGTGTTGCGGTTGTCTTAACAGGTAAAGTTATCTAGGGTAGCCAGCGGGTCTATTTCTGTTTGAAACAAAATACTTATCGGAATACGTGAGGTCGGAAGGTCCTGCGGGTCGTTAGAAAAAGAGAGATTTATTTGGGATCTGTTAGTTGCATTTCTGTTGCGCCTTCGTCGCTGGTGAATAAACGGAGAGTGTTTTTAACTTGAGGGAATTCGGAATCGCATTTCGCTCTGCGTGTTGGGAGGTGTGTCTGTGTGTGTGTATGCACTATCGGTGATCTGAATAACCGGTCAGTGCGTCAGTTTGCTGCAATACCGTGCCGAGACTCTACGGCGAACATAGCCAGTCCCCTAGGGTGACGGCTGCTCTGCGCTCCGTCAAAAGCAGGCGCAATGTCTTCGCGGTTGCTCACGAGGAGGAAATTGGTTCCGCTGCGACGCCCCTGAAGGAGTTCTTCACGAAACACTCCCACACCGGATTATGGGAAAGATAAATGGGGATCTGAAGGAAGATTTGGACTTACCTGCCAGACTTGGTGACGATCATTTCGGTGCTGAGTGCATGGAACTTATCCCACAGCTCTTTCGACTCCAAAGTCACCTTCGGGTCATCTTGAACCCCGTCGTCGTCCGGCTCCAGAGTTCTCAGCGGCCGTAAATGAGCTTGGTGGGCCAACACGTCTTCGGCGGTGATGTGCGGCGGACCAGGGAGGGGTGGCGGCGCCAGCTTTGGAAATAATGCCGCAGGTGGCGGATAACCTTGCGCAGCGGGATTGAAGTTGAGGGCCGCCGACAGATAGTGAGACTGGGTGAGGATCGAGTTCATACTGAAGTCGGTGTGGCGCACGGGGGACAGCAGGAAAGGATGGTAAGCCAGACCCTGGCCCAGGTCAGAGGGTTCGAATCTCATGATGACTCCGACTAGTGTCCCAGACGTCGGGGATCGTGTCTCAAGTGGCCGTCATCGGAAGAGCGGCGAGCCGCTAATTGAAAGGGAAGAAGGGGTGAGAAACGCTGCATGCCGGTGCTCCCGAGGGTCGCATCGCTGGACGAAAACGGACGTTACCTGCCAGAGATTTTTTCCCCCGACTCTCGGAAACAGCGAATGAGATATCCTATCGTAGCGCAGTCCGCACGTGTCCACACTTGACGCTGCGGTCAAAGAATAAACGCTGTTCGAATTCACTTTTCTCTCGGCTTCTCGCCCGGTGCTGTGACGGTTGCAAGAGCGTGTCTGGGTTTGGTGGACGTCCGTAACCACGCTACCGTCTGCCGGACGCCACTGGAGCTAACAGTAGAATTGGCCCCACCTCCTTTGCAGCGTCTGTAAACTCCCGCCACCCTGCGGCCGTCGCATATAACACTAACAGACGCTACCGGCGACTCGGGGAAAGTGGGAAGGCAAACTCTTAACAGGTAAGGGAAGGGGACCGATGCCCCCTTAAAACAGTCCGAGAAATACAAAGAATGTCATTAAATATCGTTCTTTGCAATCACGGAGTTCGTTGTTGTTTGGATGACAGCCCAACGGTTGCCATACCAACGAGCGCAGAAAGAGAAGCTGTCGTGGAAGGCAGAACTGCCAAACGCCTAAACTGTTCCAACTTGGAACTTCCTCATGCAACGACAGCAGCGCCACTCTGCTCGAATACAAAGTTTTATTTGTTTATTATTTACCAGAAGTGACGTCATTGCGATATTTTCCAGACATGCGGGTAGTGGGAGTTAGTTCATGACTGGCTTTCACAGCATCGGCTATTTTTATAGGACTTGTTTACTCACCCCTTTACTAGCACAACTGTTTAGAGCGAAAACAGTAACCAAAACAGTTTCGGCTCTCCGTGCAGGGCAAAAAAAAAAATAAATAAATAAAATAAATAAATAAATACAAATAATAATAAATGAAATAAAATAAAGTAGAATAGATAGAAAAGTACAATTGAAATTTGCTTTCATATTTTCTTTGTGATGCAAACTTTCATTTGTTTTGTCGCAAAGGAACTGTCCAGAACGATGAAGCCTATGAACTCACTTTGAAGAAATACATTCACATATTTTTATTCACTATCTGTGTTGTCAAAAAAAGGGTGACGCGTTTTTTTTTTTTTTTTATATTACTTTTCATATTAACCTCACATACGAGAGGTCGCTGTAGATTTGCGCAGCGAACCTTTGGAACTGACGTGCAAAAAAAAAAAAAAAAAAAAAAAAAAGAGTAAGCAGAGTGGTAGTCCCACCTGATTCCCTCGCGCGAAGACATTCGCACCCATCAATGCTTGCTCGCGGTAGGATTTGAATTCGCCGTTTGTTGGTCGGAGAGCAGAGAGAGAGAGAAGACCCACCCTATTCACTGGGCCAACGAAACATCCTACAGGTATTATGATAATTCCTTCGAAAGGGACACACACACACACACACACACACACACACACACACACACACACACACACACAAAGGAAGAGAGAGGTGGGGGTTCTTTGTATGATAGCAACAAATGCAAGTGGTGAATGTTTTTAACTTAATAATTATATTGGATGCATGTTTCATTATTATTATTATTATTGACATGCAGTTGACATCTCTCTATAGTAGTATTTCTCAACGTGGAGTGTATGCCCCATAGGGGGAAATTTAAATATTTTGGGGGGCAATTAGAAAATGTTGTTGCAATCCTGACTTTCCGAGAAAAAAAGCTGACCTCATTAGTACAGCAGTCAACATAAATATAGTATATCAAGAAGAACTCTCAGAAAAGCAAAATGATGAGTCTGTTAGAACTTGGTTCAACATAGAAGGAACAATGGCATGGCTTTCTGACGAGATAGAAACAAAATACCGAAATTCAACTAGTTCTGCAAAAAAAAATCCTGTTGCCCTTCCCGTCGTCATATTTAGTTGAATGTGACTTTAGTGCTGCAAATGACTTGCTACTGAAAAAAAGAAATCATCACAAACCGTGGGGATTTGAGATTGAAAATGAGTAAAATAGTACCTCAAATAAAAACTCTTTGCAGCAGACATCAAGCTCAAGGATCGAAATTAACTTGGATTTTATTTTTCGAGTTCAGTTCGATTTATGTTTTATAATATACAAAGTGTAATGTAAAATTTATATTCATCGAAGAAAGTCAAATTGAAAACAGTTTTACCTTTTTTATTTAAAGTACCTATTTTTATTATACTTTTTCAGAACTTGGCTGACTATTATGCTAGAGGGGGGGGCGTCAAAATTTTTGAGCCGTTGAGGTGGGGCATGATCCATTAACGTTGGGAAACACTGCCCTACAGCATAACGGCATTCAGACCGTAAATCGGATTCCTAGGAAGGGCAAAAAACAAGGCTTACCACAACCTTCACCAGTCGTAGTTTGTCTTACAAGCAAGTCCACAAGAGACAATCTCATAAAAGCCAGCAGACAGAAAAAACCAGTTGCCAAGGGCTTGAACGCATTGCAAGACAATACACCAATCTTCCTATCGGAATATTTAACAGCGTTCAACCAGAATCTGTTGTACCAAGCAAGAAAAGCAAAAACAGAAAAAAATTACCAATTTTTGTGGATCAGAGAAGCTAAGATATTCTTGAGGAAGTCACAAACTTCAAAGCTGATACAAATCAAAATCTCAGAAGACATAGAAAGGCTGTCACAGTGAAAAAAAAAAGTATCCTAATTAGTCCAAAAAGAAGACCACAATAAAAATGAATGTGAACCATCAAGACAGATGTAATAACACCAGAATATATCGGCAATTTCACTTTAATCAGACCTTTTAGTTCATTCATTTGAGCTCCCAAACATCAGCCTACTTCCAACAGCAATCAAATTAATAAAAGATATCTAACCGCTGTCATCCTCAAATAAGCTTTTTAAAAAGCTTCGAGGATGCAAGCTGAGATATTACATCTCAACCGAGATAAACAGAAGGAAAAAAAAATCCATTTATCACATCGATATAATAAATGAATTTTTGCTGCAGTTACAACGCTTAAATATTAAAAAGCAAAAATTGTAAAATATATATAACTTATTGTTATAATATAAATATAAAAATGTAATCTTATTCAACCCGCAACTATAAATTATCATCTATAATAACTATTATTAATACATATTAATAATAGTTACTATAGTTACATTATTAATATTAATATATAATCATAATTTTAATAATAAAAAATACTATTATTATTATTATTATTATATGTATGTAATTTTTAGAATTTTTATATTTTGTAATTTCTATAATTTTATAATGTAACTAGGGGGTTCCTCCCCCTGACGCCTACGGCTCCCCCCTCCCCCGAGTTCCGGACTGGTAGGCCGGTTCTCCTTGAATTCTGATTACTCGAATTTTGAAGACTCGAAAGGGGGTTCCACCCCCTGGAGCTTACATCCCCCCTCCCCCGAGTTCCGGACTGGTAGGCCGGTTCTCCTTGAATTCTAATGACTCGAATTTTGAAGACTCGACACACACAGGGCAGTCGTGAGTTTCAAAACATTTCAAATAACTTGACAAAAAACGTGACACAAAACGTTACAAAAAGTTTATCATTTTATATTATAGAGTAGATTATTATATGTATGCAAGACATAATAAAGTGTTAAAAATTATTATTTTATATAACACTTATATTCACGTGACAAATCATCAGCATCCAACGCCTACATTCCATCCATAAACAGTACCAAGCAACATAAATGGCGAAGGCTGATCCCATTCTCTTCATAAAAGCTAACCCGAGCTTCGAAGTAGGTGCGATTAGTCCGCCACATTCAACTAATCCTCATAATCATAGACTGCAAATTATTGTAATTCATATGTTCAATACCGTCTATAATAATAAACGATGATACTCATATGAAAAAAAAAATTCAAGTGTATTTATATTCAAAGAAAAAAATATTAAAAAGAAAAAAGGCTCTAAACTGTGTACAGATTTTGTACAGAGCAGAAAATGTAATACGTCTTAATTGTGCATATGTAAATACTCTGTAGGATGAAAATAGAAAAAAATTATTATGATTAAAAAATTATTATATACAGAAATTATATCCATTGATATTGTATATATAGAGTGTAAAATTGCAAAAAAAAAACTGTAATAAGCATCATTGTTAATATTATAATAATATGCGTTGTGTAAACAATTATTATTATTATTATTTAAAAATATTATGTACGTGCAAGTATCTGTTATGCACAATTGTCTGCATGTAATGTATTATAAATATTATATATATATATATATATATATATAAATTATTATTTGCATGTATGTATGTAATTTATCTGAGAAATAATAAAATGTTAACATTTTTTTTTTAAAAAAAATTGTACGTGCAAGTGTCTGCTATGCATAATTGCGTTCATGTAATATATTATAAAAATTATTTATAAATAATAAAGTTTTATTATTATTTTTATTTTTATTACGGATAGCTCAGTCGGTAGAGCACATGTATGATATGCTGCCAAAAATATATGTACCTCTAATTGTATATAAGTAACCAGCAACTTATATCTTACTATGAGGTAATGACATTGTATCAATTCAATATGCAACTTAGGCTATATTGGCCTAAAATAACTTTTCGAACGTTGTAAAGGACGTTGTAGGTGGAAATAGATATTGAGCATGTTTCTAGCTGTAAATGAAAATGAAATGTCAATGAAAATGTTAACTTAAATAAGTACGCTATCTGTAAATAGCTCGTCGGAATGTACATAGATGCTATGGTGAAAATAAAATATACTCAGTCGGTAGAGCATTAGGCTTTTAACCTAAGGGTTCAAGTCCCTGTTCGGACGAGTATTTTTTAATCCCACTCTCTTCATAAAAGTTAACCCTAGCTTCAAAGTAGGGGGCATTAGCACGGCTTAATCAAATAATCGCCATTAGCCAATCACTACCATTAACTTCAAAGTCACAATACCTAAAATAAAAATAGGGATGATAATAATTATTCTTATTCTTATTATATAACATTCCGTACTAAACCGAAAATATAATATGTGAATAGTCTAAATGTAAATAGCCGCATGGCGAAGATGACACTTTGTCAAATAAAAAAAAGGGAAATAAATAAATATACTGTATATATAATAAAATTTAAAATGCAGCATGTAATCATATCAACTACCTAGTGGAACTGTGAATTATATTTGCAAACGATTACTGCGATCGTTATTATTCTCTTATGTGAATTCCACATTATGCAAATTCTAAAGTTATTAACGAGTGAAAAAGGTAACGTTAGAAATTATAGTGCTATTACCTAAATATTATAACATATAGGCAGGGGCAGCTCGTGCATACGCACTGCGGAACTGTAGCGCCCCCAATTTTTCTCGGTATATAAATATATTTATTAATTTATTTATATTTGCTTGTAATATTTAATTTTATCGTCAACAATCCTATACAATTCTCTTATTTTGTGTAAAAATAATAAAAATCCATCTTGGATTTTTTTATATTTTTTATACAAAAATAAGAATACCACACTTTGAATACCCCAGTGTCATATTGCTACGCGCAAGCATGTGCACGTCATAGTAAGATACGAGCTATTAGCGTAATGCGGCACTGTCCGTCGCGCAGTTCCACTGTTGTTTATATGCAGTTTGCGCCAGTAGTCGAGTGTTCGCAGTGCTTATCGTGTTTACTCCGTCTCTTTAAATATTTGGACATTAAAGACATAACATTTGTTATAGTTTTTATTTTAGAACATTATGTAACAAAATGTACCCTACACTCATGTAATTTCTTTGAAAGATAATGAACTGTGTGTATTATTATTAAAAAAAATATTAGTTATTCTTCATACAAAAATATTCAGCATAATCTTCATTGTGAATATTAGATGTGTTGGAAATACATAAAAAAGAGGCAAAAAAAGTATTATTAAAAATTTAATTTAAATCCAATGTAGAAAATGGACCGCATATGCAGCACTTAGTGCTGAATTTTGTAAAAAATATGTTGGAATGTCACTCAACATGATTCAATATTGTATATGTGTAAATATTTTAGAAATCAATAAAAAATATTATTTTAAAAAATTATTCACACGGTCAGTCATGTAGAAGATTAAAAGGAAAACGCCACAAGCACATCAAAACACAAACAAACAATAATCCCACTCTCTTCACACAAGCTTAATCTAGCTTTGAAGATGGTGAGATTATAATAAAGCCGCGCTTAATCTTATTACCTCAATTAATATCCGAGTGTACACATTACCTTAACGGATATTAACTATACTACGTCGTCCATGGACTTTTCCTTACGACCAATGAATCTTCTTTCTGGTTTCACATACTTCCCTCTCCTTGTGTACATCAGATATTTTTTTTTTTTTTGTCTTAGTCTACTGTTATTCTTTACTACCGAATTTATTATTAAAAGTTTTATTATAGCCCAATTTTACGTTAAATTACTTACTACTGCTAGTAATACTTTATATTAATATTATTACTACTGTTAGAGGTTAAAATAGATCCATACAGAATAAGAACAATGCAGATGTCTAATTAACTGAATATTTTTGCATCGATTTCTTTCTCATTTTATACTCTTATTCGGAACAAATTTTCAATATTCTTTTAGAAATTTCTGTTCACCTTTCTGTCCGTGTTGGTTTCGTCTCGCATTAAAAGAGGTAAGCCATTAAAGATTTTTGACTCAAATATATTTTGTTGTTTGGGTATTATTTCTTTTCGTGCTTCTGGAATTAAATATTTTAAGTCCGTTTTCTGCAGAAGTATCTTTTCTAATGCTTATGTACTGATTGTCAGACTTTAGGAAGAATAGTATCTCGTAAATATCCAATGGTAAGATATTTAGTAGGGTATATTTGGTGTTAATTTAAAATTTTAAAATGCGTGTTAATTTATTTTGTCAAGAGATTAATGGGGTCAGTGTGGTGTGATATGTTCCTCCCCAGCTTAGCGTACCGGACTATGTAACAGTCTGTATCCAGGAGAAATATCATCTTTCTTAACATTATTACAGTTAAGAAAAATCTTTTTAACATATTAGAGGTTAAAATATATACATACTTTTAACAGACCATATTTCGGAACAGAACCTTTTAATTGAACAGTATATGCAATATTTTAATTGTGTACATGTAAATACTCTCTATAAGAAGACTGTGAAACTTAAAAAAAAAAAAAATGTAAACTGTGACGTAACGATACTATTTATCCGTAGCCGTGAGCAATAATCTGTACTAAACCACATGCAAGGATATGTGGTGATGTTGCCTAAGTTTTACATCATATGCATGTAATTTATCCAAGAAGTAATAAAATGTTTAAAACATTATTAACAAATATATATGATTTGATAAAGATACAAAATCATATATATTTGATATATGGAGGGGGGGGGGGAGATTCCATTATGAATTTAGATAGATAATGGCTCTGTACATGTGTGTGCAGACTTCTAGGTTAAAGTCATACAGTCTTTAAATACTTTTTTATTGATTTAACATTTTTTAAAACTTTTTTTAACATTTTATTATTTCTCAGATGAATTACATACATTATATGAAGACAATTATGCATAACAAATACTTTCTCGTACATAAATTTTTTTTTAAATAATAATAATAACAATAACTGTTTACAACGTATATTATTATAATATTCATAATGATGATTATTACAGATGTTTCTTTGCAATTTTACACTCTATATGTACAATATCAATGGATATAATCACTCTATATTGCATACTTTTGTTACAGTTATTACATATATTACATACATTGGTTTACATGTGATACGTACATTACATGCATTTGGTTACGTATGATACATCTTGGATGAGAACTAATTTCTCTGCTTTCATCCTCGAAGCTTATATGTAAGCTGATCTGAGGATGACACCAGTTGGTTATTATTTATTTATTTTTTTTTTTTTTTTTTTTTTTTTTTTTTGCTGTGTTGGGAAGCTACGAAATCTATGACTGAGAAATTCGCGCGCACGCACACACACACCTGGAAGCCTGAACGAATATATTGTGTTTCATTAAGTTTGTATGGTATTTTGGGTGCGTGTTTCTTGTTCGTAGTATGTCTTTAGAGCTCTTTTCAGGCTATTGTAGTTTGTAAGGTTTATATATTCAAAAGGTAATTTGTTTATCATGTCTGGGATGTAGAAGTTTCGCGTGGCCTTTCCGTAGTGATTATTATATTTATATGTGATATAATTAGTTGTCTGAGGTCTTGTTATACGGTATATGTATTTCTGACTGTCCTGTAGTTGATAATACGTAGTTGATAATAATACTAATAATAATATTATTTTTTTTAATATCTGTATCTTCATTATTATTATACACCTTAACTGACGGTTTTGTTACATAATTTGCAGTCTTTGATTATGAGGATTACGTGTAGATGAATGAGGTAGTTATTATTATTATTATTAATAATAATTCAGACTATTCTTAGATTCTTGGGTATAATCTGAATTGTTCTGTATCACCAGTCAAATTGTTGTTTAAATCTTGTTTTGACTGTGCATCAATAATAATAATAATAATAATAATAATAATAATAATAATAATAATAATAATAATAATAAAGAAAACACGATGAATAATCATAAGAATAATAATAAAGAAAGCACGATTATTTTTATTATTATTGCATTTTCAAGCGAACAATTGCCTTTGCTCTGCAACTATACCCATAACACATACCTGGTCCTGCATATCGACAGTCACCTTAAATGGACCAAACACTTCGAATACCATCAAAGGAAACTTCACATTATTTCAGCGAAATTGTTTCAAATAATGGATATGATATCAATCAACACTAAGAACATTATTTACCATAGCATTTGTCAATCAATCAATACTAAGATACGGCACAACCATCTATGCCAACACAGCACCAGTCTCCTGTCCAAATTAGAATCGTTGCAGGAAAAGTAATTTCCGCGGTGCTTTGGAGAACGAAACACTCACAAACTCTTTGATGGCCTCGCATAAAATTTTAAGCTTATCAGACCTGAGACACTCCGTCATCAGATGAACAAAGTGCTTCAATAGGGTTCACCGTAAACGTAAAGCCACATACTGCATAGCGAGGATACCACAATTTTCAACCCCAGCAGGCACCTCAAGAACAGATTCAGAAGAACTATGAAAGAGCACCTCATGCCAACTCCGTTCAATAATCTTCCACACAACTTAAAACACCTAACCAGTTATCGAACACTAAAACTAGTTCACCTGTGGAAGATGTGCCAGCACAACACACCCGTAGAACTGAAAGGCTCACTTACCTAAGAGACTAAAGAGAAAACACACGCACGTGTGCACTAAAACACCAACAGTAAATAAACAACAATCCCACTGTCTTCGCAAAAGCTTCATCTAGCTTCGAAGAAGATTAAAGCAGCACTAAAATTCTATTACTACAATTAACTTCCAGGTCACATTACCTTAGCCGATATCATCTACAGATATCGGGTAAGGTAATGTACATGTACTGACTCATAAAACTGTTTTTTGCTCCTTCGACAATGAGTTTCATCCCCAGTTTCACATCCTCCACTCTCTTTCTGCATATCGTAATAATATTTTTGCCATCTCTCAGCATTCTTTATAACTTTATAATTATTTATCTAAAAATGAATTTTGCACCTTATCATACAGTCCATTCTGTAACATCTTATCCACTAAACTGGAAATATAATTTATGAACTGTACTAAGTATATATCCAGCAAAAAAATCTACTTTTTTTCTGAATTAAATATATAGAAGTGCGTGTGAATTGTACATATTGTAAATAATATTTATGTTAACACTTTGTCAAACTTAAAAAAAAAAAAAAAAAAAAAAAATATATATATATATATATATATATATATATACCCCGTTTTTACATTCCCGCAATTTACGTTTTCCTGCCATTTTCCGTTGGTCCCGTCTTAAGGCCTGTTCTTACGATATGTTGTTTAACTGCCATTAACAACTTGATGCGGACGTTATTTCCCGTGATTTGCGTTTTTTTCTGGAGTGGCAACACTGATTTTCGAAACGATTTCCTCTCATTCAAATCGATTTTTGCGGAAATATGCGCATTTCTGTTCACAGATGGCGTTGCTTTCGGCCGTAGTTTCGTTTCCGCCATCACGGTGACCTGCACGCTTGCAGCAGTGATGTAGTGATGAGCGATACCGTGATTTTTCAATCACAGTACGAATTGATATTGCAGAATTTCTGCAACGTAATTTAGCGTGTGAAAGTTGCTTTCAAGTTGCGGTGGTGGATGATCCATGTTAACGTGGAGGAAAAAGACAGAAAATGTATTTCGGTAGAAGAAAAGATGGCAATTCTGCGACGTGTAGATTGGCATGCCGGAACACGTGTGCATTTAGCAAAAGATCTTGGACTCTCCGTGTCCACTTTGAACACGATAGTAAGAAACAGGTCAAGCATTGAACTCAATGCAAAGTAATCTGGCGCTATGTCAAAAACAAACAAACAAACAAACAAAAAACGAAACTATATCAGGACATCGACATACGATTAATTGGATCAACTTGTGGCGGAGTGGTTTGTTTCTACGAGAGCGTCGGGTATTTCAGTCAATGGTACTATTCTCCGAGCAAAAGCCATTGACTTTGCTGCGAGGTTGGGGATGAAGGGTTTTACTGCGTCGAATGGATGGATTGATTGTTTCAATCAATGATTATACAATACACAATATTGTGTATAATCAAGTGCGTGGAGAAAGTAATAGTGTTGCAGGGGAAACTGTAAACCAGTGGAAACATGAACTAAAGACTATTATTCAGGACTACGAACCGAAAACTATTTTCAATGTTGATGAAAATGGGCTCTTTTATAACATTCTGCCAAGTAAAACATTGTGTTTTAAAGGAGAGAAGTGTCGCTGTGGAAAACTCATCAAGAAGAGGGCAACTGTTTTGCTCATGGTCAATGCTGATGGATCAGAAAAATTACCTCCACTGGTAATTGCTAAATTAAAAAAACCAAGCTGTTTTAAGAACGTGAAAAATCTGCTTACTAAGTATGATGCCAATAGCACAGCATGGATGACCAGCAGCATCTTCACATCCACCATGCATGCTCTGGATGCTAAAATGGGGGCAAATCACTACAAAATACTACTACTGCTAAACAAATGTTCTACACATCCTAAAGATCTGCAGCTCAGAAACATTACATTAGTGTCCTTTCCCCCTAAAAGTGAGCTTCAGCCATTAGATCTGGGCATCCACGCATTTAAATGGAAATATAGAAAAATGCTTGTTGACAAAGATGTGTTTGTGCATGATTATGGTATGGACCCAAAACAAATGACCATATCAATCCTTGATGCCATGCATTATGCGGCCAAAGCATGGTTGCATGTTACTCCTGAAACCGTATCCAACTGTTTCCGGAACGAAGGAGTTACGTTTGTGGAAGAGGAGGAAGAAGAAGATATATCAGAGTTCAACAACTGGTATGTGATGGATGAGTCTTCCTCATTTCAAGACTATGTTGATGTTGATGCTGATGTGATCACATCAATGGTATCAAGTGTAGAAGACATCCTTTCCATCCACCTTGGTGAAAAAGAAGAGGAAGAAGTTGTTGAAGAAGACTGTGATCAAGAACCTACCGTCCCCACTAGTAAAGAAGCAATGGAAGCTATCTCTGTTTTGAGGCGGTACATTGCAAGTGCATCAGGAGACGATGGGGCATTTAATGCCTTATAGACCGTGGAGAGGCAGATGGAACTTATAAGAGTGCAGAAAAAAAACAATCAACAATTAAAGATTTTTTAAATAGATAAATGTAAGTAATTGTAAACGCATTTATTTTCAGTTATTAAATTTTGTAATCCGGTATGTAGACCACCCACATACTAGCAGTAAGTCATCTTTTAGCCTTTTTTAATGATTTTTTTTTTTTTACATTTCCAGCTATTTACACTTTTTTCCATCAGTCCCCTGGAAAGTGTAAAAAAGGGGTTTTACTGTATATATATATATATATAATTATATTTTTATTATTATTATATTTTTAATTATATTTAAGTATATGTATATTTCATTTATATGAACTGAAACAGATAATCATACAACCTATCCCGTGTAATCGTGAACTAAAATAGTAAACTATTACTGCGATCGTTATCATTGATAATAATGCATGAATTGTTCTATTATGTGAATTACATACAATTATTATTATGATTATCATCGATTTTTTTAATAAAAATATTAGCATTGGAAAAACTACGATGACTGCATTCAGCATTCCCACTGCGTACTCGTATATAAAATAAAAAACCGTTAATGTAAATTGAACTGAAATTAACTGTAAACTGAATATAAATGTGAATCCAAAATAGCTGTTTTAAAATAAAGCTGTAAATTTATTTGGAAAATAATAAAGTGTTAAATAAAGTTTAAAAAAGTACTATTATTATCATTATATCTGAAGAGTATAATACATTTTGTCAATATATATATATATAAGATTGTCTGCAATCTTTTTTTTTTTTTTTTTCACTTACAATTTACGACACAGAGTTGAATTTTGGGCCGTCGATGTTTCTTTTCTTTTCGCCAACACTGCCATTATATCTGTGACACAGTTAACTTGTTCAAAGGCACTTCAAAAATAATAAATAAATAATAATGAGATAAAATAAAAGTTGTAGCACGTTTATTGACACTTCGACCGGTTTGTGTCCTAAGTACTCGAGACATAATTTTGTTTTTAATAATATTGCCTCAACAAGCGGTCAGATTGGAAGCGAAATGACCCGACAAATTTTAATGGAAATCTGCCCGCAGATAGCACTGGTCGCGAGTGGGATTGTATATCAGCGATAGTCTGCAGAGAGCGACGGTCCAAGGGAGGGCATTTTTTTTTTTTTTTTTTTTTTAAATGTGACTGTTTATGATTGTAGAATGGTCGTTTTCATACGGAGTTTTAAACCGGAAACTCTGGTTTTTCAGCAACACACGCATATCGGCCACGGAATATGCACAATTAGACACAATACTCCTAGTTTCAGTTGCTTCGGCCGTAATTGCCAGCCTAGTTGGCCGACTGGTTAACGTATCCGTTCTCCATCAACAGGCAGAGGGTTCGAATTCAATTCTGACGTGGACCTAGATGTGTTTGGGATTGTTTTTCACCGGCCGTTGACAGACCACCTCCCTGATTATTGGAGGACTCAAGTGGCTTAAAAAAGTTCGTGCTTGGTCTCTGAAGCAGGGTTTCCGGATTATGAAATAAAATGTCTTTGCTGGCCCGCGGTACTGATGAACTCTAAGTGTATCGTTCGTTCGTGAGTGGGAAACTTAAAAAAGTAATCAAAAGAACAGCAACGAGCATTGGATAGGACGCAGTTCCCACCAGCAGCAAACACAGCCACATTGTCCAGCAATTTCTTTCTTTTGTTTGTTTCTTTTTTTATTTTATTTTTATTTTTATTTATTTATTTTTATTTGGAAATACGGCCAGAGCTTGGAATGCTATGAGGCCAGTCTATATTTCTGATTGGTTGGATTTTTTTTTTTTTTTTTGATGAAAACCCCCCCAGTTCACTGGAGGGAAAACTGTACCATCTCCGTATAGCGAAGTTAAATGAAAGGAATACATCACCGGCCATTAAAAGTCATGCTAAAATACATTCGTTTGACTCGAAGTGTGTGTTGTGATTCATCACTCCATGAAATATTGTACGGTTTATTCGTGGCGTGCTCGAACCCAGTACTGCACGTAGTGACATTTGCCATATTCCTCTTCCACTAAACCCGGGTTCAGTAAGCAATATTCTGGCACCAACCAAACCCGTACAGAGTCCTTGGACTCCTTGAACTCAAAAATCGAATGATGCATGAAGGGAGAAATTCATAACAGACTTCAGAACTCTCCTATTCCTTTCTGTCGCTTCAGATGACCAGTTCTGTTTTTACCATCACGTGCATACTCTTTTGCACGTGCTTACAGTTTTTCAATGACCACTTCTTGAGTTTTCTTGTTCACTTCGTGCTTTAGTTAAGTTTTAGCAGGCACTTTAAATAACGTTCGCTCATTGTCCTGGCTAATAATCGCACTCACTTCTTTTTATTTTATTTTATTTCGTTCATTTATTTTTTAGGTGTCGTAAGACATGTTGGTTAAACAAAATAAATGCTCTAGAAAGGCAAAATGCATATCCCAATTAGATTTGGATTGATCGAAAAACAGAGGTTAGTCGTAACTACATAGTGTAGTTCACATACAGTGTGCAGCTATAAATATTTGGGTGCCGTACATACATCACTATCATTTTCACCCCATGAGGGTGCAAATTGCTGATATGCACCCTCATGGGGGTGTACAGAATATTACCATAGTACTACATGAAAAAGTTAGATCATTACTCACTTCCTATCAAAAATTTCCCTCCAGATTATTCTACTGCTTGTCAGCACTCCATAATTATCAGATCTTATATTTACTCGTATGTCTTCTCAAGTACATCTTACTGTATCAATCCACCTAAATCTTCATCTTCTTCTGGGTGTCTTTTTCGCTATTGTGGGGGAGAAAGAACATTTGCTTTTCTAACCTTCCCCTCTCGAATTGTGTGTTTACATGACCATACCACCTGAGATTAGCTCAACCAACACATTCCTGGATGCTAACAATGTCAAGTTCTTTCTCAATATCCTCATTTTTAATATGATGCCGATATTAATGCCATCTGTTCACGCCCCTAAATCTTTCTCGGAAATCTCATATCAGTGGTAGTCTTTGAAGTGTTTTATTTCTAACTCAGCTCTCAGACCCATAACTCTAAACTGTTTTTAATATTGTAAGTTTTTCTACTTGGTTATACTGTAAGTTAGAGATACCAAGAAATTATATACTTGGTTTAATCCTTTATCCGAGTGTAAGTAAACAAATTTGCACCTGAACTATTTTCAGGACTGGGGCAACTCGTGGTAGAGGTGGTGTGACTTCACATCACTTGCCTTAGTAACCCTTAATGCAAAGCACATCTCCATGCACATCACCTCCGGGTATGGCTCTCATTGACGAGATCTCAATAAAGGTCGAAACCGGTCTGGGTAGTGACCCTTCCCATAATGCATAGCAGTATACATGTCCGCAAGGAAATGTGCTTTGCATTTGAGATACTAAGGCAAGTGACGAGAAGTTATACCACCTTGGCGACGAGTTGCCCCAGTCATGATTATATTTCAGGCGCAAACTTTGTTTGCTGACACTTGGATAAAGGATAAAACCAACTGTATATAATTTCTTGGTATCTTTAATTGTTTTAACATTGTCTCGTATACAGCTAATTTCGTGTTTTGACTAATTTCTTTCTTATTCCTAATAAATTTATTCACTTGACCCTTTAAGGTATCAACTTTACTAATTCTGTTGTCTATTTCTAAAGTTAATTTACCATCTTCACTAAAAATTGTACTTCAATAGCTGAAATGTTTTACTTGTTCTCCAAGTTCACCATACAGGATACAGTTGGTGTTTTCAATGTTTCGGCCTATTTTCATTTTATTGCTTTTCGTTACATATTCAGTTAAGTCACACCACCTCTACATATTCAGTTCGGGGAATCCCACAGCTTCCACTGGATTTATTTAGGAGTATAGCAGTTTCTGTATAAAGTGAAGAGTGGGGGGGGGGATTAGCATCTCCAATTTTGATATCGGCTTTCATACCATATCGTATCTTTCATACGGCGAATATTATTTGTATATGATGCGGAAATTCATAAGTTTATAAATGCGATGCATTGATATTTTGTAAATATACTTAAATAATATTCTTTAAACACTTTATCCAATAAGAAAATAAGTACACCAGCAAAGTGACGTCTCTCTGCGTGCATTTTTGGTTTATTTTTGTTTGTTTTTATTTTATATAATGTGTATAATAATGTATAATGGATTCAAACGCTCTGCATGTGTCGCGCAGCATATTTAATGTTGAGATGAAATGTCAAGAAAATCCTGAAGCAGTGGCAAACGTACGTGAGGAATCGAAGAGGTTGAACTCCCCCCCACACACCTTAACATGGATACCCAAATCTCTTGAAAAATTATCAGCATACCAAAATGGCGGCTGATTAGTCATTTTGTCGAATTATTACGTGCAGCATATTGATAGACGTAGGAGAAAAAAATGAAGTCAATATCTTTTTCTCGTCCAATAAAATCAGAGCTCACTAACTTCTCTTTCCCCCATTCCCATCTCAGCCTTAAGGAAATATGCAAAGCGGCGATGATGAGGTTTTCTGAGACTGCGGCGGTTCACCTCACCAGGTTACTGTAAGTCTGAATAAAAAAAAAATTCTTAATAACGACAATCAAGTGGGAGACAAATATTTCTATAGACATTATTTTACTAACATGTAAACTCTTCTCTCTTGCAGTATTTTTGAGTTTTATTTCTCTATTTTTTCAAGTAAGAACGACGCACTGCAGATACTGTCACAAGAGCTCTTTTATGTCTGAACTTTTCTGCATCCAAGGAGACGCAGATCGCAAAGAATAAAAGCGATATTGTAAGTGTTTGAATGGGGACCAGCAGCTATCTCCCCACTCTGGATTCGTATCCTGCGGACAGCTTTGGAGTAATGACCATTGCTGCGTTAGTGTGGGAGTGATTTTATTAATGAAAAAATTTTAAGAAGCCCGTTTTATATATTATTAGCATTCTGAATATTAATTCACTGTGAAATAGCACACGACTATAAGTTGTTTATTTTATTTTATTTATTTATTTTTTTAGTGTGACCCTCGCCAATAAAGAAAAAAAATATTAGCGATGCCACTAGAGATGTTCATATCGTAAACGGATGATAATGAACTGTCACACAATAATAATGCTTACTCCGAATTTGCATGTATTTCCCTGAGCGAAATTTCGCGATGGAAGCGTTGAAGGATTCAATCCGTTTCTTTGAGGAATAAAAGCAATGAAGCTCACGATGAGCTAAATCGAAAGCAGTTGGTTTAAAAAATACGTCTACTGTAGAGTTTCCACGACTCAGTTGGTATGAACGCCCCCGCAGGGAGAAACGTCGGTTCGAATCCCATCTCACATTTTTCTTTCGTTTTTTTTAATTTAATTTCTTTTTTTTTTTTTAAACAAGTTTTAGGTAGTTAACCTATCTCACAAAATGGCATGAATTTTCCTCCGGAAACTCGTCATTCAGCCAAACACAGGAATACCTGCCAGAAGAACACACACATACACACACACACACACACACACACACACACACACACAACAAACGTAATACACTGTCCTCGTATATTTTATTTTATTTTAAATATTTTATTGAGTTTTTTTATCATAATCCGGAAACGCTGTTCTGGAAACTCAACATGGAACTTTTTCAAGGCAATTAATAAATAAAATAAATAATTTTATGCCTTTTTTTAAAATTAATGCTTGTACAGTTAAAACTGCGCAGATCGTGCGCAAATATATGAGAATCATTTAATATATTATTATATTAAAGTAATACTAATAGGAGAGGAAATATTCCAAGATTGAGACGAAACGCGAAAAATAACAACGCAAATCTCACTTTATAAGGCTGTAAATTTCGAAGACTGAAAAAATTGTGATGTTATTACTGGTTGACCCCAGTAAATAACATCCGATGACAACCAATAGGATGTGGGTTCGAATCGCCTCATGCGAATTAAGTCTTTATGTGGTAGATGAATTTCATCGCCCGGTATGAGACCGCTTTGCCTATTGATCGCTTAAAGTGGATTGAAAAAAAGCTCCATACTTGGTCTCTAGACCACGGTTTTCGGATTATCTAATCCTTGGCCCGTCTACGGTACTCATATTAATATAATATGGTTTAACAACCCTTCGTAGGTGGAATTCATACCAAAAAAATAATAAATAAAAAGTTGTTACAACATTCCCAGCCAGCTTTTCACAAACATGGCCAGCATCAGATCTTATTGGATCCCATGGGGATTTTATAATTAAGGGTGGATGGTAGAGTAATTAAAGCGTCTTATTCTGGGTCAAAGATGAAGGATATAACATGGCAGGGAAATTACAGAAGCAAATCAAATAGTTGAGTCCCTTAGTGATCATTTTGCAAAAGTGTGCAATCTTGGTTGTGACAGTGCAGTGTCAAATGTGTCATTCACTGATGAGAGTGTAGAGATAGACGAAATAGAGGCGCTTAATATGTTACAAAACCTTAATGCTAACACTGCCATTGGGTTAGATGACATATCGGCCCATGTGCAAGAGAATTAGCGTCTCCTCTAACCAGGCTGTTTAATTTAAGTCTCAGTTCTGGTAAAGTACCAATAGAGTGGAAAGAGGGGGAAATAATTCCACTGCATAAGGGAGGCTCCAAGACTGAGGTTTCAAATTATAGACCAATCAATATATCTGGAGTGGTGGTTAAGGTTTGGGAGAAATTGGTAAAAATTATAATTCAGGACTGGGTGGAGAGCAGTATGATACTTTATAAGGGCAACATGGTTTTGTGAAGGGTAGGTCTTGCTTCAGTAACTTGCTTACTTTCTATAATAAAGTAACAGTGCAGTTGGATAAAGGAAATCCTTACTCAGTGATACTGCTGGACTTTGCAAAGGCATTTGACAGGATTCCACACGGAACTCTGTTGCATAAATTAGAGCAAATGGGTATGGATCCGAAGATGGTGATTTGGATTAAAGGATGGTTGATGGACAGATATGAAAGAGTTGTTTACGGAGGAGCTGAGTCCAGGAGAAGGCAAGTGACTAGTGGTGTACCTCAGGACTCAGTGCTTGGTCTTCTATTGTTTAATTTGTAATTTGTTTTCTTATATATACATCAATGATATTGGGGATACTTTGAAAGGAAATGTCCACTTGTTTGCTGATGATGCAAAATTAGGAAGAGCGATAGTCAATTCAGGTGATGTGGATATCTTGCAGATGACTTGAATAGGCTGACTGTATGGACCAAGGTAAATGGCTGTCAATTTAACGTAACTAAGTGTAAGGTGATGCACTTTGGGAGGTGAGATCACATGCTGCTTACTATATTGATGGAACTGAACTTCAAGTAGTTGACGAGGCAAGGGACTTGGGAGTTATTGTGGACAGAGAACTTAAGTTTAAAGGACATATTGCAAAGATTGCCAAAACATCACATCAAGTTACATGGCTGTTGGAGTACATACTGACAAGCAGGGATAAGGAAGTTATTGTTCCACTCTATAAGGCATTAATAAGACCGCATTTGGACTATTGCGCACAGGTCTGGTCACCTGGATTTCTTGGTGATGAAGAAATGGTGGAAAGGATTCAGAGGCGAGTTACAAAGATTGTTGCAGGTCTGTGGGATGTTCCCTACGAGGATAGATTGAAGATGTGTGGGCTCCAAAAACTAGCTGATAGACGTAGGAGAGGAGATATGATAGAGGCATGTAAATTATTAAAAGGGTTTTATAGGATTGATACCGATAACATTTTTAAGACCAGTGAAGGAAGGGAGAGAACGAGGGGTCGTCCCTGGAGATTATTTAAGAGTGTGGTTAACAAGGGTGTTAGGACTAGATCTTTTGCTTGGAGGGTTGTGAATGCGTTGCCAGAAGTGGTTGGTTGTGAATGAATTCAAGGAGAAATATGTTAGGTATTGTGTGAATAATGGTGAGTGTGTCAATGTTGGATCTCCTGCGATGAGTCTTTTGACTCCATGGAGACACCGTTTTTTTTTTTTTTTTTTTTATTATATCTCAGATAAATTACATACATACAGTAATAATAATAATAATAATAATAATACTTTTTTTTCACGTTTAAACATTTTATTATGTCTCGGATAAATTACATACAGTAATAATTATAATATACGACAATTGTGAATAACAGATACTTGCAAGTTAATAATAATAATAATGAAAGTTTTCTTTTTTTGTATAATGTATTATATTCTTTCTTTGGGAGGCATTTCTGATTTCTTCCTCGAAGCTTAGCAGAGCTTATCTGAGGAAGATAATAAATGGCGGTGGTTTCGTGGATATGTTCCTATACTGGTCGCAAGTCAGGTGTTGATTTTACTGCTTGTTGGTACGTGCTTGGAAGACTTCAACTGCTATTACAGCTTAACTTTTTTTTTTTTTTTTGCAAGTAAGGTTGGATTTAGACATGGTGTGTTTGTTTCTTTGTGTTCTTGTAGTGATGGTTTTTGAGAGGGGAGAGGAGAGAGAGAGAGAAACAGGAATTGCTCTAATTTTCATTCTCGCTATAATATTTACATAGCGCCTGTTTCAGCTCTCTGTATGTTCCTAGGTTTCTGTTGTCGAACGGCAGTTTGTTTATCATGTCAGGTTTATCATAGAAGTTTCGGGTGGCTTTGCCGTAGTGATTGTTGTACTTATATGTTATGTAGTTTGTTGACTGTGGTCTTGTTATTTGATATGTTGTTCTGGTTACTCTATATGTTGGGCTGTAGTAGTGTTTTAACATGGCTGTGTAGTGGCATAAGTGTTTCACCTTAAATATTTTGTGTTTTGTCCGTGCTTCCTGCATAAGAGTGGGTTGTTCCCAGAATATCAGTTTTACCATTTTATCTTGCAACCATTGTAACCTGTTAAGTGTAGTCTGCGCAGAATGCGTATGATGTGATTGCATATCTTAAAATGTTTTCCCATAATGCTTTATAGATTAGTATTTTTATGTGGGTTGGGGCAATGTCTTTTAATCGGATAGTGAGATATTTAGTTTCTATGGGCAGGGTTTGGGGGTTTTTGAATACCATTAGCTTTGTTTTTCCAGGGCTTATATATATATGCCGTTTTCGATTAACCAGTTAGTGATTTGATTGATGTCGTGTTGCATATTTGTGTATGCGATATTTGCGTTGTTGTAAATGGATAATAGTATATTGCCTATTGCGTTCTCAAACACTTAAACGCTCACGAACCACGTTTACCCCGTGGCTCGTGAAAGTTTATTCATGAAATAAAACTACTTCATTGGATACAGAAAAACATAATGAATAAGGCATCGGCATTGAATTAAATAGTATTTTCCCAACTGAATATATACATATATACATATAAATACAGTATATATATATATATTTTTTTTTTTTGATATATATATATACAGTATACTGTATATATATATCAAAAAAAAAATCAGCTAAAGCCTTTTGTCGAACGGCATATATATATATATATATATATATATATATATATATATATATATATATATATATATATATATATATATATATATATATATATATATATATATATATTGTTTTATGAAGAATTAAATGACTAGAACCGAGATTTAAGTAAAAAGGTTTTAATATAAACACACTACTAGTTTCGGCCTGTAACAGCCTTCTTCAGGTGACATTATAAAAGAAAAAACACTAAACATTGAGGGTTAAAAGACTGTGAACAACACAGACAGTCTTTATACATAATTAATACTCAAGGACGAGTTATCCAAAAAAATGTTAGCCTTGCTTACACATTGCATCAGGTCCGGTTACTTCAAATTTCAAGATAATATGTACAAACAAAATCATGGACTGGCTATGGGTAATCCTTTATCCTCTGTACTCGCAAATATTTACTTAGAGGATTTTGAAACCAAGGCTATCTCTTCCTTTATTTTAACACCTAAAGTTTGGAAACGTTATGTGGATGATGTCTTCATTGTTTGGAGCCATGGACATGAATCCCTTATGGTTTTCCTCGAACATCTCAATAGCCGACATCAAAGTATTAAGTTTACTGCTGAGCTTGAAACGGATAATTCTTTGCTTTTTCTTGATGTCAAACTGACTCGCTCTTCTGATAAACTAAAAATATCGATATATAGAAAGCCCACACATACCAACAGATATCTGCACAGTCAGTCTCATCAGTTCCCTCCTCATAAGCTTGGAATAATTTCCACCTTGGGACATAGAGCCCGTTCTCTTCTTGATGACCCAAATGAACTGCTTACAGAAATAAACTATCTGAAAACTTCTTTCGAAGTTAATGGATATTCCAAGAAAATCATTGACAAATTCCTTCTTAATCCTCCTAGACATCACTCAGAAGAAGCAAATAGATTCAAAGGCAATATATCTATTCCTTACATAAGTACAGTTTCACATAAATTAGCAACAGTTCTAAGAAAATACAATATCAGAACCCTGTTCACTCCACTTCCAAAGATCCGTTTCTCAATTAGCCACCCAAAACCTTGTCATCATCAACTCAAATACACTGGCGTATATAAAATATTATGTGACTGCGATATTCCTTAATTCGGGCAGACAGACAAATCTGTCGAAATGCGTATGGAAGAACACATGAGAGACATTACTTACAAGAGACAGCGAGCCAGTGCATTATCAAGTCATATCCTTTCCTCGGCTAATCCTAATGATGAAAACCAAAGTCTGCTGGGATAAATCTACTAACATCTTCCGTTGCAGTGACGAAATAGAGAGAAAAATTGTGGAATCGAGAGAAATCATCTTCAATCCTGTTCATCTAAATAACAACTTAAGCTACAACCTCCCTGATAGTCATTCAGCTGTAATCATGTACTGGCGTTCACGTGATGCAGCAAGCACGCACTCTCCCAACAATGCAACAAACGAAAGAACAGCTTCAAATACAACTACAACGTTTTCATGCTAATAGTCTTTTAACCCTCAATGTTTAGTGTTTTTTCTTTTATAATGTCACCTGAAGAAGGCTGTTACAGGCCGAAACTAGTAGTGTGTTTATATTAAAACCTTTTTACTTAAATCTCGGTTCTAGTCATTTAATTTTTCATAAAACTATGTATGTTAACCGAGTCAATGATCATTCTGTCATATATATATATATATATATATATATATATACTGTATATATATATACAGTATATATATATAGACCTGGGAGAGATACGAAGGTTGAAGTAATGCAGAAGTCACATGTACGAGTATCTCATATGCAAGTACACAAAAGGTGCTTGACCTTCTTAATAAAACTCTCTGGATGAGAGAAAGATGTAGAACGTTTTTACCTTGGATCTGGCCCCCTCAAAGGGGTGTGCTTTGCATTATGGGATACATACTAAGGCAAGTGATGTGAAATCATTAGCCTCTATATAGAAGTAGCACAGACGTGAATATATTTCACGCGCAAAACTTTGTTTTGCTTACTTGGGAAAAGGATTAAAACCAAGTATAAAATTTCTTGGTATCATTAACATATTTAACATATATACATTAAAGCAGCTATTAGAATAAAGCCTTATTTAAGGACATTCACTCTAAAATTTTCAAATCTTCTTTTGGTAAACGATAAAGGAAATGTGCCTAATTACGATGATTGCTGTTTATTTTGCAAGAGAACAGTCATTAGAATGAGACACGTTCAGAATGATTTTCCAAACAAATTTTGGAAGCGATTTGTTTTCTTATATTTGGAAATATAACAAGCCCATTCAGACGATCGCATTAAAATAATTTTAATTAAATTCGGCATTTTTAATTAAGAAGAAACAGAAGTCGATGTAGTGGAGGAAAGAAAATGGTTTCTATAAAATCCGGCGATTACGCGAAGTACTTTTCGAGGTATCATTACGAGAGTTAGTGCGGAAGATGGGCAATTACTTTGACATCTTTGAACGTAAGGTAAGACAAGAAAAAAAATTACGAATGGCGTGAGATAAGGTGATGTCATTTACTGCTCTTTCAGTTTTATTAGCTTTTTTTTCTTCTTGTTTTTGGCATTAAACGAATTCTCTGTGATATTAAAGCTATCAAAAATTCTTAGTAAGGTTATGTAAACACTTTTCTAATTGTTATTTAGAAGACAGTTTTTTGAAGAAGAGACTTGGTTCTAGGAAATTTATCCGATTGAAGAAAGACATCTTCAGTGCGAATGATAAGCAACTGGTTGATTCCGAGAGATAATTACCCAAAACTGGACCCTTGTTGGTGTCATTTACGGGGCTTAATAATGTTATTGGCACGGGAAATATTTGCAGTATTTTCGCTGCTCACCACACACTTCCTGCTGGATTTTTTATTTTTTTATTTTTCCCGTAATAAAAGAAAAGTCGCATCGAGGCTGATGATTTTCATCCTACGAAAAGGTCAGGATGAGGAGAACCGATTATCTAAAATATTTTAAATTTATAATAATCATCCGAAGTTGTTTAACTTGAATATTTGAATTATTTCAAAAAAATGAAGTAAAAATTCAATTCTTCTTTTCATACCAGCTCTTTTGCTCTCTCTCTCTCTCTCTCTCTCTCTCTCTCTCTAAGCTCTAGAGAGAGAGAGAGAGAGAGAGAGAGCTTGTTTTTAATAAAAAGAATAAGTACAATTCACACACACACACACACACACACAC
This sequence comes from Typopeltis vanoorti, assembly GCF_054136105.1. Classification (NCBI taxonomy): domain Eukaryota; kingdom Metazoa; phylum Arthropoda; class Arachnida; order Uropygi; family Thelyphonidae; genus Typopeltis; species Typopeltis vanoorti. The sequence goes on from NC_143552.1 coordinate 165,671,947, forward strand.
ACACACACACACACACACACACACACACACACACACACACACACACACACACACACACACACACACACACACACACACACACACACACACACACACACACACACACACACACACACACACACACACACAAAATAAAATAAATAAATAAAAATAAAAAGACGTCATCCTGAAATGCGGTCAGTTTAAAATCACTTTTCGATGTTATATGGCTATGAAGTCCCTAAGAAAGGGAAAACTACAGAACTAGATGACTTATGGAATGCACAAATATTAAATTTTCTCCAAAGTAATAAAAAAAAAGGATTATATGCTTATTGAACAGCCGTCTTGAAGCAGCCATTATCAGCAATCCCGAGGAAGGAAGTCAGGATAGTGATTTTCTAAAATCAGACAAATCATCAAGTGATAAAAATAAAAACAATAATATTGAAGTATGTACCTTTTTTGTAAGTTTGCATTCTTTATAAGAGTCCCCATAGTTCAATCAATATAGCTACACAAAGCTCTGGGGTTAGAAGGACCTGGGTTCGAATCACGTTACGGCGTGAAGAACCCCAGCAAGGCTTTTCGGTGAAAGGTGAGTTAGCTAATCTCATACGGAGGTGGGTGGTTTTCTGTTTCCCAAAACAGGCAAACCTGTTTGTTTAGGGGAACTAACACACCTCTACTGACGATATACATACGAGGGGAGGGGGGGATCTGGAAAGTTCTGATGAACACTCAGAACAAAAATGATATGGTTTGTGCAATAAACTCAGAGGATTGCAAATGATGCAGCAGCGTTTGTAACAAGTGTGTAACACTTCATGTGTGCGTTATATAGTTCTGCCTCAATTGCTTTATGGTGATTATCAGAAGTTTCCAGATCCCCCCTTCATATCTACTAACAGCATGAAATACTATCAGACAAAGATGGCAACGGGCAACCACAGAAGAATAATTCCCTAGTAACGTAGCATTCCTACCCCACCAACCAGTGGGTTAATGGGAAACACACACTCAACCTTTATAAACTCCATGAAAAAGGATGATTGTCAACGCCAGTTGCCCTCGCTTGGATAAATATTTTATTCTGGAACAATAGGGCGAATCTTGCACATCACATAGTTTGAATGTTATAGAATATATTGAAGATAGATTTTGAAATGAAGATTAATACAAGAATATCCCTGGTTGGCCTATCTATAACACTATTGACTAATTAGTGCTCAGGCTTCTCCTTAATAAAGTTGACAACATTACCAAGGATTACAACTCACGTGCTTTTTTGCTGTCCCTCCATTGGAAAGTATACGGTTCTTCGTGACCTTATTTGGCTAGAAAAAAAAAGAGTCGTTGGAGCATGCTTACCATTTATATGAATGAACAACGAATTTATCTTGGACAAGAAATTCTGCGTATTCAAATGATATTGAAAAACAAGTTTTTAAGTTCGGCGTCACTGAAGATAAACTAACTAACCGTAAAACCTGGACAGTTTAGCAATTTATCTTTGCAACCAAGTCAAAACCGATTATCTTGATCGTCAAAAGCGATTATCTTGATCGTTATATTTTTAATGTTGTATTTCTATATCAGAAAATGTATCATATTTGTAGCTGAATTAATACACTAATTTTCTGCTTCATTACTGCAATAAATGTACCGAGATGTTAGAATTATTTGGGACAGTTTGGCAATATTTAATTCTGTTTCAGAATTATAGTATTACGTGTTAGTATGAGAACGTGTTTATAAAAAGAATTGAGCTTCATAAGCAATGTTGCAGGGATATCTTTCGGTTCATCATAGTTTATTCACAGTATGATACGATGTGAAAAGGGAAAAGACATTTACATCAAAAATTGAACATCTCAAATTATGGTCTTCCAGGTCTTCTACCTTCAGCTAACTAGTAGATGTCAGATGAACTTTTACAGTCAGCCTATTGATGGTTTCGCAGATGTATTGCCAAAATTGTTTGTATGGCCTTCCTCTACTGTGATTGCCATCTTCTGGTTTGTACAGGAAGAGGGATTCCAAAAAAGGTGATACTTCAAGATGTCTAAGTTGATATCCAAGCCATCCGAATTGTAATTTGTTTGGCTGTATTAATAAGTGGTTCTTGCTTAGCCAGATTTAGCACAGCAGAGTTAGTGACACGGTCCATCCAAGTGTATCCAAGGATCAGTCTGAGACATGTAGTTACGAAGGAGTTAATTACATCCCTAGTTTTTTTTTTTTTTTTTTTGGCGCTTATTGTCCAGGTTTGAGAACCATACAAGGAGATGGCTCTGTTGGTTGCATGGTATGGTCTTAATTTTATCTTTAATGATATTAATGCTGATCTCCAGATGGGAAGGAATTTGTTATGGAAGACGAGAGCCAGCTGTTTACGTTTTCTAATTTCATTTTCTCTATTGCTGAATCCAAGATACTAATCTTTCAGTTACTTCATTCAGTTCCACCTGTAGAACTAAATTTCTCATGGCTTTTTCTTTCTTAACAAAGTTCGGGTCTAGTTAAGCACGGAACGGAAAAGTTCCACTAAAAAAGTTCCCATTGCACTTTTATATGAGCTGAACAGAAGCAGTCCATTAGGTAGTTCTAATGACACCATTAAATTTTTAACTAATGATGGTTTTGGTTTTTTTTATTGATGATTGATCATCCAGAAATGATGTCTGCATCATGATAGAGCAGCATGAATTCTCTGGAAGACTCAAACTCGTTCACCAGGTTCTGAGAGAAATCCTACCACTTTGTATTTAAAAGTAAGTTACCTTGTATTTAATTTCTAATTCAAATCTATCAAAAAGGGCAGAATAATATACAAATCATGTAAGAAAGAAGTTGAAATCCAAAATATAGTAATATAAAGATGAAACACAACACTGAAATATTCAGTATAAATCTGGATTGGAAATGACCATAGAGGACTGGTCCTGCATTAAAATCCGTTCAACAGACAAGGACACTGGAATCAGATGGAATCCCAAATGAACAATTAAATGCTGGAAAAAATAACTTCCTTAGGATGCCACAGTAGCTTGTGAACAGGATTTACGTCGAGGGCAGGGGGTAAAGACCAGTAAATATCCCTAATGAACCCAATCCCCAAGAAAATCGTTAAAAAAAAAAAGACTATCACATATAATGATTTCAGGATTCCACTTAAATTCATTATCCATCCTATCTGACATGATTCCAAAATGGTTTTGAAAATAATCCAGTTGAGAATGTTGATAAGTATATAAAAACAAAGCAGTTAGGTTTCCGTGAAAGCAAAGGAATTGATTTATGCAATTGCATCGCTGAAGACGCCTGAAACGGCAATATGAATCTGGGAGAGAAACATTTCTTTTGTACACTTTAAGGAAATTGCATTTGATAGAGTAAGACGGAGTGGACGGAGTAAGACGGACTTTTAATAAAATAAACAAAGTTGGGATTGAAAAAAATATAAACGTCTCATTATATAAAAAAAAAAAAAACAGTCATACATCATTAGAATTCGTACTCACAGGCCTTTATTGCCAAGTATCTTTGACTTTCCTAATCTTAAGAAAGTCGAGGACGCTTGTGCACCAGGCCATAAAAGGCCTGGGCAACTACCACCTCATCCTAAGGTGGTTAGTTGCCCATTGAATATACTTTGTCTGTAAATAACAACGTGTGTTTTCTCACCGTTTGTCTGTTTGCGGTATGAAAACCTCCCGTTTTCGGAGAAAATATCCCGCCACTTTCTGTGAAACCAGCTAACTAACTTTCACTTGAAAAGTTAGAAAGATTCTTTGCGTTTTAGATGCGACTCGAACCCAGAGCTTTTGAACTAAAGGGTTGCGTATCATCATCATCATCATCAAATGCCTGAAACGAATCCTCAAGTGGTGTACAGAATATTGTGATAGTACTAAATGAAAAACTCACATGATTACTAACTTCCTCTCAACAATTATCCGCTAAATCAATTTGTTACCTATCAAGATCCAAGATCTTCTAAAGCACTTTTTCACTGTATCAATCCACCCATATCTTGGTCTTCTTCTGGGTCTTTTTCCGGGCAACTTGGCAGAGAACACTTGTTTTGCTAATCTTTCCTCGCCCATTCTGTTCAACTGACCATACCATCTGAGATTAGCTCTGCTAACGCATTCCTGGATGCTGACAATGTCAAGTTCTTTCCTAATATCCTCGTTTTAAATATGATATTGCCATTGATGCCATCTGTTCACGCTCCTAATCTTTCTGAGGATTCCCATATCTGCAGTCTCTAGTCTTTGGTCAAGTGTTTTGCTTCTGAACCAGCTCTCAGATCCATAAGTTAAAACTGGTTTGAACATTGTATTATATACAGCTAATTTAGTGTTCCGACTAATTTCTCTCTTATTCCATATGAATTTATTCAGTTGACTTCTTACCATACCAGCTTTGTGGATTCCGTTATCTACTTCCATATTTAATTTACCATCTTCACTAAAAATCGTGCCGAAGTAGCTGAAATATTTTACTTGTTCTGTAGGTTCTCCATTCACAACACAGTTGACATTTTCCACGATTCTGTCTATTTTCATTGTCTTTGTCTTGTTATTGCTGACTTCCATACCATATCTATTACAACAGTTATTCAATTTAGTCAGGGAATCTTGCAGACTTGTAGCGGATTTATTTAGAAGTATAACATCATCTGCATAAAGCAAAGAGCTGACATTAACATCTCCAATTTTGACATCACCAGGTTTAATACCACTTTCCATATAGATAATGAATAACAGAGGGGATAATGTACATCCTTGTCTCACACCAGATTTAACATTAAACCATCTTCCTGTACTTCCTTCAATTCTAACTGCTGACTTACAACTCAAATAAAAACTACGTATTGCTTGATACTCTGGTATAATGTCCCATTAACTCCATATAGCTGTAGCGTTTTGAATGGCTTTTCTCTTAGCACCTTGTCATATGCCTTTTACATGTCTAAAATACAGATTTTTATTATATTTCCACGATTTCTAAACTATTTGTAGTAAAGTGAAAATCTGATCCTGACAACCTCTATTTGGCCTGAATCCAGCTTGTTCTTCACCGAGCTTCCCTTTCCCAATCCTTCTTAATTTCCCAAGTATACTTGCATAAATCTTACCGGGAACACTCAGTAGGAAAATACCTTTGCAATTCTCAATTCAATTTTATTTCTCTTTTTATATATGGGTACTATAAGAGCTCTACTCCAATCATCTCTGGAATTCATCCCTCTGTTCAGGTCCTCTGAACTATGCAGTGCAGCCACTGTAAGACTCTTATACCACAATACTTGAGCATTTCGGGTCGAATATCATCTATTCCTGCTGCCTTTCCACATTTCAGGTTTTTGATGGCTTTTATACTTCATGTATGCATATGTATTCCAGATGGCATGCCTATTGAATTAATATTTTATTTTATTTTATTTTTTAATGCTGAGCTGTCACTGCTTTGTTCATTTAGCAGTTTTTCAAAGTAATTACTGCATACTTCAAGGATATCTTTTTCTTCCGTTTTCATGTTACCTTTATCATCTCCAATTCCTTTTACAGCACACTTTCCTCCATTTATAAGCTTCTTCAACAACTTCCAGAATATTATGAGACCTTCTTGATATTTATTTTCTATATTCTTGCCAAAGTCCTCCCATGACTTTTGTTTAGCTAGTTTTACACAGTGTTTCGCTTTCTTACATTTGTCTCTGTATTCTCTAAGAGCAAAAGCTGACTTATTTTTTGTCTTTGTCCTGTTTTAATGTACATGCCAGGAGCTTTTGATATGCTTTCTTCTTTTCCTTCACTGCCTCTCTGACTTCCTGTGTCCACCATGGAGTTCTGATTTTTCTATCCTTGCAGACAACCTCACTACATGCCTCTGGCTGAATCAGTCAGGGTTTTCTTCAAGGCTTTCCACTGAATCTTCAAGGTTTGGTTTCTGTTCTCAAACTCTTTCAATTTTTCTCGAATAATATTTGTATATTTTTTATATATAAGAATACAATTTGGTCGCTAAATCCCAAATTGCCAGCCCATTCTCGTTCGTTCAGTATCCAAGTAGATACCCAACAGGGTGCACCACGAGAAGGTAAGGATTGGACATTAGGTCAGAAGCCCTGATCGGTTCTCCGCATTCCTTTAAAGGCTATGCGGAGGTCTCCTCTCAGTTATACAGCTTTGACCCTTAAGCACCCCACTTTCGTTTCATTAGATATTGAAAATACAGAGATTATAAACACCAGGAGAAGTTTCTAATATCACCAGCACTCTTTAATATCTTTGCAGATGACATGGTGTGGGGTGCTCTTGGAAAGAAGGAAACGCTGGTCAACCGAGTCAAATAAGCCTGTAAGATTTGACGATCGAAAGATCATCATATCTCCAATGGAAAATGATTTATAGATAAGAACAGATAGTTTGAGCATAACAGCTATAGAATCTGGCATGATGATAAAGACTAGGAAGACAAAACGCAAGGCAATAACCAGAATACCACAGATCGTAGATCTAATTACTGACAAGAAGGACATTTAGCGAATTTCGACGATTAAATGGTTGTAAAAGCTGAGAAATAAAATCATGAATAAGTAAGTCGGTATTCATGGCTAATAGAAGCATATTAACTACAAACATATAAACAATAATCTTAAGAAGTATACTGTTTGTATACAGAATAAAAGCACTTTGTGCGTGAGAAATTTGGACCGAGAGCAATTGAGCCTTAGAGATTTTCTCCTGGAGGAGATTCTAAGGATGAAGAACAAACAGGGTGGTGAAAAGAGAAAATGGCAAAGTTTAGGGGGGAAAAAATAAACACATCAGTAGAGAAAATGATTAGTAATATTTAGATGAGATCTGAAATGGTTGTGACCAAATCTAAGATATGACTGTCGCCCCATAATCGAGGGAATACTAAAGAGACTAAGAGAACGCATAAGAAAGAGAGTAGAATAAGAACATTTACCCACCAACAGAAAGAGGCCACAAGACAGGCAATCTACTTAAATTCAAAACCCTGGCAGATGACAGAACCGCATTGAGTGAGATGGGAAAGAAGGTGCTGCTGTCTGGTCTGTACAGCGCCGAGGGCTCAGATGATTAATCCAAATTTAAATACAGTGAAGTAAACTTTTTAAAAAAGGAGGAATCTTAGTTTTGTACAAAACAGTTTGCGTTCAAGACCAGTCACAACGTAGTATTCTTACAGTTCCAGTGAACAGGTCAGTTTTCCATGTGCTCTAGTCAAGAAATAGCGAGGGTTCGTTAATTTCAATAAAAGCATTAGTGAGGTGAGGAAAATAATGATCAGATCAGATATAATGAAAGCACAGTCATTACCTTACCGTCATTCTGCAAGTACCATCTCGCCACTTAAATGATTCTGCAACACGGATTGGAGCACTAACCGGAATAATAACTGTTATATTTAAGTAATTAATTTATTCTCTCTCTCTCTCTCTGTTTGGCTGCCATACAAAGTGAATACGAAATGGCAACGGTAAACGGAAGGTCTTCTGTAATAGAAAATGAAACGTGCCTGAATAATTCAATTTGGTGTCCATAGCAAGCAGTTTCACTAACGCAATTGCGTTTTTTTTTTTTTTTTTTGGTCTTTTGGAACATTTTGAAAAATGTATGTACCTTTCAAAATGTGGTCATAAAGATCCAGACCACAAACACAAACTGTTCACTCACTTTAACGCAGAAACTTAAACGATAAAGGACAATGTGGTGTTAACGAAATTTTTTAAGGATGAAGTAAAAGTTCGGCAAGCACTTCCAAGCACGATGTAATGTAGCACCTGTGTGTGTGTGTGTGTGTGTGTGTGTGTGTGTGTGTGTGTGTGTAAGCTCTGGGCTGCTCAGATTAAAAACATTAAAAGAATACCGCAGGAATTTAAGAATAAATAAAAGTGTTTAAGTGAAGATGCGCGGTAGTTTCATGATTTTTCCCAATTAGTTTTTACGTTATTCTAATTTAGTGTTTAGTTATTAAAATTTTGGTTACGTTATGAATTTCTTTTTTAAAATCATCAAATACAAAGATACGGTGCTCTCGAATCTTGTGTTTAATCAGCTCAACGAGATCATTCCTGGCAAAGGTGGGCCAAGCGCCATACGTTAACATAATGGTCTCGCTTTTCAAAACTTTCGTTTTCTTAGCACTAACTAACGTTACTTCCCGCTTGCTGAGAACTGGAAATTTTATGTTTACTCTAATAGTTATTAAATCTCCGATGTTTAATCACTGACGCAGCTCTCATATATCCTAAGGATCGACTAATCGGCTCAAAGACTCAATTTTTATGCACGTGGTATTCTGAGTGTTAATTTAAAACGCTAATACCTACTTTCTCGATAATTAAGAAATACGAGCTGTTTAATAGAGAGATGCATGTGTAGCACAATGAGTGGCGTGTATCATAGAAACATACGGTGAAGATTTTCCTGAGTTCAGCAAACTACCGCTTGTATTTCATGGCATTTAACATTATGTATACAAACACGCCACAGAAAATTATTCGTCATATTTATGATAATCCTATTTTTTGCATTGATAGCTAAGGATGAAGGTACAAGGAACTAAAGATATGGTAAGAAAAAAAAAACGAACAATTTGTCCTTTTGCCGCTGTACTCGGCACTATTTTTGAGTAGGGCGTCCAACATTACAGTAGACTTTGCATTTGAAGGTGGGGGTGTATCGACCAATCATATCCAGCAAGCAAAAGGAAGAACAAGCAGCGTTATGGATGTTGAAGCTGATATCTTGAAGGGAAAAAAACGCAAAATAAACAAGTTAAAGTTCCCTTAAAATGACTTCAAAAATCCCTTCGGTATGTATATTTTTCAGTTTCACGATTGCTCAGCAGCAATTTTTACAAATGAAAGGAGTTTTGGGAAAACAAAAAAATCACCATTTTTATTTGAAATAGCAGCAACGTTTCAGACTGGTGGTACGTTGGAATCTTTTTACGCCAACGCTCGATAATTATTGCAATGTAAAATATATTTCTGCATTTTCCCATGCACGGTTGACGTCGAAATAGTGCATTTTGAGTGTAGCATGGCGGCGCTCTAGTCTGCTGTCTTATCAGTGTCACCATCCAGCTAATGTGAGCATCGGAATGGAAGAAATTATACCTGAAAGGAAGGAAGATTTTGTTTCGAGCATTTATTAAGAGCTTTTGTAGTAGCTTTATTGCTTGATGCTCCAGATCTGGAGAACCCTAATCATGCTGGTGACGCGATTAAGGCTGAACGTTGCTTGTGCGTGCGTACACCACAGGGAACACAAGAAACTGCCGAATACTCTCGCATTGATGTTTTCCACACAAATTTCAGCGGATTTCATTCCGATAAACAAATCGTTCGGTTGCAGGGCTGCTCTTCCCCCCCCCCCCCACCTCAATTCCGCGAGGGATCGTCTTCGCTTGGTTAATATCCTCATCTACGGCAGGACAGTCTGTCAGCGACTGTCCTGTCATTACTAATCATTACTAAGGCCCACCAGTGACGAGCACGCGCACAGCGATCGTTGAGCGTCATCCATCACCGTTAACGAGGATCAAATGAAGGCCCTAAGTATGCTGGCGTGTCACGTGACCCCCGGGTGGACCCCACGGCAACACCGGCCTACCCGTTGACCGGACCTCCACCCTATCATCATGCGCATGCATGCGTGACAGGATGCAAAGGGTAGCCAACGTGCACGAGATAACACAGACATCCCAGTGTAGTGGCACTTCGCTCTGCGTGCAAGGTGGATCGCCTCTCTCTCGGGGTCGAGAGAGTTCCCAAACTAGTTCCGCAGATTCCCTGTCCAGCTGGACACCGGGAGGAAGGCGAGGTTACCTGCGCACCGGTGATGGATGGGCCCGTCAACGGTGATTATTACATCTCTGTGATCGGCGCACAGATTCTCGGCGCAAACCCCCAAGTGCGCTGCGAACAGTCTCGCAAAGGATCTCAAATTAAATAAATATGCAAAAACCTTTGTTTGGAAGCACATGACATACGTTTCTTATCTCGAGCGGAGCACAGCTACATCATACAAACACCTTGAGAAACTCCAACCGATGTATTTTCAGCGGTTTGATCATCCTGCCCTCCTCCCCGAGTGCCTTCACTACCAGATAATTTCTCCCCGTGCCTTCCCACGATCAAGTCAGGTGTAAATCCGCGTGGGGTTATCAGCAGAAAAGAAGAGCAAGACTGAAACAGCGAGAACGATAAGCACACACACACACACACACACACACACACACACACACACACACACACACACACACACACACACACACACACACACACACACACACACACACACACACACACACACACACACACACACAAGAATTTCATATTTTGTAGTTTAGCTCTTGTAGCATATGTCGCACAACTCTTATTCTGACCGCAAACAGAAATAGAACAGAAGAATGTCGACAGATTAGAGGATTACACACACTGCTTAAAAGTAAAGAAAAAAAGCAGATGAATGTTGGATTTTTTTTATTTTTTATATTTTGCATAGATAGCTTGGAGAAAACCCATGTGAACTAGTGAACCCTCTGCATGTCTCGCATCCGTTATACAAACTGCAGCCAGCGTGAGGAATGGGGATGAATTGAACTCATTGCAGGGATGGTCAACAACTTTCAGGAATTTAAACGCTGTTTCGGATCACCATGTTGTATTTTACTGACGCGCGATGGTTGCTCTCGATATACGAGTATAACGCATCATTCGATCGTGGTTGGATACGGAGTTCGTACGATTTGCCTCCCAGGAAATCAGTTTTTTTTTTACCCACAAAAAAACGGCCACAAGAACTCGTGCACTTAACTCACACCACGAATGGATCTAAGAACTTTAGTTGATTTGTACATAATTCAAAAAAAACTGAATCCAACACCCAATCCACCGTGTCTTTTCTAGCTGCTTCATCTCCCCCAGATTTCACTCCAGCCGAGAATGGAGAGTGCATTTAGAATGTTAGAGTGCACCCGTTTTCATCATAATCACTGAAGGGATACAAAATCATATGCACTAATGGAAGGATTAACTTTTTTTTTTTTTTTTTGCTTTTCGTGTTTGCAGTGTTTTAAATACATTTCAAATATTGGTTTGAACAGTTCAGTCTTTTATGATTCTCAGGACAAGGCGAGATGCACTTCAGGAAAAAAAAAAGTAGAGTAACTGAATACGTTGTTTGTCACGTCAAGCCTATTAAAAAAACACGTATTAACTAATACTCGATCAAGGGATCTGACGGAATTTTTGCATGACCTCGCATCGATTCGCCGTTAAAACCAGCAGTCGATTTTCTTTATTTCGTCGTTGGTGTCGGATGAGGATGACGCGCACTGCCAACGTCGTGCTCGTTTCTTTGTTGTTCCTTTCAGAGCGCGAGAAGGACGCAGGAATGCAGTGGAGGTGGCTGGTCACGGAGGCTGCGTCCGTCTATTTATGCGGATGACAAGGTCGTGCCTCCGACAGTCTCCGCGCGTCTTGTATGTGCTCCAACGTTGTCACTTACGGGAATGAGGCGCGTTTCTAATGCGAGTCCGTGCAGCATGACGGCGGGCATCTATGGAAGCTAATTACGGAGCTGGTCGCCGTACTTTTATTCAAATCGAGGCGAGCGTGTTCCCGTCACACTCAGACACATTTGAATTTCATGGAGCGGCCGCTTGATGTGGCGGCCATTAGCAGCGGCACAGAGCTGCCGACTGCATCGCTAAAAGCGTTGACGCTAAACGGAAATGTTAGAGCCCGGTCGACGAAGGCTGCATTTGTGTTTGAATTGGAGCGATGTAAATTTACGGAAGAGCAAAAATGGTGTTCTCTTCTGGAACACCCCCTTCCTGGTGCCCGCTTGTCAATGGCTTAGAAAATAGAGTCACGACTTCTTGCAGCACATTACCGGGCCTCCGAGACTTCAGCAAGTGTATGTGTTGGGGGGGGGGGGGGTTGTGTAGGGTACGAGCAGCATAACAGGTCGTAAAGTTGGTTCGCTAAGTGCAGTTATTGTTTAATGCATCGTGGTTAAGTGTCGGAGGAAAACTTCGGGCGTTGTTGATGCTTCATTACTGGTGTCAAAGACATTCACGTCATCCCTGACGTCATCGCATTCTTCTTGTTGCGATTCAAGCACCAGTGAAAGGTTTCTCTGGCACTCGACCCTTTTTTGTTTGCTTATTTTGAAACTGTTTGCAGGAACACGCGAAGGCTCAAACATTTCTTTTGATCTTTTGATTATTTAAATATTTTTAAAGTTAAATAGCTCATCTGAGATGAAAATTTATCTCTGAATTTATGAATAATTTATATCTTTATGAATAATCATGAAATCGTCAGTGGATTCCGAAAGAAATCCGCACTTGATCTTTCTTGCAGTAAAATAACTTTCCGTTTTAATTCTTGCTCCCCTCACCACTTACGAAACAGCCGAACTAAAGAAACACCAAGAAAAGCTAAACAGCTTCAAGTTAAGTGCAAACTTCAACATTCCGATTACAAATTCAAGGTTGACCTTTCAGACTCGATATTAAGGCTGACTGATCCTCAAGGGTCGAGCCAGGAATGAACTGTCAAAGGGATTGATTACATTCGTGTATAAAGCAAGCGTTTTCCATTGCACTGTGATTGGTGTTTCATCTTCTTTCTGCATTTTGCTGTCATGTCCGACTGCGTATGAATATGTTTATAAACATTCATCTTCACGTTTATTCAGCGATATTTAAAAACTGTTCGTTAGAATGAAACAAAGGAGAAGCATCAAAACCGATTGTGGCTTAGAAACCAAAGTCACGATTAAGAAAATCTTTTCAAGAAATAATCGATTTCATTCGTCCAAAGAAAAATGGATATGTGCACGTGCTGCGTATCACCAAAAAGGAAATTGCGGTACTTTATTGTGAAGAGGGCTGTGGTGTGTGTGTGTGTGTGTGTGTGTGTGTGTGTGTGCGCACTTCACCAGTACAATTTTCCGATAAAAAAATTCTGAAGAATTTTTTTATCGGAAAATTTTTTGATATTTTATCGGATTTTATCGGAAAATTTTCTGATAAAAAAAATTCTGAAGAATTTTTTTTATCAGAAAATTTCATCTGACCCTTCTGAAGAAACTCTTTCGTAAAAAAAAAAAAATCCAACGATTTCAATTCGATTTTCATGAGTGTTTTTTTTTTTTTTGAAAATTTCTGGAGAATGATTTTCTTAAGAAAATTTTTAACAAAAAATTGTGTGTTCTAAAGAAAGTAGAGAGAGAGAGAGAAGTGGTAATCAAATAAAAATTCTTCGAAATTAGAACTGTGTATTGTTATAATAATATTTATTTTAAGGAATTGAACTGTTAAAAGCATGAATAAGACTTAGTTTTTTCTAGTTAGAAATTTCAGATCATTAAGTGAATAAATCCAGTTAGCAAATGTCTCAAGTGGCTTCATTCGAGAATCCGAAATTTCTTTTTCAAAGTCTAATTTGCCAGGTTTCAAAACTTCAATTCGCATTTGAACTTTTGAGTTCATCCAGTTAAAAAAATTGAAGAATTTGAAATAAAATATTAACAAAAATCTCTCATTTGTAAAATTAATCGATATTTCAGATGAAAAGGTTCATCATGAAAAAAAAAAAAAACTCCCTGTACGAATGCAAACATAATCTCTGGGGGTTTGTCAGTAAAATACGTAACACCCTTGGAGAAAGAGGATTGAGGGTAAGTCTGCGAAAATTTTTAAATTTTTATTTTAAATTTCAAAATCGTTAAAAATGAAAAAAAAAAAATCCATAGCCCACCCAAGGTATTAATATATTATAGGTTTACTAATAATCTTTCTTGGCTAGTAAGAAAAATCAATCACGGGGCTAATGTGTTAAGCCTTTCACATCAAAAAAGATGAAATTCTATAAATGTAGAAATCGTGTTGGACAATTTCAGTTCACCTGCTCGTCGCACGTCGCTGACAGACGAGGTAAAGGAAGGATGATGATTTTCGCTCATGTGGAAATAAAGATGTTTTTTGAATGACGCCATCGGGGCGAATTATACATTTAATGATCCGTGAAATGAACTTCAGGCTATCCTTCTATCATATTACGCTCATCGGATGACTGTTTACAGACAAATCACTAAGGTAAGCTAAAGAAAAATAAAACTGCTCCTAGACACAATACTTGGAATATTAAAAAAAAAAAAAAAAAAAAATATATATATATATATATATATATATATATATATATATATATAATATATATTTCTGATTTAATAATAATAAAACTTTGATAAAAAATAACTGGGTTTAACAGTGGTAGAAATTGAAACATATACAAAAACAGCCGACTGGTTGTTTGTTCTACATAATATGGGCTCCGTTGACTTTTACCAAGCAGTGTATATTATAGTTGCACTTTAAAAATGTGTTGTGTGTGTGTGTGTAAGATCCTGAAAGGGATTGTATTTTCAGCCTTTATTAGTAATTATAAAAAGAATAGTAATGTCAGTTAAACAGTGGAATACTAAGGCAACTCGTTATAAAGACAAATGAGTTTTGTAATTTATCACAGTATCACCCCTTTCAGAAATTTCGGGTTCATGCTGGAATTAAACAATAAAAATATTCGCTTCACTCTTTCTGCGAGGGTTTTCTCCACAGGAAAAAATGCTAAACGATTATTTATCGGGGAAATGCCTGAAACAGTGAATGCATGCAACGCTCTCTAAGACAGGATCACTACCGACTATGCTTGGACAAAACTTGTTTTATATCTCACGTGCAACAAGGAGTCACATCGTATCCTGACCTCTGAAACGACTTGGATTACTTGCGCAAAACACTGCCCTGAAATATGCAGTAAATTGAAAAACAACACGTGGAGATTGATCCCCCCCCCCTACTTTTCTTGCATATTTCATAAAGTGAAGGACGGAGTTATTACCCTTATCGTTTACGGAGGTAAATACCAATGAAAGAAAAGAGGGGGAAAAAAGAGCACATTGTTCGATAGGATTTGTGCAAGGATATACTTCGTGACAATTTGCCCTCTTAAGTTGTCCGAAGAAATGCTGTAGACACATTGTATTGCAGATTTTATGCGTTGCACACACGCACTGCGATGGAAGCAGCCACTTGGGTCTGCGAGATTCCTTTGTTCGGAGGTCCAGTCGCTCACCTTCCTTCTGCTTTTTTGTCCTGCTCAAGAATGTGACACTTTGCTCTTCGCCTTGCAGCCCCACCAAATTACATGGTGCTAACTCGGTGCACGAGGAGATCTGGATGTTGAAAGGTTGGGAGAGCGGGGAAAAGAAGACCTCCCGTATCATCAAGCACCAGTTGCTGATTAGCGGCCGTAATTATCGGACGCTGCATTCCAGACTAGCGTTGCTTAAAGGAGGTATTTGGCTCCCATTTCCCACACCGAGGGTGGTCTGCCGTTCTGCGCTCGAGCTGTGCGTTGATTTATCTTCGGACGGTCCGTCACGACTTCGCTATCCTCATGCGACGCCACTTTAGCTGCGTGTCTTTTGCTGTTCGTGTCAAATATCGGCAGCGTTTCTCTCCCTTCTTAGCTGTCCCCACACGTCCTCCTCCCTTGTGTCTCGACATGCGCATTGGTAGGCTCGGGTGATCGTTTCCTTGCCGCTGGCACGAGATTTGTTGCTAAATGCGGCAGAGGGTGGCAATGAATCAGAAATGGACGTGCGTAGGGCTGCCAATAAATGCAAGGATGTAATGCCGGTTCTGATGTCGTCGTCCGTGTCATAACAAGGAGCGTGACATGTCGGATTAGCGCTGTTCCACCACTTAAATAATCCTGAGGAGGGAACGAACGAGGGAAAAATGACGTGCAGAGCACAGCACACAATAAATCTATATAATTGGCATTTTGCATCGCTGATCGGTTGGAACTCCCCAATAAATATCACCGCATGCCTCATTGTCCGCTAGGGGGTTCGCTAAAGCATCGGTTTTCCTATCAGAAGTCATTAAGGACTTCTTCTCCAATCATCATCCCCTATCCTTTTCCTGCATTCCCTTTGATTTCCTTTCTCAATGAGAGGACGAAAACTCCACAAGGTCTCGTCAAGAAAGTTCGAGTCTGAAACTGAGAAGACTCCTGTTAGTGTGCTCAGCATAAAACGCACTTTAAGGCATCGTTCAAAATTTCGTTCTTGATCATCTCGTTTGATTTATGGATGACGAATGCTATCAAAATTCAATGCTGAATCATCTAGTACAATAAGATACACACAAACAACTTCATGTGTCTGTCTGATTTACGATCCACTAGCAGTAACTAGCTTTGAACGAGTCACTGCATACATCGCGAAAGAGGTCACCATGGAAACAGAGTTAGTTTTGATATTGTTTGATCAGACCTCGTTTGCGCATCAGTGAGAATTGTTGCTCTAACCGAGGCCTAACAGTGCATCGTGGACCGCTCAGTCTTTTCAGCTATCATCAAACGACAAACCATGTACGGCAGAATGCTGTTTATTCACATGCTCCAGACTGAAATGATTTTATGAGATCATACTGCAACATGACTGCTACCGAACTAATGCGTAGGAAAGATCATTTCAAACGCCATGTGAAAAAAAAAAAAAAAGACACTGCATTTAAAAAAACAACAACTTGCATTTCTTATTTGAATAACACAAAGGTACATTTCGTTAAATATTAATTACTGAACTGTCAAATGTGTCTAAATTCTAGTAATTCTGCGAGATTAAATGCTTTTCAGCGTAATAAAGTATGCTGTGGGCCTTTCCCTTTATTCTGCAGTGGCATCACGTGACTGAGTAACCTGATCAAATCCACTGTATGGATGTACAACAAAAGCTTCAAGAATCTTTCATAGTAGATGAACCTAACACCTGCGACAGCTCCCGGAGAGTAACAAAGCTGCTATGCGAAAAGGTGTCATTTGATTTCGTGTCCAATTAGGAATATGAAGAGAGCGTTTGCATCATATATTTCTTCACATGACCACCAGATGACAGCATGGGCGTCGTAAAGCCAGATCACCAGTTGTACGATGAGCATACACCGAGGTGCTCAACTTGATTCGATTCGTACACGGTAATGGCACACCAGAAATCACCACTTCTAGCAAAAGTGTGTGGAACAACCTCATAAAGGAAATAGTTTAGGATTTGGAGTGATGATGACTTTAAATTGGAGGTTCTGAATTGTCTACCAGCAGACAGGGTGCAGGACCTGATTCTGACGGAAAGTAAAGAAATTGAAGCGATGCTCACACTTTCTGATATTAATATTTTCTAATACATTTACAAAGACCAATTCTTGAATATAATCCGCGGATGGCGGTGAACAACATTGCACGTTACAGTAAGAGGCTTTTCGAGAATATGCGTGAGCCAAATTGCAGAACACTTCAAACTATAAGCAGATTCAGAGATACTCTGGTATTCTCCATACGATGCAGACTTCATGTTATTTGAGCCATTTCAACAATGCTTTGTTTTTTGCCATTTTACAACAGCTCGTGCATCCTTCTAGATCGAGTATTAGTCGCACTATCACTGATCTGGCATGTTGTGAACAACACACACTGGCAGTGAAATAATCTCCCGGTGTATCAAACTAGCATTTTTAATATATGGTACATGTATTTCACATATTATGCAATAATACCAAATGTGTTGAGAGAAAAATCTGTTTGATGGCCAAGTATAATAGAAATGCTTGGTGTATATGAGATGTGGGAGTAAAGTAATGAGACTGATTTCACTGGACAGCTTATACTAGTTTCAGTTCACCCGAAATGGTCGTAAACGGTAGTGAAAGAGGAGAGTGTTTTGTGTTCTTAAGGATGAATGATCACCGAATGGTTGGCAAAGTAGATGGCGTATCCACTCTCCAAACGGCAGACTGTGGGTTCGAACCCTACTGGCATAGGTGCTTGGGAATGTTTTTAAGAGGTAAATATTTTTTTTTTTCCGATTAGCGGGCTTCAAGTGGCTTTTAGAACCCCACTGAATTGCGTACCACCATTTTAGTTCCGTGAGTGAACAAAAGGTTAGAAAATCTGGTTATTCTGCTTTAGAAACTAAACGTGGAACTTTTCCAAACCATTTCACTCTTCTAATAAGGGGGGGGGGTCGAGGATGATCTCACATCGTGTGATGAAATTCATCTACTCTACTATCTAAAGTCATTCACAAATAGCCTTGCTCACAGCGGGATTCGAATTCTATTAGTTGGAGAGCTCTTTAGAGAATTCCCTGCTTAGTCTGTAGAGTACGATTGTCACTCGGATACTAAATGTCATTCACACTTCTTAAGACAAACTTTCGAAGCTTAGATGGTTATAAAAATGTTAGAAAAAAGAATTAACTTTACGTTCGTGTGAATTTGGAGAAGTGTGTTCATGTTTTCATCAAATGGCACCACGTCCCAAATTTTTTTTTCTTATAAAGAAGGTCTGAAAGACCATCTTACTACGTGTGATCAGTATTGACATTTCAGAGAAAGGAAGACAGGCTGTTAATCTTCAGTGAAGACAGATCAATTCACCGTCATTGTTAGCAGATCCGGAGAGTATGCAGAATGAGAAAGGGGGAAGCAGTATCTAAACATGTAACACTTTGTGTTACATGTTTAGATACTTCGTTAGTAACATACTGAGTGACATCAGAATAAATACGTCTTTTCTTCTGTTAATTTATTGAAGCATAACTACGATAGGTGGCGTTAAGTCGCAAGCACGATCCAATATATGTTAATTATGCGAATAAACACAAACAAGCAAATGAAAGTGTGGCTTTCGTGGCAGTCAGAATGAGATTTCGTTGAACATGTTGCTCGGCGTGACTGATACTGCTACGCAATTAACAAATAAAAAAATAAATAAGAAGAAGAATCCAAACATTGAGAAAGTAAACAAAATGAAAAGCGCGTAAGTTGCATATTGGAGATAATTAATTTTTGAGTTTCTTACTTAATTTAAATGAAGTTAAAAGAAGAGTGGGTTATTTCTGAAAGAGCTGTGTGTGTGTGTGTGTACGTGTTCTGATAATGATAATGTTCATGCATAATGCAATGTCCTCTTATGTGATGCTGTTCGAGGTCTGAGTGATTTCTTGCGTGCCGTTACGAGAATATGTAAGGTCATTAATGTGCATAAAACGTCACGTTTTCCGATTGTCCTCCCATGCTAACTTTCTTCACTGACCATAAAAAGCGTAATTTGTTGATTCAAAATGCTGGAGATTATTATTATACTCACCCAACATATATTCGGGTGGTAATTTGCAATAGTGTGATTTCGAAGGCGAATACAGCCCGGATACTTGCTTGCGTTATGAAGAACGGTGTTATTAGTGCTTTCGTAATTTAAATTCAGCCGATGAAATCAGTCGCTATTTTTAATCTGTAATCTCATGCATAATTGGCATTTATTTATTATTATCTTTTCCATAAACGCGCAGCATCATTTTGTTATAAGGATGGTTCAACAGATATTCACTAGAGGGCGATTACATCAACTGTATTATTGAGTTTAGTTAAACAGATGCACACTATTCATTGAGATTATGCATCGATCCTATTCATATACCCGGCGATGAATGCCTTGCTGGATAAAATGCGTACACTGTTGATTAAACAACTCATGTACTGTCCACTTCATTTCAGTGTTTGACTGAAAAATGCTCTCATCTGACTGAAATTGGTAGATTGCATTCGACCAATATTCAGCAATGGAACAGTGGCAGATACCAGAAAGCTTAAATATGGAAAAGGCAGATGGAATTGCTGATATCCTACCAGAAATACTCATATTACAGAGCGAAAAAAATTACAGCGTCTGCAATGTAGGAAGAATTATTCTAAATATGTGGAGGTAGAGCTCTCATTGCACCAATTTATTTAACAAAGGAAAATCAAACTGAATGTGAGAATTACATATTTTTTTTTAACTGTCTATTCCAGGCAAGAATATATACAAGCACACTCATATGCTTGTATATACGAGATTTAAAATAGTGTAAAGAAACACGCAGAAGTTGTGGATAAAACTGGTCCAGATTTTTATTTTAATACAAATACTCGAAAAATGACCGAAATATAACGGGCATCTCTATTTAAGCTTTCAGGTATTAAAAAGAATATGAAAAGAAACCTTCAAAATGCTAAAGAAACTTCAACAATTCCAGACTTCCATGGTATAAATGCCGCTCATTGTTGGTCTCGATAGCCGATGAAGATCGGATACGTTCTCCATGCAGCAGGCCGTGAGGTTCGGATCCACTTTTAGGCACAAATGTTTATGAACGTTTTCAAGTGGCAGGTGAATTTTTAAATACATGAATTAACTTCTTTTTCTATGATTGGTGTATAAATGGAGATTGCTGGACTCCTAACTAGTCTACACCCACGGGTGCTAAATATGCTTTACGCTTATAGACTTTCGTGAGTGGGACTCACATTAAAAAAACAGTATGTATATATATATATATATATATATATATATATATATATATGTATATACATTAACTCGGTTAACATGCATATTTTTATAAAGAATTGAATGACTAGAACCGAGATTTAAGTAAAAAGGTTTTAATATAAAAACACGACTAGTTTCGGCTTGTAACAGCCTTCATCAGGTGACATTATGAAAGAAAGAAAAAAGAAAAAAAACACTAAAACACTGAAGCTTAAATTAAACTATGAACAACACAGAGAGTCTCTATACATGATTGACATTAAAACGTTGTGGTTGTATTTAAAGCTGTTCTTTCGTTTGTTGCATTGCTGGGAAAGTGCGTGATATTCTGCACTGTTTATGCGGTCAGTTTTGGTTTAACACGTGCTAAGTAAAGGTTTGTGATGTTTGACAGCAAATTGTATCTGAGAGATACCGCGACCTCCGATGTCAGTATAGTATGGTTTATTTATTTTTTTTTCAGTCTGAAGACAGGAAACTGCCAAATTAATCATCATCTCCAACACGTGAAAACACACGACTTCATATTGCACAAACAGTTGAGGAAAGTTTGCATTGTTGGCATGATGGTTTATTAACTTTCTGAACCCTTCATGTCCACAGAAACTGTGATTTTAATAGTTGAATGTTTTCTATTCCAGCAACTGTCGTTCATTTTTACCACTAACGCGTTACTGACCACATTAATAAAAGCAACTCCTCCCATTCCTGGACGATATCAAAATAACTGCTGAAGAAATTTAGGCCTCTGAAAACATCCCAAGCGTTATTTGATTTGTTCTTGATTTGTACTTCTTAATAAAGTCCTTGTTTCTTCGTTATAACAACAACGAAATAGAAATTGTCTAAACGATGTAACGAAAGTGTATTCTACATAAAATTCCACGCCTTCGCTTAAAAGGTAAAACCAGCTAATAATAATAAAACCAGCAGTGTTAATAAAAGAGTTATGACTCGAAAATTTCGTGATGATCATAACACGTTATGAACATATTAGCGGTGGACCCTTTAAGGCTTTTATATAAATCTTTAAATATAAAACCTTGCAGCTTCATAACCTTAACGACCTTCACAACGAAAGCCTTGGTGTCGAGGCTGTGAAGCATGTTTGTATGCTCGTTGGTGTGGTTGTTTAGAATTACTGAACGAGTTGATTACCAACTGATTTATCTGTTTTGTGAGAGGAAGCAATCGAGTCTGCACAGGAGAAAAAGTTCTCCTACTCTTGTCCGAAATCATTTAAGTAAATTACGTTTGAAGTGATTCAGAAATGCAACACGAATATTAAGGAACCAAAATCTTTTTGTAGCTAAATAAGTTTAAACTTTAAGTTCCAGCTCATTTGGTTGTAAAAAGATGATGGATATTTAATACCCACATTATGTTATTATAATCTGCGTAACTGGCGCCTTACAGGCGCTAGTATGTCTTAGTATGATTCAGAAGCTATTCCTTGCAAGAAGCAAGGAAGGAATGGTTTCTGAAAAAGCGGAACAGGTCGACATGGGATTATTAAATCTCATCTCTCTGGAGCGAACGGTATTTTAAAATAGAGATTTATTAAGGAAAAACGTTCTCGACCAGCTTTGCAATATTAATTGCCGAAAAAAAAATAAGCAAATTCAGAAAAGACAGATAAGTTTTCTTTTATAGCTTAAAATTCAGGGAATACATTCAGAGCATGTAATAGATTTTTTAAAAGAGAAATCATTTTTGTATATTATGGTGTTCTGTATTTTGTATAATCGAAATGACTAGGTGTTTAATCACTGACGTGGCTAAGAATTTATCCACAGCAGTCTTTATTTCAACGAATATTAATGAGGCCATAGTGTCAAGTCGTGCATAACTTTGAGACAAAGAGAGAGATCGAGAAATGGAGGCTGTGGAGGCGCAAGATCGATGTGATATTACCTTTCCACGAAAACCGGTTCTGCTTGCAGCAGCTGAGTGGGAAATTGCGCATTGACTTCCATGTTTGCACAATGTTTTTTTTCCCAAAAAAAGTTGTGCAAAAGTTTTCACCGTACAATATTTAGCGTATTATTCTCTGTCCGATGTACCTGCTTTTATGAGAGGAAAAACCTGAGCATTAGGGGAGGCGGGATCAAGCTATTTCACTTTTGCATGTGACCGATTAACTCACCCTTAGCATCATAGAACGACATTTAGTTCAGTTGTGTACAACACTACTATTTAATTGTAGGATGTTATTTCTATGATAACTTTTGTACATAAGCATTTGTGAAATTATCCATGTGCATTGAAGAAAGACGAGATCATCGTCAAAAATCGAAATGGAACGGCAGTTTTTTTTAAAAAAATTCTAGAACTATTTTTTCTTATACATTTGGATGCAAATGTATAAGAAAAAATAGGGATCGAATCCAGTTTAGGAGACATCAGGAACTTTTCTGTTTGAAGTGAAGGAGTTCGTTGGTCTCATAACGAGATGGAGTCTTTTTCTCTCCTTTCAGGAAATTCTAGTTTTTCCTTTTCCCGAAAGAGAGACACATAGCAGCAGACTGTAGAAAGAGAGATTTAAGTGTCATGCTACAGAATTAATTCGGTTTCCACTGAAGAAGGTTCTGAGATTAAGGTTAATGTTGAAAATATGTTATTGTTTTATTTTTCAATAAAATACTGAAAATTGTGGCTTTGAGATTTTCGCTTTTCTTTTTCGCCACTATTATTATTATTATTATTATTATTATTATTATTATTATTATTATTATTATTATTATTATTATTATTATTGTTGCTGATGCTCAATAAAAGATTCTGAGTCTCCTCGCAAAGTTAACAAAGAAAGATTGTAGAAGTTTGCTATCTGGTCTCTCACTGGATAATATCTCTGGAGTTTTTCCCTAATCAGATTATTCTTTCATTTTGTATAGAATTATCTCTTTGTTTTCCACTCTCCATTGAAAAACGTACTCTGCAGTGAGGATACGGTTTTTAATGAGCGTGAGTTGCCTTTGATCTCTCTCTCTCTCTCTCTCTCTCACCTCTCTCTTCCACTCATAATAAGGGGAGAGTTGGATCTGCTTCTCCCATTGCAATCCAGTCCATCTTGGGAGAGTGCATATATGGGTATGAATGAATGAAAGACATCGTAAACATCCTTGCTCAAGGCAGGATTCGAACCTTGCAGCCTTTTGACTGGAGAGCAGATACACTAACAACCAGGCCGACACGTTTTTCAATAGAAGACCAAAAATCTCTCCAAGGAGTCTCCATAAGCCACGTGACTAATGTTATATTGTAGAATGTGTAAAAAATTAGATGCTCATCATAAAAAAAAAGATGCCATTTTCCATAAGCACATGTCTACAACAGAAACTAAAACGAATTCATGCACATTCATTAAATTATATATATCATAGCATTTTATATACTAAAATGATAAAATAATATTTAGAAAAACGTTCGGTGTTCAAAAACAAAACTGTTTCCACTTTTTTCTGGTAATTAGAAACACTTTTTTTCTGCTTATTTGTCAGTCACAAGACATACTTCGAATGAATCTGCTCGAAGAGAATCAGAAGTATAATAGCCGAAGAGAAATATCTCACTATGAATGATTGTTTCACGTGAAACAATGTAAATATTTTACCTTCCCCCTTCTTCATAGCAGGTGTGTGCGCTGTCCTGTAGAGTGATGATTTGGCAGGTCTATAAATTTGTTGAGCAAACAACTAACTTTCTGATGGAAAGTACCAAAGACAAGGACACGAACTTCAAGAGGCAATAAAATAGCGAAATAAGGACCCCCCCCTACTATCAGACGTAGAATTTTGCGATCTTATCTTCCTATATAGTTATCATGGGCGTCCCCGGACCGGTTCCATCAGCACTTTTCTCCCATGCCAAACAGGTATTCTAATAATTAGCAAAGATGGCCGTGATCAGCCACGACGCCCTAATGTTTGCATTCCCGTCTGTGTATGCCTGAATTATCTCTGTCTACGGCTTCCAGCATCATGATAGATGGCCCACTTTGTACCACCGGAATAAAGTAGGGATATTGATGTATCACTGCCAACGGGATGAACTCTGACGTCAGAATGCAGTTTCTGGATTGCCTTGAGAGAGATGGATTACCGTTTCCGAACATGAGGAGAGTTGCGTCTGTTCTTAACCTGTTCATGACGATTAAGCAGGGCCTGTGTCTTTGGGCTACGTCGCCTTTAACTTTAGCTATATAATTCTTCGTCCGAGCTAAGCCTAACCTGCAGTCGTTTGCTGAGAATCTTCGCACCCCGTCAACCAGGTAGGTAAAGTTTCTTTTTCTAGCCAGGTTTCCTTGCTAAAGGTTAAATATAATTCCTGTTTTTGCATTTTTATTTGGAAATCAAAAGGTGTGAATTCTAATAAAATGCTTTTTGAGGTTCTGTTCCTTTTAATTCTTAAAAATGCGTGTTGACTTTAATTGAAGTGATTGTGGTTTTGTATTTCATACTCATATTCTATTATGTTAAATATTGAGGGATGAAATCTATAAAACGGGACATTTTTGGAACAGCGGAAGGAGCGCCTGTATATTGTAAAAAACAAAATTTGAAAAATATTTTAATTATCGATTTACTTTGAATTCAGAATATGATATTATGGAGATTATTATTATTTATTTTTTTTAAAATCACCAAAAAATGAAAATTAAACTTCATTCGTTCATATATACATATAATAATACATGTTATATGTATCATATAATAATCCTACATGTAATCTGAAACATTTTAAGACTAATTTTAAGTTAGCAACTCAAAACGAGTGAGTACTGTGTTTTGTAATTTATTTTTCTAAATTTCGCATGGAATATTTGTATCGTTTGATCAGATATTTTACAAATCAGATTTTGTTTTCTAATATAATGATGATAGTTACCTCACCTGCCATTTCATTTCAATTTGTACCACTCCTCGAAGTACTTCTGTTGCGATTTAATAGCTTTTAAATGCTATATCCTCAGTGGGTTCTTCAAATGTCATTCTACAATAGGATGCATGAGTGTCTTTGTTGATTTCATTCCTTAAAAGCTTCGTCTCATTCCCCCCCCCCCCCCCCCCCCCCCAACCACCATCACCAAAGAAACTGCAGCCATATTCGGGTGGAAAATCACGAAGGTATCCGGAGAGTTCATCGAAAAGGCAATTAATCGAATGAACAATTCGTCGAAAATGCAATTCATGGAAAAAACAATTCACCGAAAATTTTAACTTTTCGAAAATGTTTTGATGAAAGTGATCCATTTAGAAAAAAAACCGAACCGTGCAGAGTGAGAAAGCAACGCTAATTTAATGGGGAATAATTATAGCACAATATGGGTTCTTATTGTCTTCCTTGTCCGATAAATGTTTCGTGTCTGTTCATGGGACTGATTTGCTTGTCTGTTTCCGGGAGGAAAATCCCAGCCTACGCAGGCTCCATTGTTATTGTTGTTGTTGCTAGTAGTAATACGCGACTTCAATACAGCAATTATCATGGGATGAATAAAATTCATCCAAAAATAATAATTCTATTTGAATTATTATGGGATGAATAAAAGTTTCAAATAGCGAATCCGAAGCAGATTCGCTATTTGAAACTTCTACAAGTTCCAGTTTTCAGTTCGGCTATATTCGGGGAAACAAAGAAATCACGTGTCCGAATTATGTGCTACAATAACTCTCTGACTTAGCGGAATTAGGAGAAGTTGTCGCTGCAAGAAGCTCAGTTTTTGTTCCAAATGGATCACTTTTATCAGAACATTTTCGAAAAAAAGTTTCGAAATGATTCAGCAGTTCCGCTTTGGCTGGACCAATTGAATGACATTTTAGTTAAAATTTTCGGTGAATTGTTTTTTTCGATGAATTCCGTTTCCGACGAATTCTCGTTCGATGAATTGTCTTTCGATTAACTGTTTTTTCGATGAATTTCCATGGAACCATCACGAAGATACTGCCTTTATAAAAAGTAAGTTCTCTTTAGCATTGTTATGATACGTATAATTTTCACCTTCTTACAAAAAGGGGCTTTGTTTTTCATGGCTGCTCTTCACCTGAACAACTACTATTCTGCACACAAGTGTCTTAATGTGTAAGCTAAATTACTCCATCTTTTGGGGATTCTCCCTCAAAACCATTCTAAAAATCGTAATGCATGTTCAAACGAAGCAATCTGAATAACTAATGATCTTTCTCTTACTGATCATCCCCCTACTTTCTATGGCGCAATATTCGCCTCTGCTTCTTATTGTTCATCTGAAAATTTGTAATTTCGCTGCTTTTCTTTACCGAAAACGTTTTCAATTCGAGTAGCGATCGCTCACACCTTTCATTCTCAGTTCCACTTCGAAGTCATCATCGCGTTGACCCCCCGCCCCTCTTCTTCTTCTTCAAATAGCTTGATGAGACCACACGCTGAAGCTATTCGAGCAAAAGTCAATGTTTTTCTTCTGTTTGACTCCTGGCCAGTCTGTTGCATGAATCAGTTCGAAATACTATTTAACATCATACATAGTTTGGGAAAAAATGCGCAACAAGTTTTGTACTACAAATTAGTTATTTACATATGACGTCACGCCGATAGGCCACTTCCGTTCCTCAATAGGGTTTGGGAGTGAAGTCTTCGGCTACTAGTAGTGATAGAGTCGCAAATGCCCTTTATACACAGAGTTAGTAGTACAATCATAAACATTTGTATTCATGACGGGATTCGAACCCGGAGCTTCTTGGTTGGAGACTAGATACACTCCCCTACCAGGAGGGGTTGCATTACAAAATGAAATAGAAATGAGCAAGAGTAGTGTCCTCTTTATTCGGGAGCAGCAAGTCCAATGTAAGTTATATCATTATTATTATTATTATTATTATTACGGGCAACTCCAGGGAGTCATTAGACTCATCGAGGGAGGGCCCAAATCATGTTCATCACAACTATTCGACATTCATACAGTATCTATCATACCTCGCCTTAAACTCATTCACTGTCACAACACCTACCACAGACTGTGGCAGCCCATTCCACTCATTCACCACTCTAAAAGTAAAAAACCCAGCTCTAACACCCTTACTAACCACGCTCTTGCCCAGCTTCCATGGATGTCTCCAAGTCCTCCCACAACCAGCCCTGTTCTCAAAAATATCTTCTGAATTAATTTTACAGAAAAATTTCAGTAATTTGAATGTCTCAATCATATATCCCCTCCTCCGCCTATCAACCAATTTTTGCAACCCACAAATCCTCAACCTGTTCTCATAAGGTTCATTCCACAGACCTGCTATCATCTTGGTCACTCGCCTCTGGATCCCCTCAACCTCCTCCCCATCAAGAAGAAACCTAGGTGACCAAATCTGGGCACAGTAGTCGAGATGGGGTCTTATCAAGGCTCGATACAGAGGAACAATAACATGCTTGTCTCTGCTTGTCAACGTATTCTTCAGCAACCAAGTGATTTGATGAGCTGATTTGGCCACTTTTGCAATGTGCCCCCTAAACTTCAACTCCTTATCCACCAACACTCCTAAATCTCGTGCCTCATCAATTTCCTGGAGTACAGTTCCACCAATGTAGTAAACTGCTGCTAATCTTTTCACCCCCCCCCCCAAATGTATAGCCTTACATTTTGCCACATTAAATTGACATTCATTCTCCTTAGCCCAGACCTCCAATCTATCCAAATCATCCTGCAATATTTTGACATCACCTGCATTCACTATTGCCCTACCCAACTTTGCATCATCCGCAAACAAATGAACTGTTCCTCTCAGATCCTTTCCTATATCATTAATGAACAAATTAAACAGCAGTGGTCCAAGAACAGATCATTGTGGCACACCACTAGTCACAGGCCATCTTGTGGATTCTACTCCTGAATAAACCACTCTCTGATATCTCTCCGTCAACCACTTTCTGATATCTCTCCGTCAACCACCCTCCTATCCATCTCACCAACCCTATATCCATCCCCATATGCTGCAATTTACTGATTAGAATTCCATGTGGTATCCTGTCAAAGGCCTTAGCAAGGTCCAGTAGAATCACTGTAAACCCATTACCCTTATCCAGTTCAGCCGTCACTGTGTTATAATACGTGAGCAAGTTACTGAGGCATGACCTACCTTTCACAAAACCATGCTGTCCCCGATACAGTATCCCATTTTCATCTATCCAATCTTGTATTTTGCTCTTGACTACTTTCTCCAAGACCTTGATAACGATTCCTGTTATGCTGATTGGCCGGTAATTTTCAACAGCAGCCTTGGAGGATTTTCAATAGCTTCCTTTATGCAGCGGAACTATTTTCTCGTCTTTCCACCCCCTTGGGACTGACCCAGACCCGTGACTCAAATTAAACAAAATGGTCAAGGGCACTGACAATTCTTTAGCCGCTTCACATACGACACGGGATGGTATACCTTCCAATCCCACAGATGTATTGACATTGAGGTTCTGTAATAGACTGGTTACCTCTACTTCATTCATCACAATTCCAGTATAAGCTGTTGGTTCTTCCATTCCTGCAATGTCACCACCTGGATGATATACTCTTGCAAAGTGCTCGCTCAGTAATTCCACTATATCGACTGATTCGGTTACCTCCCTACCATCGGCATTCTTTAAAATCATTCTGCCGTATACATTTTTTCCTTTTACTTGCAACATATTGAAAAAACTGTTTGGGATTCTCTTTAGCCTGCATGGCCAATTTTCTTTCATAATCCGCTTTTGCTTTTCTTACCACCCTTGTTACCTTTCTGGCCTGAGCTTTATACTGTTCCTGCACCTGCTGGTCACCTTTCTCCTTAAATTCCCTCCACAGTTGTTTATTTTTTTGCAGCTCAAGCTTAATGGTATTATTCATCCATTTAACCCCTACTTGATTTATTATTCGGACTCTTGGTATACCGTCATCCATCGCCTCCTGCAAACACTTCTTAACCACCTCCCATGCACTATCAACATCCAGCCCTTGCTATATTCAGTTGAAGTAACGAGGGTTTCCTGCACTGAGGGACTTCGACCTTAACATAACCTCAGTCATGTCGAAATTGCCAAGTCTTATTTTCTAATCACATCTGCAAGTCGCAGCATTCTTGCGTTGATGATAATTCTGTTTATTATCAAAAAATAGGGGAATTAGCGTCTCTTAAGGGGAAAAAAAACTGCATACTGAAAGTAGAAGAGTAGGCGATATTAAAAGCGAATTTTAGAGAGGGAGGCTTTGCTGAATCCCCTTCCCCAAATTCCTTCAAAAGTAATTAACGTATTTTTTAGTCGACATCTTGAAAATTGTAGTAAATCTCGTGTTGCCTAATTCAGATATGGCAAAACGGTAAAATACTTTTGAAGTACTCGCCTTTTTAATGAAAGTATATCTAGCAGGAAGGCGTTATACTTTCGAGGCAATGCTCAACAACTTTTTTTTTTATCTCTGCGTTTGGGTTGTTCCTTTATTTCCACCACAATATTATTGAACTGTTCGCAGAGTGTTGGCTGTAGCTCGTTAACGTACCCTGTCCGTATTATGTGACATAAGTTGGTGCGAAAGTATCTTTTGCTACTTCTGCACAAAGCCAAATAAGTTTATGTCTGTTACTCACTTGACGCGAAAACCACTTCGCTGTGTGATTTGAGCAGCCTCTTCGACGCAAACTTCGTCTCTCTCAAAATCCACCATCTTATATAGACGTAAAGATGTCCCCTAACCCGTGAGGATCAAAGTTGGTGTTATGATCACTTCGCGACGAGTGGTTGTTTAGATGATTTCTAATTGGAGAGTAAAGTGATAGAGGAAGTGGCATATGCTCAGCATTTTGTTCCAAAATCAGAAATAGTAAACCTGCTCTAGAGACCACACATGGAACTTTCAAGCCACTTCAGGCCTCCAATAAGCAGAGCAGTGGTCTCACCGGACGATGAAATTCATCTCTCACCTGAAGACCATCACAAAAATCCATGTCCACTGCGGATTCGAACCTGCGACCTATTGGTTGAAGAGCGGGTACGCTAACCACTCTGCCAACTAGACCAGTATGAATGCATAAGAATTTCTTCTGATGCCAGTCGGCCATTTAATTCGAATATTTATATATAAGGCGTCTTCAAATCCCCTTGCACGCTCAACTCCCAACATCTGCTGCTATCGGCCGAACAGAGTATTCCACTCCTCCCGTAGTTAAAGAAGATTAATCTATTTCTTGTGAGTTGTGCGAATATCATAACGCAAATATAATGAAGAACATTATTTGTTAAGATAATGAGTCCATTATCTGATCCAGATGATCTTGTCTTCCACGATATAATTTGGCGTCAGTTTGTTTTGCAAAACCGCATTGAAAATAATTGCTTCTTCCTAACTAGAAAATCCAGTAAGAAACCAGATAATCTAGAAAAATGAGTGTTTGAATGGCAATTTCTCTGAGATCAGCGCGCCCCTTCACACGTTTATTTTTTCTCTTTTTTTCTCTCGCAATTTTTACCATGGTATTCTCGGTTTACCAGATAGACATGTTTTTTTTTTTTTTTTGTGTTGCTGACTGTCAGTCAACCGTGTACTAATTCTTCAATGAAATTACCAAGAAAACTGCTAAAACTGTCCTCACGAAATGCCAGACATTTCTTTGTCTATCCACTCGATCAAATATGAAGTCGAAAGGGGTTAATTTTAAAACCACAGCACAACGCATTTGTCAACATTGATATGAAGCTAAATTACAGCGTCAGTGGAGGCAAATAGCTTTCTTTTTTGCTTCGTAATTCTCTTTCTTTCTTTCCATCTTGTCCTTAATAGCAGTGGCGTGGCTTGTCTGATAATCATCATGTTATAAAACGTACAAACAGTAATTAACCAAAGTAAAAATACGTTGTAAAAGACACGCATGACAATGCCTTTTCTGCCTGGCAAAAAAACAATGCGCAAATTCGGTAATCACACAGTACAGCCCCCTCAATCTGTCTCTTCGAAATGAGCAGTTGCGACCCATGTAAACACTGCTAATGTCACTGCAGACAAAACAGAACGGAAACATCTGTCATGGTCCAAACTTTGATGGAGGTTATCATCCTTGACGAAGAGAAGAAATTTCTTGTGCGAATTACCTGGAATATCTAAAACGAAGTTTTCAAAATCCTTGATATTAATTACATCCATTATTATAATATAAATCAAGGCACATCGATCCTGATAACTAAGTACTATAATTTATAATGACAGCTCATATTCTTTTATGCGTCGAATACAATATTTTGATTGTCTGACTTAGCGAGATCATTTTTGGTTTATATTAAAGTCTAAATGCTACACAGCCAACCTCAGTTATATCAGCTGACATTCATTCTGATAGCGCTAACGTGGAATTTATAACTTGATAATATTCTAACGATGATGTATGAGAATTCTAATACCAGATTGCCGACCTGGGTGGCCGAGCAGATCTCGTCTTTACTTCGTTCTTGACTGGACATTAGACACACCATGGACATTTGTGATGGTGGTTGATGAATTTCATCTTTCTAATTTTTTTTGAAACTTATTCACAGCAAAGGTGCTCAGGATTAGATTTAGAATCTTGAGTTGGGAGACTGCATAACAGATGGATGATATTCTGAAGCCATATATGGTGCATGATGTGTATTTTAAATCCTGATATGCAATTATTCTAATACTGCGCGATGTTCTAATTATTGATACAGAGTACTGCACATGATATTTTCTACATAATATATGACATTCTACTGAATCACAACCCACTGGCTTCTAATACCTGGTACGCTATTATTAATATATTTATTGTAATCGATGATGTTGTTAATGCCAGGCGCGTAATGAGCTAATGATACGCGATGCAAACTGCTCTTAATATCGTGACAGATGCTGTTCCAGAAACAAGCAACACATGGCATTCTAACGCATGATATTTACATCAGACATGTCATTTATCATGTATTAGATATTCAGCATGCACGAGCAAAAAAAAAAAAAACCACGTTTTTCAGCCTGATGGCAGCTGAGAAAATTACGGACGTTAATAGTGATTAGATCATTATTCACCGTGTTTTTTTATGCTTTTTTTATTTTTAAGCGAATTCCGCCTAAGCAAGGTTGCAAACCGATATTACTTGAGTTTCATGGGTGGAGTAAGGATTAAATGACCGGAAACTCTGTTCCTAAGACAAAAACTTCTTTTTAAGACACCTGAGGCCTCCGATAAGCAGGATGGTTGTCTTATACTGGGCAACGAAATTCACCTACCACGTGAAATGAAACAGGAATGGATTTATTAAAACATACTTGGAGTTAAATTTGGCTTTGTTAGTGAACACGACTGCTCGTCCTCTGTTACCTAAATTCGGTAATAGTCATATTATGTCGAGTTCTCTTTTTGAACTGAAACGATAAAACTTATTTTAAAAAGAAATAAAAGAAAATGCATAAATATTCATTATTTTAATTTTATAAAAATAGTTTTAAGATGAAAAGCACTGCTTAACAATCTTCGACATTTTTCTCTCCCAGTGTTATCTATTAACGTTTTCTTTTTTTTTTTTTTTTTGTATATCGCTACAGAGGTCTTATTTTGAAGGTACCATAATCTAATAATAAGCTTCACTTTCATCAGATTCGCTCACTAAAAGGTAGAAGCTGACTTCTGGTTTTCAAAAGGATTAAGTCCCGTCTTATTTGTAAATGTAATCTCCTTTTTAGAGAGAGAGAGAGAGAGAGAGAGAGAGATTTACTTGAAATCAACCAAAAGGCCCAAATCTTAACGGGAGCGGTTGACTACAGCAATGTAACAATAAGGGATGCTCGTGACATCCACAGTTCTCAAAAATATATTCTACATATCATCACTGGTAAGTGAAATGTTTCTTCGAATGCCTCAAATATATTTAGATCCCTTTCAATATGATATAGTATTCTAAAATCTCCTCAGTCTTAACACAATAATAACTCTTCAATAGCTTAAATGTCTCAATTTGGATTTGGTTGGTTTTTTTTAAATCTGTTGCTGATTCCAGAAAAAAAAAGTTTATCAAATTTGTATTTGCAGTGATGAAGCATATTAGGTTCTATTTTTGTTAACTTTGAATCCGGAAGGTATCCAAAGAATGCTCAGCTACATCTGACTAATCATGGTTGGGGCAGTTGATGCGTTTCTGGCGTTCTTTAATGTGGATATTAGCAGATCTCCCAGTTTGTCCATCAGACCAAGAAACTTTGTGCATACTTAGAACAGAGGGGAGTTCATCTTTAGGAGTGCAGTTAAACATAGCCAACTTAATATGTAGCTCGAAAGCAGTGCAGAGTTTATATTTCTTTAAAGGTCTGGCTGGTTTTCTGAGATGCCCTGTAGATATGGAATAGTAACAACATTACTTTTAATAGCATCTCTTTTGACATTAAGTCACTGGATAGGAAGGTATGGTGAATAGAAATCAGATGTGATAGAAGCTTTGTTGAAACAGGATGGAGGCTCTGTTATCAAGGATTTTTATACCATATTGTATATTGTTAAGGGAAAGTGTGTATGAATCTACCCATGTGGGTAGATTCATACACACTTTCTGTAATTTACATTTACACTTTTCTGTAATTTACATTTACACTTTTCTGTAACGTAGTATTTTATTTAGTCGGATTTATTTGCTAGTTATTTCATTTGATATCATTATTATGCAAATGATTGGATTTTAAACACTAATTAGAGTAGGGACTGATTATTGCGATAGTGTACTTGGAGAAGGCATTAAAATCACTTCCGACTTTGGTTCTAATGATAGTCGTTCCAAAATGATAGAATATATTTCGCTGAAGAATCTACCAGATACTCCAATTCATATCCCTTCATGATATTCTACAGTAGTATCTCATACTTGACATTAGATTATACTATGGAATAGAATAAACAAAACACGCTATTCAGCCACGAGTATAATACCTAAGAGAAGGAATAGAATTTATTAGGCAACGTATCTATCTATATATATATATATATATATATATACTGTATAAAAAAATTAGGACATTCATTTTTGTAAGGTAACTCCACTCATTGGTAGTACAGAAGTCAGAATCACTCGGGCCAAACCCCAGCTGGAGAGATCGAACATGATGTTACGTCGCTTCAAACCTGAAAATCTTGTACTACCTCTTTTGTTCTGTTTTGTACCACCCTAATACATTTCAAGACCGGCTTTTTATATGTTTGGCGCCATTGTAATGAAATACGATATTCTGAGTATTGATGGAACATATTCTGAGGATGTTTGACATTTTAAGCAGTGATATTCTAATACATGACTCTACACTAACAACATATTAATACATTTTTTTTGCTGAATTTCATCACAAGACTTTCAAGCCTATCGTGCATTTAATTAATGAACAGGCTAATGTTAGATAATCCGGTTTTCTGCTATCCATATGCCAATCATGGTGCGTTCTCGAGCACTTCAGGTTTGCAATGCATTACATTCTAATGTGCTAATGATTGTGCATTTTTTTTTTCAACCACTCCTAAAGAGGAGTGACTGAAAAGTTTTGGTTTCTCTAGTAGTCATCAGAGGGAGCTATATTCGATGTCTCCAAGACCGTCTTAATCAGCTCGATAAGCAGAGCAGTTTCTATTTATTAGGTGTCATTTAACGAGTCTTGATGAGGATCAGTTTGTTGAAATTTCGAGAGAATACACAAGAGATTAACCTGAAGATTACTTTTTCCAAACGAACGAAGTCTTAAAAGAGGTGCTCAGAGGATTATGGGACTGCGTGCGTGTTATTAGCGAGGGGAACCGCGTCATATCTCTCCTGTTGGTGATAACAGGATGAAACAAATGCATCTCGCCATCCTCACACTGAGAAATGTCATTCACCGCATGCGGAGAAAAACTCTCATTTCTCAGGCTGATAGCCGCTGACAAGATTATGTGCGTGGACAGTGATCAATTCATTAGTGGGATGGCAAGCGGCCCTTTACCTAATTTGACAATATCATTATAGGCTGATTAATGTAGTCTTCTAAACAGAGATGGCTCAGATAGGATTCTAATTGGCTCTCGCGACACCTTGCACTCGTCATTAATGTCAGCAATGGCAGCCAGCAGCAGTAATGATCCGCAGGGTCGGAGATCGAACGAGTCTGGACGAGGGCATAGCCCATAATGGTAATTACCTGAATCTTTTATTGCTGTCTGCAAGATAACAAAGAGGACGAATCACGGTTGTCATGGCTCGCGTTGTCGAAGCAGCAGCAGCTGGGGGAAAATATCACGCAGCCAAGCCGTCACATTTCGGAAGAGAAGATGTCAGAGTTGAAAATCCCCATTTCTCTCGGTGCCTGTCGCCTGACTGTTCGTGCGCGCCCTGTTAGAGACAACACCAAGAAGCCACTGGATGACGAGACTCATTAGCAGAGCACACAACTCACAGTGTTTGAGATAAACCCGGTCCGCTAATAATTGATGAAGTCTTGTTTTCGTCGTTCAGCCTCTCCTCCATTCTTCAAACTTGCATGCTCGAGATCTGCTTGGACTAGCTGCGACTTCTTAATCAAAGATGGCATATTTCCATACGAGTGTTCAGGCGACTGTTCGTAGCATTTTTTGTTCATGTAAGAATATAGATAATTAACCAAGCTCTGAGCTGCTGTGCTTGTTGAAACATGTACATACATGACATCGCTTAGAACTTTAAAATTAATCAATTAAATAAACTGCCTGTTTTGCTCCCCGAATGTAAGCACAGGTATTGTAGCATGCTTAACTCGTCTGTTCTTTCCAACCAGTGTGCTTCTTTGATAAGCATTCTAGTTGGATTTGCAGTCTGACCGCAACAGATTGGGTTAGCAATAAAAGTGACTGCAAATCTAACCCGGAACTCTGTCGATGAGAATAAATTGGAATACCACATATGTATATCGAACTTTTGCATCCCTAAGAAGTTTTTTTTTAATTTTTTTTTTACAGTGGATGTTCAGCTTCTGCTTTTGAGCAGATACTTTCATGAACACGTTCATCAAAATTGTCACTCGTAACTCGTAACCCTCCCCAAATCCAAAGCTTATAGCAATTTCCTCCCTCTAATAATTTTCAACATAACGCATTGCTTCCCAGTAGTAACTGCAGATATTTACGTACAACATGAATACTTTTTTAGGTAATTTACCCCGAATAAATTTATATCAACTGTAATAATTAAGCACGTTTAACCCGTAGACTTTTACTTTAATTAATATGCGTAACATTCACGACCTCTGCTATGCCAGCAATCCCATTCAAAGTTTACACAACAATGTATAGATTGCGCATGATGTACCTAATGACACACGTGATTAAACTATCAATCCAGTATTTTTTTTCCAATAGAAATAATAGTTTTTGGGAAACGTTTGAGTTTTTTAGTTGTTTTTTGTTTGTGTTATATATCTTCCTGAAGATGTTATCAGTCATACAGATGGCGAAACATTGAAGAAACAATCAGTTTTAATTTAAAAAAAAAAAAGCCTACACAAGTCAAACCTTTCTTTTCAATCTTAAAAGTATTTGAAAGTCTTTCATGTTTGAGAGATCGCGTAGTAGTCACCTTTTAGAGTATGAGGAAACAGCCCTTCTTGGTTTCTTACCAAAGTTAGTGCAATATAACATCATAATTAAACTTTTGGTGTATTTAAGAAATTATGAAGACAAATATCTTAAAGGTTGGGGATAATGTATGCGTAACTTAAAGAAAAGCTTTCAGATGTCTGTAGAGGGTAGGCACTGTCGTGTGTGTGTGTGAGAGAGAAGACAAATACGACTGAAGTATCGCCTGAACATGAGTCATTCTGACATGTGATAGTCTGAGGGCCCGCCACTCTCTCAAATGAACCCTTCAAGTGCTGGATGGGTTCTTCATGCATGAGTGGGGAGAGTGGACTACCAATGGGCACACGCACGACCGTAAAGATAATGACCACTGGGCAGTCGGATCGACGAGGGCTCTTCTCGCTGCCAGTTCCTTAAAGTAACCACACGGTCCGCTGTGTAATCTGAACCGTGCAATTTGTGGGAAAGGAACCCCTCTGCCGTTCAGAATATTTGTAGCCATTTCCGGAATTAGTGGACCAGAGAATGTCCCTTAGTGATGATGGTGGTTGTTTGGAAGGAAGGGATGAAATAATCGTTAGGGAAGATTAAGACAGAGACGGGCGTTTCTGGTAATTAGAACTTATTTGGGGGAACATATGATAGGGAACTTCCGTTTTATCCGTGGGCAGATCAACAACGGGTTCATTTTCTTTTTTGGCGGTTAACTGTTGATACTCCTCCGCCAGGGGTTAACGATCGTTGCATTCTTGTAAAGCCTATCTAACTGCGTGCAAAGCACCCCCTGTTATATGCAAAAAGCCCGACCATCCGCTGTGCTAAGGGAGAATATTTCCAAACCCGTTCCATAGTATTCAGCCCTTCCCCACAGAATTCAATAAATAGGAACACTTCCAGAAGCCAAATTAAATCACGTGATTACTGATATTTTAATTGAACAGCGCGCCAGGTGAACTCGATACTGACTTTGGGATCACTGACAGTTTCCGCTCTCACGAGGTCAAACACTTCACTGTGTGAGAATGGACGTTACAAGTCAGTGCGGGGGTCTTTTCTTATCCACCCTAACGGATAACTTACTTGTATACAAAAGACACGCATTGTGCTGCAACAAACCGTTACACGAGTTGCGGTGGTGGTGCACCACAATGCGGCACGACTTTCCTTTTCTTCTTTGGCTCGTGCGTGTGGTTAATACATTTCTGCATTCGTTCCTGGGAGGACTCGGAGCCATGTTCTGCATTCATCCGAGGAAGTGATACATTGATCGACAGGTGGCCCTTTTTTAAGTTGTGTTTCCCAGTCCAATTGCCGGAATCTCTACGGCAGCTGCATCGCTGCTTCCTGTGTGTGCCACCGAGAAAAGAAACAATCAGTCGTGTTATTGCAGCAGGAAGTGATAGCGATACTTCCGTTAGCGTTCGCTTCACTGGATGTACCTGACAACACGATGACGTCACAAGGAGTAGGTTTTTCAGTCCGAAAAATTCTCAGTAAAGTATAATGCCGGTAAAGTACAAGAAGCCCGTCTTATATTCTGTGATTGATCTGACTCAAGGTATGTTTATACTTTCTTCTAATTTTGCTATTTTGTGCGCGGATCACACTAAGCCCGAGTAAATGGGAAACAGCAGCAGGTCGCTGTTTCGGCCATTTTTGTCTTCCCCAATTCAAATTGATATTATAGACACCCATTTCGGCTTTCATACTCTAATTGATGTCGTGCTTTCTCTCTCTCTCTCTCTCTCTCTCTCTCTCTCTCTCTCTCTCTCTCTCTCTCATACGCATCCAGGATTTTTCTTAAGGTTGAAATAATTCACAACTTTTACTTTTCTTTAGTGCACGTGCATTCTTCTGATATTTCGCTGTTTTGTAGGATGAACCCCGTGTTTCCGGGAGGGACCCCCCACCTCCATATGAGATCAGCTAACTCACCTTCAGCTTTCAAAAACCTTTTATAAGTAAACTTTCTTTGAGTTCAGATAAGAATGAACTTTATTTAAATTTACTTCTTTTTTTTACTGTTATTCACGAATGTGTTGCTAATTCAGCATTTTAATCTCTGTTTGTGGGGATTGTTTTTTTAGATGGAGTAATTTTTAGACCAAAGATTGAGTAGTTTAGCGTCCAGAAATGGGAGTTTGGAATGTTTATTCACATTGCTTGCACTCACAACGTCCAATGGCGATCCATTGGATGTTGTGAGTTGCTATTCAGATGATTTAAATCTGGAGGGCATAAAGAAAGACAGAGAACTAAGTAGAAGACATTACAATACATTTAAAACAACAACAAAAAAACTTTAAATTTTATTACGAAATCTTTCGGCGATAATAACAACTTGTTAGCATAAGGTTTTTTTGAGGTTTATATGAAACTAAACTGTCAGTTGGGGAAAATATAAACGATACGTAATTATTATTTTACGAATTAATTTTGCATAGGATAGCGACATCTGTTTTTTTTTTTTTTATTTCCTTCGCTTTTTCTGTTTCTTTCCAAATTCAATTTTACAAAATCGTCATCATCATCATCATCAAATTCCTGCCATGCACCCTCAAGGGGTGTACAGGATATGACAGTACTACATGAAAAAATTACATCATTACTAACTTCCTATCTACAATTTTCCTCCAAATCAGTCTGTTACTTGTCAAGACTCGAACATTATCAGATCTTATATTTCTATCGTCTAAGGCACTTTGTACCGTATCAATAGACCTACATCTTGGTCTTCCTTTGGGTCGTTTTCCTGCCAACCTGGCAGAGAACACTTGTTTTGCTAATCTTTCCTCGCCCATTCTGTTTAGGTGACCATACCACCTGAGATTAGCTCTGCTAACGCATTCCAGGATGCTGACAATGCCAAGTTCTTTCCTAATATCCTCATTTTTAATATGATATTGCCATTGATGCCATCTGATCATGCCTCTAATCTTTCTCAGGACTCTCATGTCTGCGATCCCTAGTCTTTGGCCAAGTGTTTGATCAAAAAAAAAAAAAACGTGTGCCCAGTTTCCAGTGGACTATCGGGAACTGTATCTACTCTCTTTCTCTGTTTGAACTATTTCAGATGGGTTAATCTGCCTAAACAGGTTTTGTTGATCTTCTATTTATCATGATTTGCGATAGAAACGTTAAGTCTGTGAATCACAATTTAGCGTATCAGAATGCAAATGAGCCTTCGTGTACATAGCAACTATCGAATTATTCGCTTTGGTATTTCTACGAGTTATTTCTGGTATATTTCGGTGCAGGTAATAGGATTGTGTAATAATTTAGAAGACCCAATTTTATTTTGTGACTCCTATAGAAGAGATGTCGCAAAACATGGTTGTCTTCACCTTTCTGTTGATGAACATCGCCAGTCGTTGAAGTGAGACTATTTTGGAAGTAGATTTCAGGCGAAGAAAGCTTTGTGAATAAAGCGATGTTGCAAATTCATAACATTTCGTTTGGCCAAAGATACGATGCCACAAGTGATAGTTAATCGTGTTTCTTCACTCTTACACTTCATTCACAAGAAACAGTGCTGATTTAATCCCGAATTCGTTAATGATATCAAGGGACGATAGCCTTCAATAATTTGAAGCAAATCTGACGAACGACTTATCTACTAAACATTCTAGATGATAGCTTCTGGAAAAATCGTGCTGCTGATTATACATTCGTTAACTTGCCTTCCGCCAATAAGAACTATTTCATTTTTTTTAGTCATCATCTTTATCATGAATTCTTATCGTGTCTGTCATCTGCAGGAGTATGCTATAACAGTCAAACTTACAGTGATTCATTCTTAAACCTATCGCAATCCCACTACCAAAATCCTTTAACACAATAGTAACAAATCTACCCCTTATATTTGTATTCTTTACACCTTCCTCACTCTTACTGTGTCTCATAGAAGAGTCTGGGTCTATCAAGTTCATCCTGCTGTCTCTGCTGCATATTGTATGACCTTCCTTATAAGCTTGAGTTAAAAGTTCCTTTCTTATTATTTTCTTTAACTTGAAATCGCAACTGCCACGTCACAGACCCAATCTTAACCATAATAAATGTCTCACTATCCCAAA
Source organism: Typopeltis vanoorti (assembly GCF_054136105.1). NCBI lineage: Eukaryota > Metazoa > Arthropoda > Arachnida > Uropygi > Thelyphonidae > Typopeltis > Typopeltis vanoorti. The sequence continues at coordinate 165,713,064 of NC_143552.1, forward strand.
GACCTGGGAAATGATTATTCTCAAATAATTAAAATAAATTTATCAGATATATTTTAATTAATTTTAATGTACAGCCGAATACTGTAGTCCTCAAATACGCTAATGTACGCCTGGAGGAATTCCAATGTAAGCATGCGCAATGTAAGCTGTTCCCTTGAATGTAATTCTTAGTATTGTATTTTAATGATATAAATATTATTAACATTTAATTACTGTGAATTTTTAGTTGTGAGTGTTCCACAGGTTTCACTATATAAAATGTCCAAGAGATAATCATTACTGTAACGGCATGATTCTTCCATGGGTTTAGTGAATCTTCTCTAAATACCATCGACATTGTATTGACATAAGCCGGAGTGGTTATAGATTTGGCACTTTTTCAATGTTAACCTAACCAGTGACTTGTATAATGATAATCATAACTTCCTTCCTTCCTACTGCAAGTAGTTCTTCTTTGTAAGTGCTGGTGGGCGGAATAGAACGGAATAGCACACACACACACACACACACACACACACACACACCAAATTGTATGGGTTGTGTGGGTGTATAAAAGTTCCCAAATTGTAGCATCATTCAAAATCGACCTCTAACTGAACAATATTAGGATTATCATTATTATTATTATTATTATTATTATTATTATTATTATTATTATTATTAAGAGAGACCTCCACGGAGTCAGAGACTCATCGAGGAAGGCTACATACTACACGCACCAGCTCTCATACTTATTTTTGAATTAATTCACATTGCTTGCACTCACAACATCCAATGCCGATCCATTCCAATCACGCACCACCCTCTGAGAGAAAAATCTAGCCCTCACCCCCTTCTTGCGGGTTTCATTCTCAGCTTCCAAGGATACCCTCTCGTCCTTTCCCCACCTTCCCTTAATTGAAAAATTCCATCAATTCAAATCCTGTATGACCCTTTCAGAAGTTTGCAAGTCTCAATCCTATCACCCCTCTTTCTCCTGCTTGCTAATGTCTGCAGTCTAAAAATTCTCAATCTGTCTTCGTAACCAGTATTCCACAATTCTGATATCATTTTTAACACTCTCTCATATATATATATCAGAATCATATATCTCAGATCTATAACTCCAATATATCAGAATCATAACGGAAACCAGGAGACCAGACCTACGCACAGTAGTCCAAGTGAGGTCTTATCAAGGCCTTGTAAACAGGAAAAAAATGATATAATTATCTTTACATGTGAAAGTTTGTTACAGTATTGCAATTATCTTTTGAGTTGTATTTGCAATCTTTGCCACATGGTCCCTAAACTTCAACTTCCTATCTATTAACACACTGCTGGATCCCTAGCCTCATCAGTTTCTTCAAGCAAAATCCCACCAATATAATACGACATTGGATATCTAATCACGCCAAAAGTGAATGACTTTACATTGACTGACATTGAACTAACATCCATTTTCCCATACCCACAGTTACAGCCTATTCAAATCACTCTGCAAGTACTGCATATCAGCAGCATTCCTGATTACCCTACCTATCTTTACGTCATCAGCCAATAGTTGTATGTCACCTGTCAAATCCTTCTCAATATCATTAATGTACAGATTGAATGCTTAAATGAATCCTGCTTAAATTAAATTACATTAGCGATGAAAAGAGGACTTAGAAAACTTGATATTTTGTGACAGCATACAGAATGTATATTATACATAAAATGCCACATGAAATAATTTTCTAAGGAAATTAAAAAAAAAACAATTAAAAAGGCAGAATCCAACATATTTTAAAAATCTTAAAACTAGCTGAAAAATTGCTTAATACGATTTGGATTCGAAGTGTTGACTTTTCTTATGATTTCAAATTATGGTAGTGCGGGTGTTTTATCTCAGTCACTGAAATTATAGAAAGAGAAATCCACTCATCTGGAAACTTTAAAGCAAAACTGCTTATGTGAAAAGGATAAAAAATTCCCCACGACCTCAAAATGCGACAGTATTTAAAGCCTCGCCTCCCTGATACATTAATGGGATGCCTACGAAAACCTTCAGATCTATGATAAGAAAATTATAAACAGCAACTGAAATTGAGTTCGTGAAATTTTAATTAAGACGATGAGATTAATTTCTGTAAGTTTAGCAGTTTTATTGCTATCAGGCTTGGTACTTTCAACGATGCTTTTGTTTGAAGGTCGGATGGATCCAAAGCAAATCTGAAACTGAGCATTTCGAGAAAGCCAAATTCCTGCCAACTTTCGTAAGGCAGGAATTTTTTTTATTTATTCATTCACTCAGATTCTTTCGAAGGTTTCGGGGTTAGTAAACGAATGAAAAACAGACGTGAACACGAATAATTAATTACCAAAGACGTCACATTATCTGCCATCTTAGTTCGTAACGAATTCCTGGTTTTCAGGCCTGCATTTTCATGCCGTCCTCTGACTGTGCGATGATTTATTGTGGGTGCAACACGAGGTTGATAACGGAAGAAAATAATTTTCTCTCGCATCGAAATCATCCATTTCAGCTGCCATCTCTGATATTCCACTCTTGCCAAGCGGTCGCCATCTTCGCAGTCTGTAAACCTGGCAAGTGTTAATCATTTTCTTTCTGGTGTCTTCGTTCGCTCACCACTATCGGACTGCTTTAATAGAAACCTACAAGCAATCTCCCGTCAGTCTCCGCACCCATCCTGGGTTTCGGCCAATGTGCTTGATAGAAACGTGACTTGCTCTTTGCCAAGATAAACGCAAGCCAGGTAGCCAGCGTAATACCCACATTCCCTGCGGCAGTTTCGGCCACCTACAGGGATGGGAGTCATGTGAGCAATCCCATCTATTACGGCCGAGCACGCCCTTAGATTGTGTCCGTTCCACTTCTTGCACTTTTCTACCGATCTTCATTTACTCGCGAGACTACACCAGGTGTGGGGAAGGGGTGAATTCGGAATGAAATTGGAAATTGAAAACTGGCGTAGAGACTTGCGAAAGTGAAGTTTAATTAACATTTCCCCACAGAATCAGCTAATGAAGAGTCCCCCTCATAACCCAGTATCGCAATGTTGTTATTAATTGTAATGAATTTGAGTTCAAACTTTAATTAACTTTAATCAGAATTTTAATTTTCCTCTGAAATAAGTACGGAAATTAACTTCAGTACATAAATAGATATTTAAATATCTTCAGAATGTACATAATACGTTCCCCACCTTCTTCCTAATTCCCCCCTGAGTGAGGATTAGGAAAAGGAGTACGGAACTTCGTGGGGAATATTTTCTCGTAGAACATTAATGTTACCTAGCAACTATAGCAAAGCGAGCTGCCTTAGATTTAAAAAAAAGAGGAAAACTTTCAAGGAATGTCGTAAATTTAAAATGCTGCACAGCCGACTGATGTTCTAATATGATTCACTCTCTCCCCATTCAATGCATATTTTGCTGTTATTCTAACATGACCAAAAGGAACTTCAGCCCAATTTAGCTCAGAGCGGAACACAAACGGTGTTCCGCTCTGAGAATCTTCCTTATTAAGAAAGAGATGTTTCTTTTCCTTTCTTATTATTTGATACTTCTCTGCTGTATATTTTATAATTTTTTTATCATTTTTAGTAATTCTATTTTGTATTTTGGAAAATCATTTCCGCTCTTTAGCACCAGTCAGTTTTCCTCCGCTGCGATTTTCGGAGGGGAGAGGATCAAGGCTAATTTTTACTTTTATCTTTTTATTTTTGGATTTTACTATGATAACAAAGGGTTATTCCGTGTCACATCTGCTCTCCCCCCCATCGTGTTTCAAGCTTAAAGACCTGTCACAGCTAAATAATTTGCCTTCATATTTGAAATCGTGTCTGAAATGTCTCTCTATGGCTGATTTTGTTTAAGGGGGGGAGCGCAAATTACCAGGAGGAAAACCTTGTCGCCTCGTCAATCTTCAATCTAGAAAGCGTCTTTCCCGGAAACTCGACTCAAAACCCGAGTTTCCGGGAAAGCAACACAAAACAGGCAAATCTGCCAGAAGACCACGCAGTTTATACACTTGCCTCATAGCCTTAGCTGCTCCAACTGGATTCGAACCCACGATTCATTACCTGCCAAGAGTTGGAGGGTATTTTCATATGCCTGCCAAACTTGAAAAGTGAAATAATATTCAGTTTATTAACGTCTCAATTTAATCAATTTAGAATTTATTAAATTACATAAAATATAAAAATTTTTCTTTTATATATTTTATTGTAAATAATATTTAAAAAGTATTTATTTATTTTTTGATGTTATAATTTCGGATATTTTGTATGCTCGCTGTAATCCTTTGAATTTTGCGAGTTTAATTGAAGTGTTTCCGCAGTGCAGTCGAAGGCTGGGGAGACAAGGAAGCAGGAAAATCGGCAGCCAAGAAACACATCGACGTCCAGACATAGTAGATTATGGAGGTATTCTAAGCCACCCTATCATTACCATAGCTGAGTTATAAAAATTAACTTAATCTGCCTTAACATAAAATAAGCGGCGATGAGGTTTATTTCAGCGGAGATGGACCATTCTCGGGGGTGAAATGCCCCATTTCAAAGAAGTAAATGTCTTTAGAGAATAGCTCAAGTTCCTTTTATGCAGAAGTGCAGCACATTAAGTCGGTCAAAGGATGTCGAAAAAGGATTGGCTAAACTCTTTTGCTTTCCTCGTAAAAATAGAATTATTGAGCTCCGCGCAAATGTGGCCAAACTAACCCAAAAAAAAGTGTCGCGGTCTTTCACTCGAATTGTTGTAATTAGCAAAATATTTCACCTTCGAAATTTTTCAAAAAATTAGTTTTGTAATTTGTGTACTTCAATTATTCATAAAACTACGGAATTTAGATTTTATAAGTTCAAATTTCATCGAAAATGACATTTTTCCCCCACAAATTGACCATGTTTTTGTAAATGTTGTTGTGGTTATAGCCTTTAGGCTGTTTAGGGGCAGCTATATATACACCCACCATCTAGGGAAATGACTATCAGCAAGGTGGTTTCCCGTTGCTTTCCTTGCCGTACTATATTCTATGACTGTAGCCCGTGTGTTCATGGGGCCGGTTTGCCTGTTTGTGGGATGAAAAACCCCAGGATAAACTGGCGGAAAAATCCTGCTGCTACGCCCAAGACCAGTTAACCTGGCTATGGCTGAGGAAGATTCTTGAGCTCTTCACGTCGTCGACGGGAATCTGACCTAGGACACTCCTTCCGTAAGCATATGGTTACGAAGCGCAAAGCCACAAAAGCTAACCGCGCGAACTTAGTAACATGATTTTATTTTATGTTATTACTAGGGGGGAAACTCCCCCCCGGCGCCCATCCCCCCGAGTTCCGGATTGGTAGGCCGGTTCTCCTTTTGAAGCCTCGACATTTCAATAAACGTGACATACAAGCGTGACATAAAAAGGCTTATCATTTTATATATATATATAGATTATGCTTTTTTGTGGTTTAACTCCATTTTACAACTGCTGTATGTGTGTGGGGAGGGGTGGATGTGGGGGGGTGAGAAAGAGAGGAACGATTGCACTTCGACGCACATTTAGCAAGAGAATGTAATTTGGATTGGAAGTGTTGATTTTTGGAGGAGGAGAAGGAGGGAGGTTTGATGTTTTGAATTAATTCTTAAGGCGTTGCGAAGCTCATGCCAGAACAAAGTTCACCATTTGGGGAAAGGACTGAAGCGATTTTGGAAATCTTCGGTAGGTTACGGGAAGTGTTTGAGAGGATGAATACAGTGAGGGCGAACGTAGCACTTCACCCGTGTTCTCGCACAGGTGCGCCCGAATATGTGTTAACATCGACAGTTTAATCCCAACCTCTCACAGTGGCGGAGGGAGGTCATCCGTGTGTCCTTCGAACGCTTCGTATAAGAACTTCCCGGGGAGATAAGAGTTTCCGAGGTCTCTGGTGTGCAGGTGACAGGAAACGCCCCTCCGTTCTACCTCCGGTAGAGTAGCTTCCTGTCCCGCAGACATTATCGGTGTGGCGAACAAATTTTGAATGATCCTCCGTGGAAGGGGATCTGATAAAAACGCTGCCACCAGATGCTGCTTCTGCAGGTATTGCGGCAACATCGGCGAGCGACAGCTGAGGTATACGGCAGTAGGGACGTAAGGTTATCGCCAGTAGCCGGCCTCCGGGGGTGTTTATGAGCCGATAGGCCTCGAAACTTTATTTGTGTTTATCTGATTGGCCGCAAACAATAGCGTTACGCGTTCGACAGCAGCGAAGCGTCTGTCGGGAAATGAGGGGAGAAAGGGGGGGGGATGGAATGGTTCTGATAATGCTGATTACGGTTAACGACGTCGACCCCAAAACTCGTTTTTATCGTCTGTGGGATGCAAAGTCCCAGCTACTCCGTGCTAATCGTTGTCCTTACAGGTAATACGGCTTTTTCAGTCGGCTAAGTAGGCCTAATCGTGTGGTAGGCGAGACGACAGCTCCAGGAATGACCTTTCTGGTTTTCTAGCTCTCTTGGTTTCATCTATTTTATCTGGTGGCGCCACCTACAATGGTGTACATTTCCAAGACACATCTTCCACGGCAATTGTTCGCCGAGTTGTACTTCGTGCACAGAATGAAGACCATCTTCCACTAACCTGTTTTCAACCGCATCACCCTCCACGAGCGGATTCATCCCCCACCTCAGGTTTTCAGCACCTCTACTAAGACGAACGTCCACATGCAGATAGAAAGATAGATAAAACGCAGAAAGAGAGCTCAAACGAACCGTGCAAGAGGGAAGGGAAGCTTCGTGATAAAGGTATGAGCTTCTTAGAGGCAGCTTAGAAAGGTGGCGGGCATGCATGCGTGGCTCGATGACACGGTGCAAGGGGTTGTTTCTAGAGATCACACGAAACGGGAGGGATCATTAATAGATGATGGTGATGGCATAATATATCCGCGTTAGATCAGGAGCTTCTATTGTTTGTGGACTGCCAGGTAATCATCACTAGCAATGGGATGATTGATTCGTGGATGTCCCTGTGGAGTGAAGGGAAGTGAGGCCAAATAACGATAATTAATATGATTTATTCCGGAGAGGTGCTGCCATCCCGTCTGTCCTCCGCAGTCCATTTATCACGCCACTAAACGATTCCCACAGTTCTGTCCAGCAAAAGAAAGCTCTTCTGCAGACTCTAACGACCGCAATCATTCCTGAATGAATTGTTGAAGTTCTGCGTTGTCCCAAGAGCTGCTGGAGTCGAGATCTGGTTGACCTCACTCGCAGAGAAATTACGGAAAGCATCGCACGACATTCCGATCCCTGTTCCTGCGGATTGGGATTGGTTTATTGACGAAGCTCCCCTATTGCCTCGCAGATGGATACATTATGTTTCGAACGTCATCCCCACGGACATTGTCGAGGTGGTTGACATCAACACGGATGTCGCCGAAGCCGGATAAGCAATGCGTTATCGCTATGCGGGGTGAAAGGTCAAAGTCACTGCTGACAGCGAATCACTCGTTAGTATCAGTTGACGACATCTGATCATACTAGAAAAAAAAAAAAAAAAAACGAAGCTAAATTGCCGATAATGAGAAGATTGTTTTCGCTTTCTTTTGCGAACAGCGAAAGTCATTGATGAGCTTCGTGTGCATTACCAGGTTGATGTCGTGTGTGAAATCCTCAATGAATGATGCAAAATGCTTGCAAAAATAAAAATATCTTTCAGTGCGATGAAACACAGTAGATGTTCATGAAAAAATCATTTATTCAATCCAAGTTTTGTCTGTGGTATTTTTTATTTAGAAGTCAATTTAGGTACCATTTATAAACTCTTAATCCGTTTCAGAAGTTTTTGAAATCACTTTCTAAAATTATAAACACACTGATGTGTTAATTTTTTTTTCTTTTTCAAATTAGCGCTATGATGACGTTATAGTCAGTGTACAGAGACATCTTCAGTTGTAAGAAGAATTGGTCTTTTGACTTTTCATTGTTCTTGTACTCGAAGCAGTCAAGTATACTTTCAAATTTCATTCTTAGGACATTTCGAAAATAGTATTTCTGTCACGAATCAGCCTTTAATGTACGCTTATCGTGATACAGCAATTACGGGTGCAGTATAGGCTCCGCATGTGAAACACACTGGGCCTCGACTGTAATGTCGCAGTATGCTGAAGTGGTCATTAACACTGAAAGTGGGCCATCGCTACTGAGCAACTGTCCGCCAATGTAAGAGTTTGAAAAACGTTTTTCGCAGAACAGAATCAGTAAAAACTACTAAGAATATTTAAAAAATATTACAATACAGTCACTTAGAAGTTCATCCGTCGGACTGACCTTAAAAATCCTCCTTAAAATCACTTTCAAATTTGGTTGGTTCATTTGCCAACCAAATTTCATCAGGTACTTGTTAAAGTTATGAAACAATAGCTTTTGAAGAAAAGAATGTTGAAGAAAACTAAGAAATAAATTTTGATATTGATAGAAATATTTATTACATTTGGGCTTGACTATGATATTTTCAAAAACTGTCCGATGTTCACATTTTATAAATCAAATCTGAACATCTGGAGGGAAAAAAAAACATGCAATGTAAAACGCAACAATAAAATGTGCAATTCCGCAAAGTACATGTAATGGCAGTTGAAAAGAGTTTTGAAAAAGTAGAGTTTGAAAAAGTAAGAGTTTGAAAAACATGCTGCTTTTAAAACGAATATCAGTAAAACCAATAATTGTGAATCTGTTCATATGCGTTTAATTTCTTTTATATATGAATGCTTTCACCTGGAAAGATTCCAACCCCCCCTCCAATCTAAAAGAGAGGAATATCTTGTCGGTTGCATGTCCAAAATCTGAAATTTAGTCAAATCTATAAACGCCTGAAGGGTTTAGGGAACTTTTTTTTTTTTTTCAAGATCAACTCGCGAACTCAGTGGTGAAGTTGCTTTGACAAAGCGAGTTCAGACTGAGAAGTAAAACTCCGAAAAAAAAAATGTTTTTTTTTTCTTCTGAAATTACGAACTTTCTAAATGAAGCTTATGGAGAAAATGGGGAGGGGTGGGGAATGTCCATAACATCACCTGAGTTTTAATTGGTGAAACGTTGAACGATGGAGAGAGAAATGATGCGATCTAGACGCTCAATCACACCTGTCTGCGATTAAACTGCTGAAAAACGAAATATGTATGAAGTAATAGGTGGTTAAAGGTTAAAACATTAACGGGAAACTGCATATGAACAGAGAAACCTTAATTTTTATTAGAAATTTAATTTCAAGTTAAGATTCGCGTAAAGATGGTTCAAAAAAAATCCCGCCGACAAGCGTTGTTTTTTTCTTTTGCCAAAGAAAGATAGTTATTCCCCCCCCAAAAAAATCCCCCCTGCCCGAAAAAAAACAAGAAACTATTTTAAATTCACGAATGCACGCATCGTTTCTGGAAAAGGACGCCAACGCAGATCGCTGTGCTTAAAGATAATTTTTCATTTGCACGTTTTTTATGAGAATTTTGCGAAGCTTCTTACATGCATCTTAAATCAGAACATTACTTGATTGAATAGCGCACCTGGAGTGAGATATGCAGTTCGGATTGAAAGAAAAGTTGAAACCAATCTTTTAACAGACAAAATAGCACGGGAATAAATGAATAATACATCGTGCGAGTTCTAAATTTGGGCTCATCATGATCGTTAAGCGAAGGATGATGAAACGATGATCCACTGGCCTTGTTAATATGCTCCGTTTCCACCACATGCAGCATGCGACTGGGAAGGCGAAACTTTTTCATCTTCTTTCTCGCAGTGGCAATTATTTGCTTTATTTCTAAAAGATATTTGCTTTTTATTGCTTGGAATCGGAGATGCTTTCCTTAGTGCCCAACTTCAGAGACCTCTTCTGAATCGCATGAAAAGCCTTCTTGTGTGCTCCTTAAAACTGCTTTAGTGGAGTTGGCAGTTTAAAAAGCGTTTTTATTACTTTTTGAAAGTGCACTTTTCTCGCATCCCAATAGGGTCAGTTGGAGCTTACGACACAGTTTTGCATACAGTGCGAAAATCAGAAAGGCCTTTAAAAATTCGGGAATGGGGAAGGAAGGTTATCGAAAAAAAATTTATGACGTGGATCTGATTTTGGCTTATGTTTTGCGTCTCCAATCGTAAAAATCAGCAGGCAAACTACATCGGAAAATTCTTTACGCTTCCGTAGCCCATTTCACCTTATGACTTCTGCGATGTGGGCTGGGATGGCCGATGCACAATAGTCGAGACGTCTGGAAATTTAGGACGCCAAATTTAATGGATTTACAATGAATGAGCTGTTTCGAAACGCGCCTCCATTGTTCGGTTTGTGGCGAACCATTTTCGGTAGGACACTTTGACAACATTGGCCCAATTCGAGTTTAGTGCTCATTGTAACGTGAACTTCGTTCCTCAGTACGACACTCTGTCTGCCATCATTAAGATGTGACTGCAGATCAGTCTCTCGGTGGGCGATTAGCATTTCAATGATGTGCTGTGATTTTAGGGACATGACAGTCATCGCAAACAGCTCGCAGTGCTGCCCTGTACCAAGGGGTACTGCGAATTTACCGAGTCTCTAATACCGGAGTGAGTCTTTTCATGCGAGTAGTCTACAAATAGAGTCAGTCAGCTAATGATGATAAAGAGCCTCTCATCTCACACACAAATAACAGGCTGGACCATGCTTCACTGCATTTTGCTCATTGCTTATTGGTTACCCACACACAAAGCTTTCGTTTGTGTGGGACATGCAGAACTGGAACACACAAAGGCTATTCAGGAGGGGGGAGGGACACTGCAATTCGATTCAGACTTGTTTTTCTCTCTATTTTTTAACTTCTCTCAGAAGATTTTAATAAACAAGAAAACAGCAATCGTATCGCCATTTGAATGAAGTATTAGCAGTTTTATAATACTTCCGTACCCATTCAACTTTGCCTAACGGTAAATATCCCCCAAAACCTCAGTCGAATGAGGGCCCGTACCCTGTTGCTAACAAGAGCTGGTTCGAGTCCAGTCTAGAATAGGAGAAACGTTTTCGATGGAGGATTTGGTAGTCTCATACAAGAGTATCAGGGTATTCTTTACTGAAATTTGGGTTTTTACCTCCCACAGAATAGAAAAATCAGCCATTGAGTACACAGATAACAACCAACTCGTTTCATAGCCGTAGTTCCTCGGCGTAATCAAACTTCTTTTACCTATTTAGTTGAGGATTTCGCTTTAACTTTAGCATGAACTTCAAGGTGGAACTGTTCATTATTCAACATCAACAATGTCTAATATTTAATGTTTGTGATATTCATGGTATTTGTTTTGTAATTTAAAACTTCAGTAAATCTTCGAAAGCTTTTCCATAACGAGCTCTTAAAGAATTACAAGCTGTAATTATAACGCAAAAATACAAATCTTTGGAGATTTATTCACACATCTCTCATCTCAAGTCGAGATATGCGTGAAAATCTGTCACTCTGCGAAAATGCGAACTGGCACCACGTATTTATGCTCATACATAAGACTGTAGGACAAACATCCTTTTTCCCAGTGCAAAGATCCAGTTAATGGTGTGTGTTGCAAGTCAAAATATGTTAGAACAGATTTCGCGGAGCAAATTTGAAATATAAGCAAAGAATGAACATTCTGTTTTATCAGCTTGTAGAAGATAGAAGCGTGGATAAAAGGAAAAATCAAAATTGCAATTTAATATATTGTTGTTTTTGTAAGGAATTTCCCCAGGTGCAACCTCTCCCCTAATGAAACTTTTAATCCACTTCCCCAAAATTCTTTCCAGTCCTTGTTCTCTCTGAATAATAATTTTGATCTCACTTTTGATGAAATAGGCGAAGGTTAAATCAGTTATGAAAAAAGTGTTTTTTTAGCGAATTAGCATGTTTATATTATATCAAGGATTTTACTATCAAATTAATTTAGCAAAACTAGCGTGAATTATTAAGATAATCAACAATAGCGGTTTGATCATAATTTAATAATATATCTTCACAATAATTTCTGCCTTTCAATGGACCGAGAGGGACGATGAGATGAAACCAATCGAGTAAACGTAATGAAACATTAAATGGGTACATGCGTTTGATTTGAACACTCCCGCAGAGATCGTCTTTTTCTTTAAAATTCGTCGGCTCTGATCGGAAGTGTAGGACCCTATAAGGCAGGTTGGTCGAAGGAACGAAGTCCCCAGTAATTAATGAATGATATCACGTTCGCATTTTTTTTTTTTTTTGAGTGCCGAAGGGAACGAGGAAAGTGTGTACACATTAAATAATATTATTGGTGATAATGATAAAATTAGAGTGCATCATTATTATTACATATAATAATAATTTAACTTAATGATAACGTAGCAAATGAAAAGGTTCAATTTGAGTAAATCGAAAAATTCAACCTGGGATTGCCAGAGTTGAAGACACTGATGATTTAATCTGTCTACGAATTATGGCAAAAGTATGGCGTCAAGAAATCGATTGTTAGTTGAAGAATGCAGCGGGGAAGTCACCAGGCGCTACTTTTAAAATTAGTTCGTAATATATTTGTTATAATAATAACAATAATAAAAGCTCAAGCTGTGGATTCGAAGATGCCATAGATATAGATGTTCGTGAGTATCTTTAGCTCTATGTTAGCGATACTTTTCACCAGCCAGTGTCAAATTAGTGCCCTGCTGATTTGGAGGTCTGAACTGTCTGGAAAAAGTTCCGTTTTTGGTCTCTATAGCAGATTTTCCTAATATATTGCAATTTTACAACCTCCCCCCCCCCACACACGCATATTCAGCTGGGTTCCTAACCACAACAACTTTATTTATTTCCATATTTAATTCGCCGACTTCATACATGACTGGAATATGTGACCCTTAAATGTAGACTCATTGAAAATGCAACTGTGTTTTTTTCCCTACCTTTTTTAAAAACTTTTTTGGCGTTTTAGCCACATTATTGCTGATTTTAATACCAAACCTGTTCACGGCAAACTATTTAATTTGGTTAAAGGCTCTTGAATATGTGCAGTATATTATTTTTAAAGATAACGCCATTTTTTTGAATAAAAAGTAAATTTTACAATCTCCAGCTGAAAAATCAGGTATATGTTTACTTTCGTTGTAATGTAGGCCATATGATTTATAAATAACATCAGAGGTGACGTATAATCTTGCATTATACCTGATTTACGTTCAATATTATTATTATTATTATTATTAAGAGAGACCTCCAGGGAGTCAGGGACTCACCGAGGGAGGCCACATACTACACGCACCAGCTATCATGCTTATTCTTGAATTCATTCACATTGCTTGCACTCACAACATCCAATGGAAATCCATTCCATTTACGCACCACCCTATGAGAGAAAAATCTAGTGCTGCCCCCCTTCTTAGCGGCCTTCATTCTCAGCTTCCAAGGATGCCCTCTCATCCTTACCCCACCCTCCATAAATTGAAAAATTCCATTAGTTGAAATCCTGTATGACCCTTTCAGAAGTTTGTAAGTCTCAATCATATCATCTCTCTTTCTCCTATTTGATAGTATCTGCAGTCTACAAATTCTCAATCTGTTTTCAAATCAGTATTCCACAATCCTGATATCATTTTTAACCCTCTCCTTTGTGCTCTCTCCAATATATCAGAATCACAACGGAGACCAGACTTGCGCACAATAGTCCAAGTGAGGTCTTATCAAGGGCTTGTAAAAGAGGCAAAATGACATCCTTATCTTTACATGTGAACGTTCGTTTGAGCATTGCAATTATCTTTGAGTTGTATTTGCAATCTTTGCCACATGGCCCCTGAACTTCAACTTTCTATCAATGAACACTCCAAGATCCCTAGCCTCATCAGATTCTTCTAGCTTTCATTCTTCTTCTTCAATGCCATCCTCAATATTCTATTCCTGTTGTAATTTGTAACTTAAGTTTAGGCTTTGAATCATGTTTACGTTCATTTCCACTTACACCATGCACATGTAGCGTTTCGAACATATTTCTTTTGATGTCATATCGTATGCTCCCCCTCCCTCCCTCCCCTTAATCAACAGTATTTAAAGAGAGGTCGCAAGTGATACTACTACGATTTTTGGTTTATTAGTGTGAAGTAAAAAACTACTCTTGGCGACTCATTTGTCATCCAGTTTAATTTTAATACATTTTTTCACTATTTGTTCTTACCTTTTTTTCAGATATTCATACAAATTATTCGTGAAACCCCCAGAGTTTCCAGTGAAGAAATTCCTTTCAGATTCGACTTTCTGACCAGCACTTCTCAATCATGCAGCATAACCATCGTAAAACTGTATTTTCATATTTGAGCACTTCCTTGAATATCATTCTCGAGCTGTCGTTCACCATTTTAGGTTATCGATGGCTTTTTATTTTTTTTTAAAACTTAACCATTGATATGTACTTCTGATTGAATACACTTGAATATTTTCTGCTATTGTTCTATCATTGCTTATCTCAAGTTAACAATTTTCAAAGTAATCACTCCAGAATATCTTTATCTTCGGGTTTTGATATCACCTTTGTCATGTTCGATTTTTTTTCACTACTCTTTCCTCCATTTCTAAGTTTTCATGGTAGCCTGCATAACCTCAGCCACCTTTATAATGTTTTCTATACTCCTTTTAAAACCTTCCCATGGATTATATTTACGCATTTTACAGGATATGCAGCGATCCTCAGTAAGCAGTTCTGCATGTCTAGCAAAACTAGATGTGTAGAGTGTTGATATGGTATATATATATATATATATATATATATATATATATATACCATAACATGCTGCGTTGCTACTTCTGGCTGCTTCACTAATGTAACGCCGTCTTAAGCACGACGCAACATTCATCATTTGGTTCAAATGTCGGACCAAAGGGTTCGAGCATAGAATTCGCATCCTACGTAAGCCGTCTTCTCAATTGAAGTTGAGTTAACCGATGTCAAATGGAAGGAAATAATTCCTGCCGGATATTCATGCAAACAAACTTGACGGCAAGCAATTAACACACAGGATTCTTATTTCATGACCCTCAGTTCTTCCGAGTTAGTTCCAGTCATTCTCAATTTTATTATTATCCTTTTTTATACGACTCGCGAAAGGCTACAAACCTACAGTTCATTGGTGCCACTGGTGAGCTAAGGAATCGTTTTAAAATTTATTTATTTATTTTTCTGTAATCCCAAATCCTCCAAATCCTGCTCTAGAGACAGAACATGGAAAATGCTGCAGCATTTGAACCCTCAGTCTGTTGGTTGGAGAGTAGGCTAAACCATTCGGTCACCTTGACCAGTAAAGGCTAACATTTCGAGTGTTATTAATTTGGGAATTTTAGGAATGGAACAGTTCTTCGGGAGATTAAAGAGATACTTCATAAAGAAATACTTCTAGGTTTCCTTCATAAACTCTGGACAAAACATATTGGACTAGGTTCATTATTGACTATCGGGAAACACTTAATAATTACGAAAGCATCTTTGAATTCGCTGTTTTCTGATCTTCGAACGTTACTTGAATACTCTCTCACATTTCGTTGCTCAAGAATCATCTGCATTCTTGGATTAGAATGTTAGCAATGCACCTGCTTGCCACAGTTTTTATCCTGATTCCTACCAACGGGATGTTAACACGCTGTGTGTGTGTGTGGGGGGGGGGGTTGCAAGTAATATTTTTCAAAGCAAGCGCAAAGTAAAGAAATTTGCTGAGTCATCAGGTCACAGTCCCTTTCTGAGTTTCTCACGTTTGTCTGCCCTCCGTTCCTAAGCAAAGATAACCATTTTTCATCCATTTCCATTGTTCCTGACAGTCAGATAAAACCTCTGAAGGGTCAGCACATGAAAGAAAAGCAGTTTTCTTAGAATATACTTAATGGATAATCGGAGAAATGGGGAATCTCAAAGAGAACACACTTTAGACAAAGAAACAGTCAATGTTCAAAACAACAACAAGCACGCTGTCACATGTTGACTTGCAAATTCAGTAAAATTTAAGTTTTCCTTCTTTTTTTTTGGTTGGTTTAGTACTATAAATATATGAGATGCGATAGAAATGTCAACCACCTCGTAGTAATAATAATATTAACAACGACTTTAACTGCGGTAATTGTCATTACGTGTTATTTCCGTAATGACATAAATTCCGTATATTTTATATATACGGCAGATGTTTTATATATTCCGTAATATATAAAACGTCTGCTGTTTCGTATCAAACTACATTCAATTTTTTAACACGAATATCACTGATATTGACGCACTTCCAGATTGCTTCCGTTAATATATTTCCTTGAGAAAAACATTTCATCCATTCAAAAACAGGAATTACAGACTTCGTAAATCTCCATAAATATGGAGGCTTACGACCTTGACTAAAATGTTAACACCGATTCTTAATTTGAGCCATTTTTCACTATATTTCCTCAATTGCTACCTCAATAAAAGCTACGCCTTCCCGACACACAAATATCTTACAACAACGTCTTTAAATCGCCAATATCGATCCAGTTCAGTCACTTTCCTAGTAATAAAATCCTCTCTTTACTTCACTGTAAACTTCATGTAACTCCTCTTTCTTCTTTCATCTGGTCCTTTTTATGTCACGAGGGAAACATTTCATATGATTAATCTGAAGGTTCGTTTTATATTTATTAATTGTGAAAGGAGGGAAAAAGAATTCTTAGCTGTTATAGGAATCATTGTAGAATACATACTTTCAGCTGGAGTTATGTTTTGTGGAATACTTGACGTGTAGATTATCGGGTACACGAAGATGTACTGATGGGTTTTGTAGTAGCTCTAACGAAACCAAGACACGAAATGTGACCCTTCGTGGCACCTTTTCAATGATGTTTGTCTCCGATCTTTTCACATTAGGACTTTTCAGGTGAAGGTGGGTTAGCTAGTCTCATTAAATCATACATAGTCTTTGTTGTCTAGACAGTAATTCTGATCCAATTCGATCTCATATAGCTTTTCTTGAGATGTCATTATCATACTGAATTAGTCCCGAGTCGAATATTTTGAACTTTAAAATAAGATGCAAATATAAATTTCTTTAGGTGGCAGATGCATTTCATCACTGTACCTGACCTGAGACCACCGCTGTGCTTATTGAAGACCCGAAGTGGCTTGAAAAAACTTCCATGTTTAGTTTCTAAAGTGGGGTTTCTGGATTATTTAGTTCTTGGCCCATCGCACTAATAATAATGGAACAAACGGGTTTACAACTTTTGGTAGATAGAATTCAAAGGAAACAATTAGCTACAACCAGAAATTTTCTAATTACAGAAAAAAAAAATGAATAAGACAAAAATCAAAGTGATGGCCAAGAACGTAGATAGATAAGGAAAAATCCATTCTCCATTGGCAACACACATTGGAGAATGAATATCCACGTGAACAAAGCAATTGTGAATCAAACTGAAAATCACAGGTGGGATCTCTCATAATGTTTCAGAAGAATTTGAAAAAGGAAAATGTCTACAGGAATTAGTCTCTAGAACTGATATCTTCAGGAAAATTTTCGAAAAGAATTTCGAATGCTTCCGAAGGAACTACATCATTAGGAATTATTCAGACATCATTATCTTTGGACATTTACTTTCTTCGAAATATTAGTGCCAGAAGGATTTCTGAGTAAACTAGTATGTTAATAATTCTTAGGTTGATTAAGAATCTGACGTCTCGTCTATGACATTCTGTGCACACTGTTGGATGCTGGAAGATTTTAATAATCCTGGTTTCTTTCGAAACCAGGTCTGTTTAAAGGTATTTTGAAAAGCGTCAGTTGGCAACCACTAATGTTCTGTAAAACTAGCACCTTCAGGAAAACTTCTCGAAAAATGAAAGGAAAGAGTCAAGAAAATAAAAGAACGATGCACTAAGACAGTGTTTCTCAAAGTGTGGTAAGCGTACCCTGGGGGTATGCGAAAGGTCGTTAGGGGTTACGTGGCAATTTTCGGCTATGCATAATTATAGGAGTCAATATATTTTTCAACAAACAGTGCAATTAGAGACAACCGGGATAAAACGGCACTAACTAATGAATCACATCCCCTCTCCAACAGAAACTGCTGTATAGACTAAGCAAAATCATGTGTTGCCGGTGGAACATATGGTTTTACTTGATACCACCCCCGTCGTTAATGTGTTAAAACTAAGCAATATATAGTGAATGCGTTTCAGATATTATGGAATTCGGTTGAAGGGAATTAGCATTTCAACTCAACTGTTGAAATGCTAATTTGTGTTTGGTTCGCGCGATCTTTTGTTAATACCGCACCAATCATATGCAGTTCTTCGCTGCTCTACATATCTCAAGTCTTGTAAATTACTGGTAATTTTTGCTTGAAATAATGGGAAAGAAGATGATGCTATTTGGATAGATGACTTTGACGATGCACACAAAGAAACTGTTCTCGATGCCAAAAGTAGTGATAGCGAGTAGGAGCTTCTTGGTAAGTCACAACATTTTCAGTTTTTTTCTGAAAACTTTAGTTTCCGAAAATTCCCGCACGTATCTCGCAACACGATTTTTCAGCTTTCATTTTGGGAAAAAAGTTAGAGTTATGGCCTTATACAAGAGTAAATACAGTATTTTTTTAGCTTTCAAATTCTTACGTATGGATCATTGGATTTATAAAAACCCCAAAAGAGAGCAACATAGCAAATACAAGTAGCTGTAAGCAACAAGAAAACGTTGATATTGCATCAAATGAAATCGATGAGTGTGTCGTTTGACATCTCTAGAGAACCAAAATTTAAAAATAAATCATATTTTTTGTTTACATGAACATATAAATTCAAATAAAATAGATATTTAATTTTAAGTAATATTTAAAATTAATTTATTAATTTTAATTAATTAATTTATTTTTTAATTAATTAATACATTTATTTTTTTTAAAATTAATTAATTAATTAGGGGGTACTTGGTAATAATGCAAATTTAAGAAGGGGTATCTGAAGTTTGAGAAACACTGCACTAAGATATCAAACAGAAGACTAATGCAACAGAAGGATGGGATTCTGAGCAGCAAACATAAAGGCAGGAATAATTTCTTTGCAGTAACCTTCCCATCTTTCATAGAGGAATGAGGACTTCTAACCGAAATCATCTGCTCCAAGAGATTATGCGCTTTAGTTGGTTGTCTGGTGCTGGGAGAGTTTCTGCGTCTATCAAGAAAAGAACAGATTGGGAGTTGTCACGATGCACAGGTGAAAAGAGATTTTCTTCCCTAGTGTATAATCTTGGAGAGTCGAGAGAACGCACGAGCGCCGATGATCGTGCCATTTTAATAGGCCCCTACGTGCCATGGTCCTCCGAGTCCCAAATATTCATTAGCTTGTGCAAACAAATATGTCTTTGAGATAAGGGAAAGCTTCTTGAACGCGCGTGCATAGAGTTAAGTATTTGTGGATCTGCGTAATGAATTACTGTGGTTTCGTGAGTCCAGTGTGTGCTTGTTTGCCTTTCCCAGAATCTGTGGCCACCCCTTGCACTGGGAAACGTCCACGTGTTGGGGATGCGGCCATTACGGCTATAAATGACGGACTGCTAGGGAGCGTGCTGCGGGTTATAAATTGTGTTCGATGCTGGCAAGATGTAATTTAGTCCGCAGTAATAACCGAGCACGCGGGCACGCCTAGTTAGCTGGCCCACACAGAACGCTCTATCTAGCGTCTCATCTCGAAGTAATGCACTGTATTGGCAGCCTCACGTGACGGCAAAGGCGTCTTCGTACCCCTTTCTGTCTGTGGGTGAACAAAGATCTAAGATTCCTTCCACTAAATGGCCCCTTAAAACTCTCTCCCCCGGTGGTGAAGTGCTTCGATACCGAGGGGTGATTAAGGAGAATTGCGTGAAAACTGTGTGGGAGGATTTGTTCACAGAACAAGTCAAAAAAGGGGAGGAGGAAAATGCACGTGGGAGGTCTCTGTAGTTACAGTGTGGAGGACACGTCGTTTTTATGAGACTGACACGTGAACACAACTCGAAACAACTTTTCGTTGACATTTGAACACATTCTTATCTCAAACTTTCCGCTTACACCACCAACAAACAAACAAAAAGCGTTTCAAGTCTATCTATAGCCTAGGAGAAGTCGATAATGGCTCTGCCATGTTCTCTGTATGCGAAGTTAGAGGTTACTGTTGCGTCTTCGTCCCTCAAGGCCGTTCACTTGTTGCCCAGCAAGGTTAGACCGATTCCTCAACGAATTCTTCCCATCCATTCATTAACACTTCAATTCTGGTTCTACTTTGTTATAACAAAATGTAATAAATAATCAATTCTATTCTTAGCTAACCACGTTGCCTTTTACAAACAGGCGTCCAAAGAAGGGGGGGGGGGGAAGGATCAATCCAATGCTATTTATTTAATTGAAACAGATGCTATTTGAAATAACAGAATGTTATTCTGCTGTAGCTTGAAATTCAATTAACAGAAATGGAAAATACTAAAAATAACACAGCATGATAAAAGATGACAAAAAGAGAATAAAAACAAACAAGTGACTATTATAATTACAACCTGACGAGTTTAAAAAAAAATAAATAAAACGCTCAACATAATTTTCTAAAAATGTGAAAAGCTCCAAATGTGATGTTAATGAATGTCTTTAGGTGCAAAATGAATTTTAAGTACTGCATATGTGAACACCACAACCACTACTGCTTGGAGGTTTGAAATGGTTTAAAAAAAATCCCATGTTTGGGTTCACATCGGGTTTGCTGATTATTTGACCCTCCGCTAGTACTAATTAGCATGAAGGAACTTCAAGTATTCAGACATAACTATATGCTGTTAACATTCACATCTGCAACAGCGTGGCAGCTGATATTAAGTCGAATATATCAATCGGAGTTCTCATTCTATAATACGCAGTTGCTCTCTCTCTCTCTCTCTCTCTCTCTCTCTGTGCGTGTGTGTATTTTCAAGAACACTAACTTGTGATGACGAGAAGATTTATAGCAACGTTTGTGACCAACAATCTTCCTTCCTATTTCAAATCCACTTCATGATGGAAATATCTTTACTAGCAAAATGGTGATGCATATTTTTATGCGAATCCCACGCGCAAAAGACTGTAAAGCTAACCCAGAAATCCTACTCCATAGACCAAGCTGCTTTCTGGTCATTTGATGCCTCCAATAGGCGGAGCGGTGGTCTCACAACGGGCGATGAAATTAATTTATCGCCCGAAGATCTTCACAAGCATCCTTGTGAGTGAAGGAATTTGATCTCACGGCCTACTGGAAAGCGGACTCACTCGGCCAACCGGTCCACATATGAAAATATTAACCACTGACATGCCGTTCAATAAAATTGCGTTTGAATTTTCTCATTGGAATTGTTTTTCTTGGGGTTTTTCTTTTATACACTCTCGGATTTATTTTATTTGGCTCAGAAATTGCTCAGAAAGAAACTTTTAGTGCCTTAATGTAATTCGTGAGTTGAATAGTTTAGGCTTTAGTTTACTATTTAGCCTTTTTGGAATTGGAATATTCTCAGCTTTTTTTTTTTCTTTGCTTTAAGGCGCTGGCTTTCTTTGTGTCTTTCGAGAACACAAGATAAACGTGCTTTATGTCATTGAACCAAAAAATAAAAAGAAATAAAATAAAACCCAGTAATAATAAAATACATTTCCCGCTCTCTTTATCCATTTGTACTCATAGATATTCGCGTGAATCACGTGAATTATTTTTAATTGAAACTGAACGGATAACTTAACGAAACGAGAATACTTTTTTCTTTCTCTCTTTCCGAAAAATATCCATTTCTGTACCTCTTCTTGCGAATGTCAGTTTCGCCCGTTCTTTGTAACTAAATCTCATATACTTTAAAAGGTATTGTTGTTTGCTGTGGTGGGAGGGGGACAGTAAATCCCCTAATGGATAAATCAGACGAACATGTTCATAAGATCTTAATAAAACTGTTTGCGCAGTAAGTCGCCTCACAGAGTTCCCTCATTCGGAATACAAGATTTTTCCCTTTTCTCAAAACACAACTAGAAATGACAATTCAAACAGATTGCAATTGGAAACATCTTGCCCATTTTTTTTTCATTTAAGATGATTGTTCTTTTAGCAGAAAAAAAAAAACGTTAGACAGGTCATACATATTTTAGTATATTTCATATTTTTTAAAAATAGACAAAAGCTTATCCTATGGAGAAATTTATATTTCCCGAACGTTTTATGATTTAGAAAAAAATTGATAAATCGATTTGGTTCATTAAAATTCGTATAGTAATGAATTATGCGATCTAATCGGAACTCAATAAAGTTGATCGCTTGATCTTCATTCCGTATATTCAGGCAGCCCCAGCAGTGGCGGCTCGTGGCTTGAAATCGTGGGGGTGCTGCAACTTTCGAAATATACAGACACATTGTTAGTACAATGTATACGTGTTTGGATAAAATATCAAAATTATGGTAAAAAAAAAAATATTATTGATAAAATTTACAGTTTGGTAGAATTCAAAATTACTTAAAAATAAAATCCATTATCATAACCCCAATAATGTTCTAAAATAAAAACTATAACAAATATTATATCTTTAATTGTAATGTCCAAATATTTAAAGAGACGGAGTAAACACGATAAACAGTACGAACACTCTACTACTGGTGCAAACTGTATATAAACAACAATGGAACTGCGCGACGGACAGTGCCGCATTACGCTAATAGAGCGCGTCTCACTACGACGTGTATATGCTTGCGCGCGTAGCAATATGGCACTGTGGTAAACCCAGTGCTGCTAGTGTCCTTTGCCCTCCTAAGTGCTACAAGATAGATTTTTATCATTTTTATGCGAAATAAGAGAACTGTATAGGATTGTTGATGATAAAATTAAACATTACAAGCAAATATAAATAAATTAATAAATATATTTATATATCGAGAAAAATTGGGGGTGCTGCAGTTCCGCAGTGCCTATGCACGACTGTCCCTGAGCCCCAGTCGGCACAGATGGCTGCTGACAATTTCATACCACATCGAATATTTCATCATCTATTTTATGCACAAAGATGACGTAAGGGAGGATCAAAAGGAAACCGGAATTTAAGGAGCACACAAAATTAAAAAGAAATTAAATAATTGTAAAAAAGTGTCGATTTTTGTGGTGATGTGATTTTCATTATGCAAAATTCTAGAGCCAGTTTTGCTTGTGCATTTACGACGAAATTCCTCTCTAATCGATGACAGAGAAATTCTTTCAAAGTAAATGCAGCATCTGGGCAAACAAGCAATGAAAGCTTTTCCTGTTCTTCACTCATCAGATTAGAATTACATAAAGGACAACAAACTCAACCTCCTTGCGTCAATAATGAACCAGTGACGCAAGTCGCTTACTTGAAGAAGAGAACGCTTTCATCTAGTCGGGTCTGCCTTAATATGTTACGGCGCTCATTGACAACTTGTTACGGAGGGAGCAGAAAGAAACACATCATTGCCGAATCCCAACAGACCAAGATAATTAAGAACGCTCTTAAGTGTTGCAATCAAGTGTTCCCTGAAAACTAGGCAATGACTGTTGGATTTTATCTCTTACACTAACTGCATTCGCACTTGGATTAGATTATCAGTCGGATGTGCCAATGAGTGTTTCTTGACGAGTTTTAGATGAGCGTGATGTATTTGGAGCAGCGGACGAGAAGAGAGGCAAAAGCTTTCTCTTTTTTTTTTTTTATAGGGAAAATAAATGTCCTACTCGACCATTACAATTAACGGACTTTATACCATCCGATAATCGTAAAAAAATATTAATTTTTGTGGTGATGTGATTTCTTAATGACAACAACAGAAGTCTTCCAAGCGACTTCGTTCACATGCTTTTGACAAATCATTAACAATGTTTTAATTTATCACAATAATTTTCGTTTTAAAACCCCGCTAATTTCGAAAAGACAAACTATACTTTTCAACGATGTGTTAATCGGTGCTAAGAATGCAGAATGCAGTATAATAAAAACAACAAAAATAGAAATACTGCAATAGAATCCTAAATTGGCTCTTCCCAGATTGGGATCCTATTTCTGAATGGCTTCGCATGCACGTGCCTCGTGGCTTCATCATTAGGACCTCAGTTCTAAATTCCGGTTGTAAATAACAGTGAAAATGACACTCAGTGATGATTAAGATCAAGGTTGGGGTTGGGAGGGGTATTAATGATAACAGGAGGTCGTGAGGCCACAGAAACGCCTCACGGCCTCCACCACACATTACAAGAGCAAGTGTTATTCATAGAGAAATCATCAATACTTAATAACACTTGCATACTTTGAATTGTCTCTTGCGTAATGTTAGGAGTCTGGCGCACAGTAGAGCAGTGAATTTGTAAATGAATCAAAAAGTGAAGTAGGATGAAAACTTGACAGCGTTTGCCAATTCAGATGCGTATTGTGTCCTTGTTCTTTTACTTGAGTCTTAATTTGCTTTTTGAACCGAAGAGGGACTATTCAGTAAAAGGCCTTTACATATTGAGGATTCTGAAATATTGCAGTTGTTTCTTCTGTTCTTTCCGATTCGTTTTTTCCCTTTTCCTACAGTCCGTTTCTCCATTTATAGCAACTGGATACAGTGACTTTATAAAATCAGTGCTTTGCTTGCTTCAGGACTTCTCCTGGTTGCCTTTATTTAATCCGCTTTGGATAACGGACGCATTGTAATTATTTTTCAAGATAAAACTTCACACCCCAAAGGTTAAAATGACCACCAGCATCTGTTGATGAAACCTCGAATTGACACTGATACCCGCTGAATGGGGAAGCTTTTGGATTGGTTGAAATTAACAACTGAGGCTATGAAGGTCGTGTATTATATCTGTTAACTGCGAGTGTGATCGTTGGAGGGTTTGTCTGTTTTGCGGTTAAAAAACAAAATTGCGTTCCCCATAGGAAAGTCCTTTCCCTTCCATATTGGATTGGCTCGCCTTCGGTTCAAAAGATTTCTCGCATTCGGGATAGGAATTGAGCCACGTCTTTCCAATGGAAGAGCAAATGTCCCGATATCCTCACACGCGCATTCTGAGGTGCTTCGGATATCATCTCTGATCCGTCTTTAGTTTTTTTCGGCTATCTCTGGCGTAAGATTTTCTCTGGGGCGACTGTTTGGAGTTCTTAAAAATAATTAAAAACCCTTCTGTTTAACTCAGTGATTTCCTGGACTACCATTTATGAATTAGTCACCTTTAAAAGCATGGGCTGCTTTCAAGCCTCCCCCCCCCCCCAAAAAAAAAAATTGAATTTCTGTAATGATTATTCTAATCTTTTGTTCTTCCACTTCTCTTCCGATGAACACCAACTTCCTATCAGTTTTGCTTTTTCTGTTTCCTGTTTCAACTGACTGAAATATTTTCAAACTATTCTAAACATCGTTTATCGATAAGTTAATCCATGAAAAGAAGACCACAATGAATACGTTAATCACGCAGGCAAGACTTACTCCAAACACTCCTTTCAGTCATTTTCGGTTGGGGGCTGGTACATTATTGGTATGGAATTTCTGTTATCTGCACATTGATCTGTTCTGTCTACACAAGCAAGGCATTGCGTATAACAGAATGGCATTGAATTATTGTCTATCGCACCTGATACTTAAGTAGTCATGAACAAGACTGTAACACTTTTAAGAACATAAACTGATTTTTATCTGTCAAAATAGGTCTAAATGCAAATAAATGTCTTATTCACCTGTCATTAGAGCAGTGCTGCGCTAATGACAGGTGTCGCCATATTTCGAAAAGTGCCACCTCTGGCGTAAGCTTTTCTTTGGAATACAGGAACACAGTAAAATATCTATATAAAAGCTATTAAATACCTATTTTGCATAGCTATCATGCACATTTATTATATAGATTTCATGTAGCTCTACATAATAGCTATTTTATATATGTTATAAGACACTCACTGCAGATAAGGCATTGTGGCATCCAGTTTCAGTAAAATCTACTTCGAGATAGGATTTCCAGAATTGGATATTGGCCTGGAACTGCCAGTGCTGTTTGTGGCAAAACACTGGAGTCATAAAGAGGCGATTTTTAGTTGAAGAGTGAAACAACAAACTGAAGTTAAAATGAAAATAAAGTGTTCGCTTTCAAGTGTCTTGTAAATGAAACTCATGAGGTAAGGAGAATTCCTTCTATCAGAAATAATTTTAGAAAATGCACTTTTTGTTAATGTTCAGGTACATGACGGAAATTTCATAGTGATAAAAAAAAAATTATTGAAAGAGGGTTTTTCCACTCGGAAATTCGGGTTTTTCGTCCATCAGAACAGGCAAACCGGCCCTGTGAACACACACACACACACACACACACACACGGATTTACAGTCATAATATATTCAACCCGCCCCCTCCCTCAATGGGACGGAGGAGAAGCGGGGGAACACCATACGATTATTATTATTATTATTAGCTCTATAAGTATACATAGTGCGTATTTTTCTATCATAGTATGTCTAAGACCCTTTTCCGAATACAGCACTGCATTCTGAAAAGGACCTTATGGACATACTTTGCAGGTTTCTGCTTACGTATTGGGGTCTGTTTAACTGTGTAGACCGTAGGAGCTCCAAGTGGCTTTTCTATAGTGATAGCTGTATTCCTATTGACGAGTGGTTAGAATCAAAATAATTTTTTAACAAAACTAGCAGTGACATGAATGTTTGGCTATTAGTATTTTACGTTCTGTCATTGAAGTGTGCGGATAAACCTGGTTTTGTCTCTTTGTTCACAAAATATCAACTTTATCATTTTATACTTTTGTAATGTTAATTTGTTTGGTTTATTACCTGCACAGAATGCATAAGTTGTTATAGTGTATCTTAATATGGTTTTGCCGAATGTCTTGCTCCAGTCATCGCAACTAATATGCTTGAGTGTTTTTATGTTCTGTAATGATTTATGTGGTTATTCCAGATTCATATCTTCATATGAACCTGGAATAAATATCCACACAAATCATTAAGTGTTTTTATGTTTTATAATCATTTATGTGGTTATTCCAGGTTCATGTCTTCATCCAAGTAAATTCATACTACTTCAATCATCTAAGTGATGGTTTTACTGATGCATGTGTTCTGTGGTAGGAGGAACGATGCCGGATTGTTATATTCTTTGTTTTCGACTGGTCGACTCAGTACGTTTTTGAATATCATTAGTCGCCATAATATGCCATAATAATAATGTGAGTTATGCGGAATTCATATTGAGCCAGTTAGCAAACAGATTTATATTATGTTGCATATTTTCTTGCGGATTGGTAGATCTTGCCTCTGCGAGGTAGCCAGTAGTACTTCAAATGTGGAAGCATACTGGAGATAACGGCTTTCCACGTGATGACTCCACTTGTTACTGGGAAGTCTCTACTGTAGATTGATCAGATACTTCTGATCTGTTTCTGCGTATGCAGAGGCTCACCTGTGTAACATGTGTTAGCTTCACTAACAAGGCTACCATGATACAATTTGCTTTAAAGGAGGCTTTAAGCAGGTCTATAAAATCCTCCATGAGAGATGTTCTTCCTTCCTTTATTCTTCCGGAAACAATACCGTGCATTTGGAATGAAACGAAAGTTTTATGTATATCTAGCGAGTTTTATAAAGAACGATCCACTCTACAATTTGGTAGATAATTGGTAGCCTGCAGTTGATGACTGATGAGCGTTTTTCGTTAATATCTTTGGGTTTGATTATCAATCCTCAACTTTAGGATTAGTTTGGTGGATTACAGAGAACAGTTCCTTCTCATATTATTATTATCCACAATGTCTAATTTGATTTAAGTAATAAATAGTGTAATAATTTCTCACAATGAAAAAGGTTTATAGTTGCACACAGCACACTTGCATAATATAGAATTAAAGAATTATTATTGCATTTTGTATTAAAATTCAACATATTTCAGTACATATTTTTATAAATATGCGTATTATAATCAGCACAAAATTAACACGGTATACTCGTAATATACATCCGTCCTTCGAAAATTATATTTAGCTTATATGGAGGTTACCATGCGCGCGCGCGCTCGCGTGTGTGTGTGTGTGTGTGCGCGCGCGCAGGCGTTTTTATCGCATGAAAATTAAAATTGATGTTTTCTTTTGATAGCATGTGCCTAGGAATTTATTGCAGTCAAAAGTAGATTGCTGGTGTATATTGATTAATAATAATAATAATAATAATAATAATAATAATAATAATCTAAATCTGAATTGTTCTGTATCACCAGTCAAAGTGTTGTTTGAACGATATCTTGTTTCGACCGTGTATCAATTTTGTGAATAAAGTAACAATAATAATAAAGTAGGTTTTTATTTGCCGTTTTTATATGCTAATTCAACAGTTTTTCCGATTACAATAAGAAACATTTGCTGTGTATATGTGTCCATTTAGTTTCAATCTATATTTCCATTAATGGATTTAATGATTTTGGAAGCCTTCATTTGAAATGGCAGAAGCTTTTACCGCACACAAATTCGTATAATGCTGAATGTAGCTTCAGAAATTTAATTAGGGTTGAAAAATGACAGCTTTTACCAGAAAAGTAACCCATCCCCCATGATAGTAACATGCTATAAGTGCGATTATCATTTAAAAATAACGCACGGCTTGAAAGTAATATTAGAAAACCAGTTTCTTTACGAAATTCTAATTTCCAAACAACGAGTCACCATATTTTAGCTTCACCAGAATTGGAAAGGGAGGATAATTAATATCTATTTGCTTTAAAATACTTTAAATAATAACGTACCACAGGATTTGGTGCTGGAACCTCTCCTATTTTTAATATAATTGATCTGTGAAGTGCAAACGTTTTGGCAAAATGATGTCGTTCACTCTTGACACTAAATTGTTATATATTTGAAAACACCCTCGAGGATTTAGAAAACCCGGATTAACCATGATATGTTTAGCTATTGGCCTTAAAATGAATACCTATAAAACTGAATACATACATTTCACTTTAGCAGATAAGCGAGATCACGTTATAGCTATAAAATGACATGAAACGAAATTTAGTGATATTCAAAATTGTAACTATAGCTTGATTTAAAAAAACAAACAAAAAAAAACCAGTCCATATCGACTTGATAGCAACCTGAAATGGAACTTCCATATTACATTTTTAACGAACAAGTTGAGGTTCGTAATTAACAGAATATATCATGTTAAAAAATTTGAAAACTCAGCATTTTTAAGATGCTTATATTATTCTTGGGTAAATTCCTCACTGCTATATAGATTTGGATGATACCATATAGCACTTTTGGGGTGGAGATTAGGACAACAATCTGCTTCCATTGATACGAATACAAAACAGAATAATAAGAGCCATTACTGACTTCGCTCATTCAGTCAACGATCTGTTTCGCATTCATAATATTTTTCCATTACAGAAACTATTTTTATTATTGTATATTATATGTAGGAAAGAACGTTGTCCGTTGTTCGGTATATAATGTAGACTATGATTTACGCTGTGGCCGGAACTTGCTGATAGCTTCGAAGGCAAACAAAGAAACATTTCAGAGATCGTTTGAGCAACAAACAACTACAATAAACTGCTTAACGAAATAAAATGTGTAACATCAGAATATACTTTTAGAAAAATATTAAGAGACTACCTCAATAATGTTGAGTTTCATTTTAAACGTATATTATAGGATATTACTGTAAATTATGGCTTAATTATATGCTGTATGCAACGTGTACTCTCTCATAGATAGTCGTTTAATTTTATAGTGACTGTTCGCCAACATTTGCATTTATCTAATAACACGGGCCTGCGATGGAAAAGTTGTCTGAGAAGTATTAATTGATTCTTATAGATTTTTAGCGCTGAGTTCAGAACAAAATAGTAAAAAAATTCCATCACCCGCCAATTTTATCCAATTTCTAATTTTAATCTTCTTTATTAGTAGTATTTGGATTTAAATCCAGCGCATTGGTATTTATTTTCATTCTCCTTTATTTACAGCTCCTTAGTTGTAGAAGCGTTTTTGAAGTGCCTTTTTATGGTAAATAAAGAAATTTCCACGAAACTTCTCATTCTTAAGATAGGAGAGGGAAGGAGGAATGCAGATAAAAGTTCAGATGGCTACTTTGATTCGCCCAGATAACGGATGACTTTCCTGTTATCACAGACACATTTTCTTGTGTGATTCTTTAGTTGAACTTTAGTCATCGACTACTAAGGTTATCATATTTCTGAAAGGCGGCATATTTTCAAAGTTAGTGTGAAGATTTAATTTAATGTGTTTGCAGGTTTTTTAATGTTTTTACTTAGTGTCGTGTGATAGTGTTGATGTCATTCGTTAAAATACGTTTAACTGTGTTTTAACTGGTGTTTGTAAAGGCTTCAAGAGGTTGCAAAAATTCACCTTAAAAATTCGCAAACTTAAGTACGATGATCATGGATGGACAGTTTGCGGTGATCATAAAGTCATATCTATGATTTGGGGACAACAAAGAGGATACACCAAATACCCGTGCTTTTTGTGCGAGTAGGACAGCCGAGATCGAGAGCAATAGTGGATCAAGAAGGAATGGGCAGAAAGAGTCACATTAGAACCTGGAAGTTAAAATGTGTTACACGAAACTTTGGATGCTCTTGAAAAAATCCTTTTACCCCCGCTTCACATAAAGCTGGGATTGATGAAGCAATTTGTCAAGGCTTTGTCGAAAGAAGGAGAGTGTTTTAAATACATCTGTGCAACATTTCCGGGATTATCTACAGCAAAATTGAAAGAAGGTATTTTTATAGGTCCGGACATCAGGAACTTATGAAGGATAAACTGTTTGAAGAAAAAATCGCAACTGTTGAAAAAGAAGCGCGGAAAGCTTTGAAAGAGGTGGTGACCAAATTTTTAGGAAATCACAAGGACCCCAAACTATAAAATGATTGTGGAAGACATGCTACAGAAATTCAAGGATTTGGGATGCTCCATGAGCTTAAAAATGCACTTTTAAAACTCTCATTTAGACTACTTTCCTGAGAATCTGGGAACTGTCAGCGAAGAGCAAGGAGAGCAATTCCACCAAGGCATCAAGGAGATGGAAAGAAGGTATCAGGGCAGATGGAATGTCAACATGATGGCGGACTCTTGCTGGATGTTGCACAGAGAAGACTCGTGAAAAGAATTTCACAGAAAAAGCTAAAAACGAAGCTTTGAAGGAAAAAGAAAAGACGCCACAACGAAATATAAAGTATGTACTAAATATTAATCTTTAATTACTTTATTTAAAAATTTTTTTTCCAATACTTTCATTCCAAAAATGTTTCGGAAAATTTTAAATACTGTTATTTTACTTAATATAATGCGTTTTAAAGCTATTTTACTGTAATATTGAGATCCATTTTGTGAAAAATCCTTACTTGATAGAGAAAAATGGAAGAGATATTTGAAATCAGCGGTCAAAAATAAGTCAGAAACTGTTAATAGTTTCCAGATAACTTTTCATGACTCGAATTTCGCAAGCCTGTGTAATCAGAATGGCTATCTTGGTTACACACGCATTGTGCAGTTCCTTCTGGTCTATTTCCAGGGTCTTCGGAATTATGCAGTGCAGCCACTGTAAAGCTGTTTGTACTTTCCATGTTTGAGCATTGCTGGTCGAATATCATCTACTACCAACTGCCTTTTCCACATTTCAGATTTTTGATGGCTTTTTCTACCCTTAATATTGATATGCGCTTCTGATTGCATTCTCTTGAATATTTTCTACCACTTCTTGTTTCATTTAACAATCTTTCATAATAATTACCCCAGACATCCAGAACATCATTATTTTCAATTTTTATTTAGCTTTTCTCATCTCGGATGCTTTTACGCTACTCTTTCTTCCATTCTGAAGCTTTCTTTTTTTTAATACCTCCCAAATTTTATCTGCTATCTTTCTTACTTTCAGTCTTCCCATGCCTTTTTGTTTAACTAATTAATTTCTTAAAAGTAGTACGCAGTGTGTCTGATATTTTATGCCGATGTTGAGAATTCTGTTTAGAACCATAAGAGGTTCTGTTATCGGTTGGTGTCTTCAGGTCTCCAAAACGTCGGTGGAATAATACTTCTATGTACTTTGCAGTGTTTGAGTAGATTGTTATGCTTTATCTGAGTATTAATTCACAAATTCCATGACTTTTCTTTTTTCGCTAATCGGCATCATGTGTTTGGCTTGGAAGAATTTGAAAGTAATGCTGCAGAGTTTGATTTAAAAGTATTCGAGGATATATTTGGTCCATTTGAAGTGGAATGGGGGGTGCAGTCTAGTTAAAAACCTAAGTATTTAACCTTTGGGTTCGGGACAATAACTATTGTTTTAATGTTGTGTGTGTGTGTGTGTGTGTGTGTGAGGAGGTGGGGTAATTCTAGTTGTATTGGGAGAGTATTTTTTTTTTTGTTTTTGTAGTTGTTTTCTTTTATGAAAACTGTATACAGCTGTTGAGAGTTATTGTTACATTTCTATCTGTAAGTTACTTTGTACATGTGTATGTTAATTTTAGAGATAACTGTATTTTATGGTTGTAGTTAAAGCGGTTACCTCATGTAAATCTACTCTCTATAATATAAAATGATAAGGCTTTTTTTGTAACGGTTTTGTGTCACGTTTTTTTGAAACGTTTTGAAACTCAGGGCTACCCTGAGTGTCGAGTCTTCAAAATTCGAGTCATCAGAATTCAAGGAGAACAGGCCTACCAGTCCGGAACTCAGAGGGTTGGGCGCCGGGGAGAGGGGGGAACCCCCTTTCGAGTCTTCAAAATTCGAGTCATCAGAATTCAAGGAGAACCGGCCTACCAGTCTGGAACTCGGGGGATGGGGGGTGGAACCCCCCTTTCGAGTCTTCAAAATTCGAGTCATCAGAATTCAAGGAGAACCGGCCTACCAGTCTGGAACTCGGGGGATGGGGGTGGAACCCCCCTTGCGAGTCTTCAAAATTCGAGTCATCAGAATTCAAGGAGAACCGGCCTACCAATCCGGAACTCGGGGGGGGGGGGGCACCGTAGGCGTCAGGGGGGAGGACCTCTAGTAATAATATAATTCCTTACCTCCTGTATATTTCTTCCTTGTTACATAAGTGCGGTTGACAACATTCAAACCACATGAATCACCTTGCACGAGTCTACTTATTCACTCACTGACAGCTGAGTAAACAGATGGCTGCCACTATTTGAGTTCATGGTAAACCGTAGTTCGGTTTTGTAATTCAAATAGAAGGTTGAAAATTCATTCATTATTACAAAAAAAAAAAAAAAGAAGAGTTGATCTTGATTACTTTTCAGTACTTTGAGGCACATTATATCAGAACAGCTGTCTGACGGTGCTTAAAATTGCATTAAGTTTCAACGAACAGATAATTAAATTTAAATATATTTTAGTGCAGAATATTAATCTGGTTAAAAAAAAAACTCAGGAATTTGATATAGTCCTGATGTTCTTGAATTCTAAACGACCCATCTGTCCAAACTAACAAAGTCGACATGAACGGCGTACTGATAGACACCAGGCAAGGATGAAGGTTGTAATTTCTCCTTGATGGATGGTAAAATAGAGGGCGGTTTCCGAAAATGTTTTAGAGTTGTGCCCAGATTATACTTGCGAAGAACTCAACGTATTTGTTCTGATATTCCTTTCAGGTAGGATATAGAAACTCTTTTTTTTATTACATCAGATTGCTAAGGGATAATATTCTGGGTGGCGGCCTGGTTATATCAATTAGTAGTAAGGTAAATTTTTATTTTATTTAATTCTTTCAACAGAAGGGACCCCTAAAAACAGATTGAGAGGGCTCTGTGGGTACAACTTTCGATAATACTTGTCTATTGTGATAGATGATGGAATGAGCATGGATTGTATGTGCTAGTATTGAATACTACCGTAGAAGTATGGATTATTAAAGTATCCAGGAGTTGGAACACTGTTGTTAGTTTCAGGTTCGATAGTGATATGATAGTAAATGGAGTTTATTTTATCCCGAAATTGTAGTAATTCTTTCCCAGAGTGGGACCAAACTACAAAAATATTATTCACGAATCGAAGCCAGATATAGAGTCGAGGAAAAATGTGACTAAACAGTTGACTTTCCAGAAAAAATAGTCAGCTAAAGTTGGTGAGATAAGACTATTCAAGGCTGTACAACCCTTTATGAAAAAAGTTTCCACAATCTTTATAAAGCTTCCGTTTAAGTTCCCAATATTCTCAGAGAAAATCAGCCTGTAATAATTGAAGAGTTTCTTGGAACGGTATGTTGAAGAATAGGAAATATCACAAAAAAACCCATTGTTTCTATTGCCCAGCAAACACGTGAATATCTTTAATTTTATCACTGAAGTCGGTGCTGTTTTTAGTAATAATAATCATATATTTTTTTTAAATTCAATCCTATTTTTATTATTAAAATTATGATTAAATATTGTGATTACATATTTACAACAGGTTTAATTCTGTTTTTTTTTCAAATGAAATTGGTACAGATTTTTCTTCTTTTTTTCTTTTTTTTCCCTGTATAATGTATTAATAATAGTTACTGCTGTAGTTGGTCA
Organism: Typopeltis vanoorti; assembly: GCF_054136105.1. Lineage (NCBI taxonomy): Eukaryota > Metazoa > Arthropoda > Arachnida > Uropygi > Thelyphonidae > Typopeltis > Typopeltis vanoorti. The sequence goes on from NC_143552.1 coordinate 165,747,566, forward strand.
TTTATTGTGTCTGCGGTTGAATAATATTGCTTTTTTTGTGTGGGATTTCCCTCTTTCACCGCGTCCCTTTGGAAGGGGGGGGGGGTTGAGCACCCTATGAGGGATTAAGTATATATATTTTTTATGACTGTAGATCCGTTATATTCGAAAATATGTGTAGCTATCACGGTTTTTGGTGTTTGTGATCATAACCCCCCCACTTTTTTTTTTTTTTTTTTTTTTTTTTTAAGGATTTAGTTGTTCAAAATGTGTTAAAATTTGTCTATTCCTGGACTGCTCTTTACTTTACTTTACTTTTTGAGAGAACGAAATTATATTTTTGGCAGAGGGATGTTTATGAGGGGTACCATTGAATGAATGCGCCGGCCCATGGCCGAAGCTTTTGGCATTGCAGGAGAAGTTTCCCCTTTCGAGTTAATAACTCATTAAGCATAGATGCCTGAGTCATAATAGGACTATATTCTGCCATGAATGTTTTGTTTTCTTAGGTATTTCGTTATTTTCTTATGCATTTTTGTAATGTTTGTATTTGAATATTGTGGAGTGATTTTTTTTATTTTTTTACGTAAATTAATTTTTAGTGCAATACTGTTTAGGATGATCATTACTTGTATATGGGTTATTATCTGTTAGTCGAAATAATAAAAATAACGAAAATACTAATAAACACTCACGTAGACGCAATATATTTTATTTATTGTTCATTTTTCATAACTGTAAAACGAAGGAAGTAGGAATGATTTATATCTAACAGGAAACTGGCTTGATTTATCTCAATGCAATTATACGTTTAATGAGCTATTTATAGATCACTTACCTGAATAATTACACAGGCAACTACTTAATCTTCAATGCATGATATTTTTGATTTAATTGTATATTGATTCACGAGTACGTTTAAAATTAATGACGATGTATTTTTTGCTATACTGGAGGGGGAAAGATTTCGTTTTTGCAGTATTGGAATCTAGAGAGAGAAGAATCCATTGATCCAACTCTGATAAAGAGATTTATTATGTAGTTAGTCTGGTAATTTTGCAAAGCATGCTTTGATCTTAAAAAACTCTAGAATATCTAATATTATATGTACTGAAAAAAAAAATAAAATAAAAAATAGCATTGCTGCATGTTATTTTGAAGACTTGGCTTCAGTTTTATTGCATCTTTTTCTAGACTGGAGCATCTAAGAGAAACATATGAAAACATGACTGTCCGAGTATTAATAGTGAATCTGAAGGAATCAAATTTCTTATTTTTCATTATTTTATTGGACAACCATCGTTCTGACGTTCATTAAAAATTTTGCACTAGTCAAGAATTAATGCTCGTGACATAACTCGATGTTCACAGACGTCTATTAAGATTTCAAGTTTCTCATTTCTTAACCTTCCAGAAAAAGTAATTTTTTTTTCTAATAAAGCTGAGTGATCTCTATTTATTAGGACGAATTAATAAGCAAGTAGTTCTGAAGGAAATCGAAATATTTTAGATGGAAGTGTTCCAACTTGAAACTTGGTACACTCCAGAACTTCTGCAGACTCAGCGGGTCGAGTGGTATCCGATCTCCAACTAACCGACTGTGGGTTGGTATCCCAGCATGGATGGTTGTTTCCAGGTTGTCTAACCATTATCCTACCCAAGCTGCTAATGTATTATTTCTAAGAACTTTTCATGGACGAGATTCAGAATGAAAAGAAAAAAACTATTCACAAAAATAGAAGTTGTTACCGTTCACATATTTTTATTCACGGTAATGGATTTTGTAAAACAAGTAATCATCATGATACTTTCTGATTGATGGAAATCGTAGTATGCATACTTTCAGACACATTTAGTAATTTTATGAAATAAATTTGAGACGGTCTGAACTACCATAAATACACTGCAATTAGTGGTTCCTGTTGTATTTGTATACCGCAAACGTTTATTTTATCTTGTCAGAAAAACATTCATTTTATCTTGTGTCGGAATTTTTGAATTCTGCCGACATTTCTTAGTATATTTATGGACTGTGGTGGAAGAGGAAGGACCGGATTAAGGAGGACTTTGTCTATTTAGGAAAATCGGGTGTTAATCTTTTCTAACTTGATATGTCAATCAGAATATGAGAGAGCGAAATGCTCATTGCAGAAGAGGAGCAAAATACCAGAGGCATAATTGCTATGGATCCGAAACGGATTATTACCATCACCCTACACTTAAAGAACAATCAATAAATAAAAACTATATTTCCTGAATAATGACAATTGCAGATATATTTGTTCTTATGAGTTCCTCCATAACTACTTTTTACCCCTCTAAAAGTTAACCGTAAGTGTGCGCCAATTATCCGATATTCGAAATGCAGGTTTAACCCCAAACACTATGAAAGCAAGCGAACAGCGCTTCGGTCTACTGTGAGTGATAATCTGATGCAACATCTAAAGACAGTCGGTACCCCATGCTTAATAATTAGATTCAGTATCATTTAAGACTCTGCAAAACCTCGTAAGAGGTGGGTGTAGATTATAAAGAGCGGATGTGATGCGCAAATACTCCTGGAACATTTTAGATCATTCAAAATATTTCTTCTCTGGTCATGTTTCGAATGAAGTACGAATGTGTCATGTTCACACTTTCGAAGCGAAACCTAAATGTGTCTGTTGCTTTTATCTCGTGCGGAAACAGTCGGGAAAAAAAAATCAAACGTGTTTCATGTTTGGTTTTCATGTCGCGAATTTACTCAATCTGGCAAACGTTCAAATACTTCATTTGCACTATTTTCAATTCCCTCTTTTCCACACGTGAATCGTAATGCCTCTGAAATGCCCATTCTGTGATCAAATGCTACAGTCTCTCTCTCTCTCTCTCTCTCTCTCTAGCTGGCAAAGCGGTGACACGCGTGGCAGAGGTACAAGTACGAACTATTAAAAACAACAGCGCTGAATTCGATTCGCAGTGACCGGAGTGTTGTGTTCTGAGGTCTCTTCGAGAAGTTGCCATGGAGACCACAGATGCATTTATTTTCGAAGGAGAAGTGTGAGGAGGCAGTGACACTTTCCAGGGGAGGAGAAATAAAAATTCGTGATTTTTAGAGCGCTAGGAAACGTGTCTGGAGTCACACCCATGTGCTAACGTGATGTGAGTTCGTTACTCCGTTCGGTGTTGATATGCAAATAGCTCCGTGAGCTTAACTCGGAGGCCAGCAAAGTGGAAGGGGGGGAAGAATTGCGCTAATTCTTCGAGGTGGGGACAAACGTGTTATCAGCAAGGAAAGCCATTCTATACTGTCCACTAGTCGTCAGGATGGCAACCTCACCTGGCCACCCCGGGGTGTTGTGGACACAGAAAGGGGCGGAGTCACTTCGGGGAGTGTGGACCTCAGTGGGCAGGTAGAGCCAGGTAGTCTGGACGGGCGGAGCAGCACAAGACCCCACGGCGCGAGTAGGACAGAGATGGATCGACAAGTCTCTCTCATCAGGAATGCACAGACTCATACATTATGTGTTGGTCCGCGCGCGTGGTTGAAATATCATTTCCTGTTGTTCCCAGGTTTCGCTACGAAGCAGCGGAGGGGTAATGAATTAGGGAGCTGCTTTAGGGTTTACATGCTTAAAGAGAGTTTCACAGGCGAGTTCGAACTAGATTACTGAGTATGTCATCCGATTCCTCTTCTTCTTTTCTTTAAGGCGAGATTGTTTCAAAGATATTTTTCAGCACAGCACAGAAATATAATTTTCAGAAGTTCTATACATGTGTAGAATATGTGTCATTAGATGTGTTGCACGATTTTTTTTTCTTATGTTTCAATCATTCACTTTTATTTCTGCTTTTTTTTTGAGTAATTGTATCGAAACGAAATGCTCATTTGTGATGAGATCTGACGCATATCACAAATGACGAGAATTTGAATATAGAATTCATTTAAAATTCATTTAAATGTTAACTGCATTGCAATTATTTTACGAGTGGGAAGTTTAACGAAAGCTTCATTATGACAAATACTCCTCCACCTCGATGAGTATTTATTTCGATTTTTCCCCTTCGTTCTTGACATTCACCGAGGATCTATCGCACTAGCAAAATTATAATTGGAAGGTTCGTCTATTTTGTGAAAATGTTTTGGGAGTAAGTTAAAAATCATTTTTTTAAAATAATATCAATAGCCCAAGTGGGTTTGCATATATGTAGAAGTAATTCTTAGGTAGTTCTTGAAAATAAATAAATTAGTAATCACCGGCTTTTCTCTAGAATTTTCTGAGCCTGCTTGGTTCGGTCACTATTGGCGATGCCCTTTCGTTGGAAAGATGCGGATGCAAATCGTGCGTAGAATGTGAAGAATCTTTAAAAGGGCTTTTCATTAAAGATAAATTAGCTGCTCTCGTGTTTCCCGGAAACCACCAGAATAATATGCGCAGAGATAATATACTGGCTTCACAGCCTTAGTTAATTTTGTCCAGATCATTAACCCAACCCGATGTGTTTTCTAGAAGACATAACTAAAGCAAAGATTCTGAATTAAAAGAATATGCAGCTTATGATAACTTATAAGCAAAACAATCTAATATGTCAGTTAATTGCAACGCTGGTTTGATGAAGTTTTCTAAAGAATACCATAAATTGGCTTTCTAGAATCCATAAGCAAGAGTGATATTGCACATTCCGGCAGAGAAACTAGATTTTGAGATGCTTGTATTTCAATTCAATTCGATTGTCGATTCTGGCCCTTGGGTTACAAGGACTTATGTTTGAATTTCCCCCACGGACGTGAGAAACATTTCGAAGCACTCCCGTTGAAGGTACGTCCTGTTTCATGCCGAAATCGAATGGCTTTCCATAGAATCGTCTTTTAGTTGTCTCAGCGTAATGCTAAGCAACCACGACGTAAATAAATAAATAACATTAATTCATTTGCTTAATATGAAACTCATGAATGAAGTTAACTCTTATCATGGCGATCAATATGTTTATCTGAATATTTCCGTACTAAATACCTTCATTGTATGTCGTGTATACATTGGGTAAGATCATTCGTCTTATCTGATTTTCTTTGGAGGCACTTACTAATAAATTAATTACGAGCTTCATGAAGCTTTCGCAAAACATCAAGCCACAAAGGATCATTTCAACGCAGATTTTCATTTGTGGGCTTCCAATGAAAAATAAGACATGGAATTGCTGCACAATCACTACCATCACAAACAACAAATCGACAAAAATGACTGAGATGGTGCTCAGGAAAACAAATAAGTCACAATATGCTGTAGAAGGTATGGATAGCGTGTGAAATAGCCCTCATACTCCTTTCTTGTTGATTCATTTACACCAATCAATTTATTTTATAAGGACGCAATTTTCGTAGCACTTTGATCAGATAATGTAAATTTGTAGACTTATCTTTTGTTGAATCATTTTTATGCATTCGAAATGAGATAATCGTGCGAATGATTTACAAAAATTCACGTTTCGCTGACTTTCCTTAGTATTTACACTAAAACCTTGTCATGTTTTGCGACACGTTTTAGTGCAAATACCAAAAATATTATTAATTAGTTAAATCAATGTTAGTGGAAGACAGTGCACTTAACGGTAAGTAATGCTGAACAATATTTTGGAATGGAAACACTGAATAGTACAGAAATCTTCCCTATATTGTGCAAATACACGTATTAGCACACTCAGTAATAAAGTAGCACGAGAACATTCCGAAAAAAACATATTTTTCGTGAAATATAATCACAAAAGCCTCATTAAACTACTTGCCCTTATTACTTACAATATTAATTTCGTTTCGTTTACAGCAGATCTCAATAACTGTCAAGCAACCGTATTATTACAGTAGCAAATCTTTCATAGTTCGTTTATTTCATTTAGAGTGTCGTTTATTAGTTTTCTAGCGTTTAAATAAGGTATAAAAGAAAATTATTCCTCTGTACTAAACACTCATACGATTTCGTCAACTCCTTTACTATAATATCTTTCCAAAATTATTCCAAAAAACCTTATAATTCATGATCGCTGAAGAGATATTTAAAAGATCTCTCTCTCTCTCGTATCTTCTGTTCTAGTACTGGTTACCTTGGGCTTTGCCAGACTTTTTCCCCCCCATTTCTTCTGTCATCAGAGGTCATCAATAATGCCTGCTTTAGTGATGTGTGGCTTCATTTTTGACTTAAAACAGGTGTTAACCTGGCTCCACGATGTAAATTCAGTGGGAAATGGATGGGGTGTTCCCAAATTATACGCCTATCCTCCAATAATTATGAGATGCAGTTGCTACCACATCTTTTTACGTCAAAAAAATTACAGTCTTTGTAATGAGTGGCTCGTCTTGATCCAGTTCATTGTATTCTCGCAGGTGAAACAGTCCCTTTTATTGCACATACGGAATTAGGCCTTTATAACACTGACCCTGTTCAAACCTCGATATGCATGTGCATCTGCCCTTTTATTAACTGAGGTGGGTAGGGAACTGCGAACAAATTGGTTCCAATCACCGAAACGGATAATTATTGTACTTAAGGTTGGGTTTGGGTTTCAAGTGGAGTCAAACACGTCATCAAGATTATCGTATTCGTTGATAATTGAGTTCGCATCGAGATCGCTTGATTGTTCCAGGTGGGCGACTGATAAAGAAATGTGTTTCGTGTGATTATACAGTTTCAAACTGACATTAAAACGTTATGTAATGCCTCGGTGTCCAGCTGGATTGGGATCTCTACTGGGCGACAGAGAGACGAACACAATTGTGGGTCGGACTGCTTCAACAAGGTGAGTTCTGTTGATTCCTGTAGAGAAACTGTTAGGATGTTTCTAACAACTCTCTGTGTCTGGGGGGGGGGGGGATACAAATGCAGCTTAATGAAACTCGAAAAACAAGGTTCTGAAATTAATAAAGCTCTAAACTTGGTTTATGGAAACGATGTCAAAATCGCCTTTCTGAATGATAAACTTTTCTCAAGGTAGAGTGGATGTAAATGATAACCAATGAACCACACGCGGGATGTATTTTGCAGGGACACAGTCGAATGCAATTATCTTCGTTTCTAAAACGACTGCGAAGGAACTGAACATGAGCAGAAAAATGTGGGTTTCACTGAAAACTTAAGGTTTCGTAAAGATCGCTGCGCTAAGCCACTGACAATTATTTTTCGTTCGAAGGATAACTGACACAGAAGTTAACAGTATTTGCATTATCTTAGCTGAGATATTAATAAATAAAAAAAATAGTTTCGGAGTATTTCATTTTCTCTTAAACGTTTATTTTTCTATGTTTTATACTAGAAACAATCGAGATTGTCTTTCATAACATGCTCTATTGAAACAACGGGGTATAAAAGTTGTCTTTCTCTGTTTGGATTTTTTGCCTTTTAATCTCTTTAAAGAAACCTAAAAAATGGACTTCTCATGTAAAGAAAAAGCGAAAGCTAATTATGTCTATACGTGATCCGTAATTCGTCATCAATCATCAATACTAATGTACAAAGAACAAATAGTAGAGAGGAAAACATAATAAGGAGGAGGGACGGCAATTGAAGTAGAAAGATCGTTTCTTCTTTTCAGACAGTATTATCCAAACAGTTGTTGATAATCATAATGTAAGAAGCCTCGGGATTGGGTTTTTGTGACCTCGTAATTTTTCAAGTCTTTTAGCTCGCAGCACTTTAACAGGCATATCTAAACCTCTTAAACATTAAATCTGGATTTGAAACAGTAACAAGTTCGACCATTATTCACCACGCTCCGAGAGAAGAGTCGATCAAAATGAAAGGATCTTCAAGGCTTTGTTTGACATTAAACTTATTGAAGCCAAATAGAATTTCTTTTTCACTATGAAACTTCAATGAAATATCGAATGAAATTCTGCATGAGTTGCTTCGGTATTGTGCAATTAATAAAACAGACAATTTCCGAAGATTGATGCTCTTATTGGTGCTCTGATTAAGGATTCAGCTGACCTGACCACGCTAATTTGAGCGATTGGATCTCTCCTCAGAATTAAAAAAACCACAGTTTTTGGAAGAGAAGCACTTCCGCTTCCGTTATTAATGCGGCCAACTCACCTAAATTGAAAAATTCTTATTAGGGTTTCGCATCCTTGATGGGATTCGACTTCAGGTCCTTCAAACCAATACCACCGACTGTTGGGATCTGGCGAGTGCAGAAGGCACTCGAATACTTAGGGGAGGAAAAATGAAAGTAACAATATAAAACAAAAACCGGAAAGATTTTGAGTAGTGCTTTAATTAGACTATAAGCGACATTTGTTATAATATTTTTAGCATTTTGGGTGAAAGTAGAAAAGAAATGCAAATAGAATCATAAGGTCACATCAGAGAATTATCTCCGCACTCGGACTAATAAAGCTCTCTTCCAAAGAGAGAGAGAGAGAGAGAGAGAGAAACACTACACTCTTCTGAAAACCAAAATCTTCTTGCTCGTCGTAGGGGTGCTGCAGTTGTTTCAGGATTCCAATACACAGTATTAGAATATCAATATTATAAGCAAGCAAAAACATTTTGAAAAGTTAATGCCGAGATACTGTTTTATTTTTACTGAAAGAGAGAAGAGGCAAACGTTTATTACAAATCACATAAGTAACTGGGAAAATTAAAAAAAAAAAAAAAAACCCGGAAATGCCACATTAATTCTTTTTTGCATTTGTTCTACCTATGAACGACAAAAGCAGCTCTAAGAAATTGTATTAAACAGTATTGTATTCGAGATACCAAGTAATTTTATAAATAAACTTGGTTTTGATCCTATTTCCCAAGTAAGCAAACAGACAAGTAAGTCAAGTTTGCGTCTGCACGTAGTGCTAGTCTGAGGCAACTCGTGGTAAAGGTGGAGCAAGTCCGATCACTTTCCTTAGTATTTTACCACCTCAGTTGCCTCAGACTGGCACTACGTTACCACGAGATGCCTCAGACTTGCGCTGCGTGCAGACGCAAACTTGACTTACTTGTCTGTTTGCTCACTTTGGAAATAGGATTAAAAACCAAGTTTATATAAAATTACTTGGTATCTTGAATACATAATATACCCAAGTTAAAAAAACTTTCTACAAACAGTATTGTGTTTAATACAATATAGGTGAGATGGATTTATTGGAGGCCCATTTATGATTCGCATTAAAACTCGATAAAAGTACAGAAATTAATTAAGCATGTTGGCCCATTCACGATCTTAAGATGAGTTTCGGATTTGAAAAAGCAAATTTTTTACTGCCCTGTGAGAGTGACCATCTAGACTTCCCTCAACAGCCTTTTGGAGAGGAAACTTCATTATGTGAGGCAATAATTAGTCCACTCTCAATCTGCACACAATCCATATGACTGAAGGAGTAATGGCTGAAAAAGTGATCGTGCGTGTAAGGCGTGTTATTGCTCAACTTGGCTATGAGTGCCAACTGGAAACAAAGTTTACAATGTAATGAGACTTCGTCCCATCCATAAGAGCCTCTAAGAATTCTAAGAAGTTCCAATGGGAACTTCTTAGAATTTATTGATATTATTCTTTGATTATATAGATTACTGCATTCTGAATGTGTGCCAGACTGCAAATTTCCTTAGGTGGATTAGATGGCATTTCTGCTGCTATTTTCAGTGTACAATGCCAATCCAAAAGTGAGAACTCATCGAAGACGCCTCAAACTGGTTTGATTAGTAAATTGGTTTATCTACGAAATTTAATTATAGTAGTTGAAGTGTCCTTACTGCTCGGCAACCTCACGTATTGGTTAGTTTATGGTTGCTTTGAATGCCATCTATAACCGTCTTTACATTCTGTTGTAAAGCAGAATATAGAATTGAGTTCAGAATTACCTTCAAGATAAAGTTCGCAATTGTTAATTGCATGTGTTCTCCGCCCGGTATGTGTCTGTTTCGCGCAAGTAAAAACCTTGTCATCCTCAAATGAGACCGGCTTGTCAAGATTCCTCGCATCTCATATGCGATTCAAATCCTGGTCTTTCCAAAGGAAGGACGTATTGTGACTCCACAGTCACAATCTTGAAAACAAAGCTTCTTATACCCATATTTTTGTTTAAGCTCTGCAATGTCTTTCTTTTGTGTTGATTTATGTTAAATATGTCTGCTCAGTTGTTCTTTCATAGACATTGATTATTTTTGCAAAAGAGCTTCGCGTATTCACAGTCTTTTCTCTTTCGACTGTTGTCCTCCCATAGATCTGCCGAATCCAGCTACCTCATAGGAATATTCAGAGACAGATGTTTATTCAGGGTGATGACAGCTTCTTGTATGCGAAGCACATTTCTCTAAATTGCATACGCGTGACCACCCTAGCGAAAAAGAAGACGATGAGCGTTTTAGCAAATCGGTCACTTGAGATTAACCATCAGTTTTGTGAGCCTCGAGGGCGTCTGAGCAAAATATACGAAAGTCGAAGCACGCGAAAATATCTGTGGCAGCCTCATCAACAATTTTTCATTTTTCTGTCTGTTCTTTTGTTTCGCTTTTAATGTATAATTTCCTTTTGTTTTCTCTTACACGCAAAGAAACATACGTGAGCAATATCAGGTTGTACCTCTGCAGATTTCTGAGTTGAATACCACTTCTGTCAAGTGCATTTTTGCTGAGTGATATCATTCTTACTACCCCTAAACAAAAGAGATTTAATACGATGGACCTACCATGTGAGGACGCTCAACCAGGAAGCTGAGAAACTCTATTACAAGGAAAAATTCATTCCATAATCGACCATGATTTATTTAGCAAATAGACATATCGCATAAGAAAAGCCACCGATGTATTGATTTGTATAAGGATTTTTTTCCCCATTACTACTGTTTTATTTATAAAATGATGTTCAAATAGGCGTTTGTATTTTCTTAAGGTTACTTTGTGTGTGTGTGTGTGCCTGCGCGCGCGCGAACATTATCAATAAAACTTTTCGATTTCTGGGCCTACCAATTACATTCAGCGTATACTGAATTCCGAATGAAATTATTTTTAAAACCAAATGCATTTTCGATTCTTTCGCTTGTATGTTATGCTAAGATCAGATTGTAGACGAAAGCTCGTGGCGGCACATGAGAAATATAAGAAATTTTGACAATCAACTTGTTCGTACGGTTTACAACAGATCTCATTTGTTCCTGATACCCACAAATTATGCAGTCTTGTTCACACACACACACACACACACACACACACACACACACACACACACACACACACACACACACACACACACACACACACACACACACACACACAGTTTCTTTATAATTTCGATTTTTTTTTCCTTTCCACTTTGTCATTTGCGACTTGCTGTCGCCGATTGCCTGCACCCGAGCGACAGTAGTCACACTTCCAATTTGAGTTCCCAGTGAACCCGAAGATAGAAAACAGCTATGCGAACACGGAGATGAACCCACAGGAGGACGCACTGTTTCAGTCGAGGGGTCAGGCATATATCTTCGTAATTATGTCGGTATCAGTCGAATCTTTCTGTTTCTTCCTCCGTCTCACGAAGACGTGTACGGCACGGCATGGGGTGAGGTCATGTGTTTGCCTTGCCATTGAGAAATATCGTCTGGTCACGGAAACTTTCTCTGGGAATCAAGGACAGTTCGCAGGTCGCACGGTCACTAACCCTGCCGTCTGACAAACGATAGCTACTTTCACCTGTCGGGAGTGCAGCGCCAAAAACAAACACGACCAACGGGGCGCAGTGGGGGGTTGTCCTCCAGCCTTCCAGCCGCAGCAGGATCTCCATCTTGTTAAACGGACACTGGAAACAGGCAGCCGACACAGACGCAGGAGGTTTCGGGGCACGAGGAGGTGTCTGCCAGGTAACTGCGGCGAAGACAGACGGAGGAGGAATGAGACTCGCTCAGCTGGGGGTGGCTCCAGCGAGAGACAGAAGCGCGCGCCAAAGAACAAGGATGAAAGAGAGCCGCTGAAGATGAAAGATGTCTCGCGACTGCCAGCGTCTATTTCTCTCTTTCTTTCTGCACTGCGGAAGGGTACGGACGCCATCAGGGTTAAGTGACCTTGTTCGTAGGGGGTTTTAATTAAGCGCCTTTAATTTACAGGCCGCATGAATAAATAAGGATAATCGAGCTCAGTTCGGAGACCTCATCTAGACGGTCTTCAAAATGCCACTTGGGACTGAACCCAGGAAGTAAAAGAATTTACACAGGTGAGAACGAAAACAGGGGAGGGAGGAAGGGGGGAAACTAGTTTTAAACACTAGAGGGATAACAAGCCAGCCATGCCACATGATGCCGATCCTAAGCTCGAGTAAATAGATGAGGGTGGAGCGAAGGGCTAGCAACCCATCCGCGTAAAAATGTGCTTTGCTATGGAAACCAGAACCACAAAAGTATCAGATCAAAATGAACTAAATGAAGACAAACTGTTGAGAATGACATCCCTAGCGAAAGCTCTTATGGAGAAACTGGGGAAATGAGGAATGCAACAGAAAATTTGGACAAGACACAAAATTAAAAAGATAAAACTATTTGGAGCCAAAACAACAACAATAAGAATACGAATTGGATGTTAGAATGTGAGGACTATGTACGAAACATCAAAAGCAGCCAAAGAAATGAAAGAATACAAAATTGAAATATTGGAAATACGTGAAACAAGATGGAATGGACAGCGATTGAGCCAGTTGAGTTCAGGAGAAACAATAATATATGCTGGAAACAGAGACGAGGAAAGTGCACATGCAAAAAGAGTGGCAATAATGATGTCCAGTAAATCAAGAGCTGCAGTGCTAGAATGAGAACCAATTACAGAAAGATGCAGATGTCCCTTTATAGAATCTCACGATTCTATAAAGGGACAATTATAAATGTACGATTATATGCACTAACTAATAATGCAGATGAAAAAGAAAAAAAAATGAATTTTATGATATATTACAAAAAAAAAAACAATAGATGATACAAATCCTAGACATATAATTATAGTAATGAAATGATCGTACAGGTAGAGCAATTATAACGGGAAAAGAAGGTAATGAAAATGAAAAATGAAAATGGAGAGATGTTACTGAGTTTCTGCATGGCGAATGAATTAGTAATAGGAGGATCCGTCTTTAAACGCATAAAGTAACATAACATGGAAAGCACCAGATGGAGAAATGTAGAGCCAAATTGACCATATAATGATACAAAGAAAATGGAGAGGATCTCTTTCGACGGGAGATCAATGAGAGGAGTAGAGGCTTATACAGACCATTTATAGTAATAGGAGAAATTAAAATAAGATTAATCAACACAAAGAAAGTAATAGGCAGAAATAGAATGCATAACATAAGCGAACTAAAAATATGGAAACTAAAAGAAAACATGCAGTAGAGGTTAAAAATAGATATGAAGTTATTACTCAGAGTGAACATGAAGAATTCAGAAACAGAAAAAATATAGACAGGTATTAAACACACGCACCCTCAGAAAAAGTACTTGGACTGCATAGAAGAAAAGACAAAGAATGAATATCTTCACACACAAAACTCAAAATTAAAAAAGAAAGAAAAGAAATTAAGAAACAAAAATAATACAAGATAAGAATAACATCAGTTTACAAGAGAAGTATACAAAGAGATTGAGAAAAATGCAAGTAAAGTTAAGAGAGAGAGTTATTTTAAACCTACTAAATGAGGCAGAAATTGCAGCTAACAGAAGGTGATACTGGAACGATCATAGAATATTACACGAACAGCGACAGGCAAGAAAAGAAGAAGAGGAGATATTATTAAAGACAAACAAGGAAATAAAATAGAAAGATGGGTAGAATAGTTCAAAGAGATAATGGATAGGGAAAAACCTGAAAAATAAAATCAGATAACAGAAAAAAAGTAAAAATATTAAAAATAAATTCCAAAGAAATAAAAAAGTGAAACATAAAAAGCACTAAAAGAATGTAAAAATGGAAAAGCAGCTCGTATACCAAATGAGCTATTAAAAGCAGATATAGATTTAACGGTGAATATGCTCTTCCCATTTCTTAACGAAATATGGATGCAGGAAGAATGGAAAGATGAATGGAATATTGGGTTACTGATCAAAATATCAAAAAAAAAAAACAAACGAGATTTAACTGATTGTAATAAATGGAAAGGAATATCATTATTAAACTCAACAAGTAAAATACCAACAAGAATAATATGAGAAAGAATAAAAAAGAACTAGACCAAAAGCTAGGAGAGACACAGATAGGATTTAGAGCCAACAGGTCATGTGAAGATCAAACAGCAACACTCAGAATGATAGAACAGTCAACAGAATGGCACTCAAATCTTTATATCAACTTTATTTTTTTCGAAAAAGCTTTTGAGAGCATTGACAGAGAATCAATATGGAAATTAATGTCATATTATGGTATACCATGTAAAATTATCAACGTAGTTAATAAATTTATGAAAAATATAAAATACAAATCATACACAATGGAGAACTGTCAGAAAAGTTTTAAATTAAAACAGGACTTAGACAGACCTGCATTCTCTCCACAACAATATTTCTTATTGTTATAGACTGGGTTAAGAGAAATTCCATGAAAAACACAAAAGGAATACAGTGGAATTTAATAGCACAGCTACATGACCTGGATTTTGCAGATGATATATGTTTACTAGCACATACATAACAACATATGAAGACAAAAGCAATAAAACTCAATGAAGAAGCCCTGACTGTTCTGTTGGATTAAGAATAAATAAAATGAAAAAAAAAATGAAAATAAATAATAAATAAAAAGAAGACAGTAATGGATGATCAAATTTTAAAAACAGTGGAGAACTTTAATTACGTAGGATCAATAATAAATAAACAGTAAGGAGCAGAGGAAGATATAAAATCTACGAGACAGAGAGCACAGATAATTTTTAACATGGTAGGGAAAATATGGATATCAAAAGCAAATAGGCATAAAAACAAAATCAGGTTATTTAATACAAATATCAAATATCAATTCTACTATATGCATCAGAAACATTTATAACAAAAAAGCAATTATAAAAAAATTGCAAAGCTGTTAAATAACTGTTTAAGAAAAATTCTACAAATAAAATGACAAGAAAAGATATCCAATGAAGAGTTATGGCAAAAAACTAAACAAAAACCAATGATGTATGACATCAATCAGAGAAAATGGAGATGTATTAAGTAAACCGGAAGAGGACAAAGTCAAACAATTATTAGAATGGAATCAGCAAGGAAAGAGGAAGACCAAAGATGAACTGGAGGAGAGGAGTAGAAGAAGACCTCAGAAAGAGTGGAAGGACCTGGACACTGATGAAGAGAAAAGTGCAAAACAGAGTCAGATGGAGATTCGTGGTCGAGTCCCTGTGCTCCCGATGGAGTGAAGAGGAATAAGTCAGTAAGAGGGATAGCGGCACGCAAGAGTCAGAAAGCAGGCAGAGCCGTTTCCTTCCATATGGACTAGGTGTATATCGTCTTATAGAGAGGGGTTCTTGCTTAGAAATGGATGTAATGTTTTTTTTTTTTTCGTAATGACGTGAGCAGTTTGATGATAATCGTGAGTTGAATACGCACACCGAACAGTTAGTACTACACCAGAGGACACCAGGATCAATAATGATGGAAACTGGATTTCTTTGAAAACTTAATGATCCTCCGCGAACATTTCTTCGGCGACTCCTTATGCTTTAAATTCTCAAGAAAGACCCTCGAGTACTAACCGAAGTTTTTCTCCAAAGAAATTTGTAGAGAATGAACCCGAGGCCTTATGCCCGAAGAGGCAAGATGGCAAATTCTTTGCTGCTCCACACAAGGTTGTGTTGACGTGTGTGTCACGCGGTGTGCTCAAGCATGTATGGCAGGCATGCGTGCGTGGTGAAAGAGCAAACAAAATTTGAGAACAGCAACGCACCATAAATCTGCACATATCTAGTCCGCGTGCAAGTCGAGAACCCACTTACACTTTGCAGACCCTCGTGTGACAAGAGGCCATCAATCGGTGGCCGGCCGAGTCCTAAGACAGAGTTCTGAGAAGTCTCACGTAATCCTGACGTGGTCCTGACGTCCAATATATTTTGCACGGTCTCCGAGTGGCCGTTCTGATCGTGCGAGCTGCGAAACAGTGCATAACTTGTCAGCGGCAGCTCTCCGACTACCCTCGGCCAATCAGGGGTGATGTATGGAGCTGGTGGCCAGGAAATGTCTCAATGCACGGTATCAAATTCCTGTTATTTCGAGCCATTCGTTGTGGCTAACACGTTATTATTTGGCTCATGTGAGGCTTTCCACCCCGGTAAAGACAATCAGTTTCGGCACGTGAGACGTGCAACTCCCCGCAATAAATTCAGCGCGTAACTGCTCGGTTGTTAGCAACCTCTGTTATTGGATTAGGAATGTCCTTCAGGCTGCTGAGCTCTGCCAATCGTAGTTCTAATAACTTTCTGTTGTTACCCTACGAATCCATCTGCTCGCCTTGTTAATATCCTAGAAGTGAGGTCACTCGCCCCCCCCCCCCCCAAATTGCGTCTTTAGTAATTTCTCGGCTGCGTAACAAGATGCTAATTCGTATACAAATATGACAAGCACCACTATGTACATAGGGCAAGAACAGATACTACAATATAATATGCAACCTTAACGCACTTTACTCCTTCTCATTGTTTGATTCCACAGTATCTTTAATTTTATGCTTTCTCAGTTATTCAGATGGCATTTTAGTACTTAGTATTCTTGAGCATTTGATTTTAGAGTTTCTTAAGTAAATTATAATTTTAACTTTTGTCATGCAGGTTCGAATCACTCTATGGTATTTGTAATTGTCTTTAGGTGGGAGATGAACTTCATAGGCTCTCTTATTCCATGTTTAGTGTTTAGAGCAGGGTTTCCTTGCTATGCAAAGAATAAATAAAAATACAAAGTTATATATAAAATTAATATATCTATATAAGTATATATATAATTAATATTAGTTTCTATATAAAACTAATTTATCACATACTGAGCGATGGAATTCATCTGCCCTCTAGAGAAAATCATGATCATGCATGTCTTTGGTTACACACAGTATTGTTATATTGACATATGTTAGGATATACACATTTACTTATAAATATCCTGTCCTATCCTTCTCATCCGTCTTGGACGGGTTGAGTCCTCCTCCTAATGAGGGGGGTTACTGTCGTATTAATGCAGCCGGTTCGCCACTCCTCTGCTGCATCCCCTAAGGGCGATATTCATGACTGTATCCCTGTGTGTGGTCACGAGGCCGGTTTGCCTGCTTGCGGAATGAAAAACCCCAGATAAACTGGGGGAAAACCCTGCTGTCCACACCCAAGACCGGCTAACTTGGCTATGGCTGAGGAAGATTCTTCAGCTCCTGATGTCATCGACGGGAATCGAGCCTAGGACACTCCTTCCCCAGGCATATGGTTGCGAAGCGCAAAGCCACTACGCTAATCGCATGGACACATAAATAGAAAAACTGAAAATATTGAGATTAGTCGAACCTCTTATTATGCGATCCCCAGTGCTCAGTTTACTAACTGGCAAGGTTCACTGAGTAGCAATTTCTGGAATGTGTGTGTGTGTGTGGTACCATTCTCTGACTGCGGTTTCTTGGTATGCGGTTTAATGGCTACAAGCAGTAACTGTCGAGTTCGGGTTAGAACTGATTGCCTTAAGCTGCCCATTTAACCTGTATGATACGATGTGATCGATTAGTGACGTGGCAAGGTTGGAATTCAAACTCTTTGCTGAAGAGATAGCGGATGTAAAAGAAAAACTATTAAAATGTGAGAGCTGCTTCGAAATTCCATTTCAGAAGGCATTATCCTTGCTCTGAAGGAGAAGTGGACCAGTTTGTCTCAAGAATTCTGAATCACTTGGTGCTAAGCATGGAACGACGTTGTGAGACGCCCCATCGCAGTTCGTGATGAACATATTCTATACTGAAATGTTTCTGTACGCACTGTACATTAATTCCTTAAGCACGTCCTTAGGAAATTTGTAACTTTTGCCAAAAACATATTGCAATTTAATTTGTACGAAATATATAACACATGTTTTGTGTAATATAATTTATTAGTATGCTGGGAATAAAACGTTTTCATATACAGGTAAAAATGTAGTTCGTCCATAGCTTTTGGAGACCATTACATAAACAGACATATCCCCACTTAAAAATGGCCATTGGATAAGCATTGTGTTTTAGGGTTAAATAGGAAGATAATATTACAAGTAGTGAATTGAAATTACCTTGAAGAGAACTGCTCCATAGGTTAATTAACCCAGTTAATAGTATTTTACTGTTAATGAGCATGGTGTGACAGATCCACACCATAGTCATTAACATGTGTATTCACAGAAACTGTATGACTTTGTTATTCTGTCACTGAGAAGTACAATAAATGAAGGATATTAAGATATTGTTTACGGGAGTGGATTTTTATATTCCTTTTGAATGTGCAAAAATTATTTGGAGATTTGGATTTGGTTCAGTGGTGTACCCACGGAGGGGATCAAGGGGGCCCTGCCCCCCCCCCAAAAAAAAAAGTTAAAAAAACACTAGAACATTTTCCAAAATACTTTTCCTAATTAAAATTCATTTTTTATTTCTGTTGTGTCATGTCTTCTATTTCTAAAATGCTTATGAATTAGCGGTCACATAAGATGAGAGAACCCTATAGCAGTGTTTCTCAACCTATGGTGCGCGGACCACAGGTGGTCCGCAACGATCGGACAGGTGGTCCACCGGCTTAAATTAACCAAATAAATCTATATATATATTTTAATTATCCAAACAAAACAAATTAAAATTGAATAAGTAAGTAAAAATTATTAAAATAAAATGAATACTTAAAAAAAAAAAATAGCGGCAGCATGTTTATTCCATGAACATGCTGCCGCTATTTTAATTGCAGCGGCAGAATGACGAGTAATAAAAGAGGGGTGAAGTGAAAAACAATATGGTTTTATTGCTTCCACCTTCCCTAGCAGTTTTGTCAGATCTGAAGTGAACATATGTTATCCACATTTCAACCAATTGCTTGTTGTTTATTGATTTTTATTGTTGAAGGTTTCCTCCTTCAACCAAGGCTCAGTATATCTTCAGAAGTGCTAAGGAATACTTAGACCAAATGTGTTGTGAGTTAACTCCAGTATTTATATATTTTTCGGAAATCGCACGAAAAGCAAGCTGACAATTGAGTTGAAATGCTAACTCTCTTCAACCGAATTCTAATAATATGTGAAACTGCCATAACAGCATGCATTCACACACACACACACACACACACACACACACACACACACACACACACACACACACACACACACACACACACACACACACACACACACACACACACACACACACACACACACACACATATATATATATGTCTTAGTTTTAACACGTTTACGAATTTTAACACTTTCGGTTGAATTTTATTGCTGCAAAGGGAACTCACACAATCTAATTAATAACAATAGATTTTAGTTAGATACTGTGTTTGCTGGTGCAACATATGGTTTTGCTTGAGTCTATATATACAGCATAGTTTCTGTATGAGGGGACATATGATTTATTAATTAGTGTCGTTTTTATCCCAGTTGTCTCTAATTGCACTATTTGTTGAGAAATATATTACACAGGCTGCTTATACCTTATTCACTGACATAATAAAAGTACTGTGCTTGTTTTTCTTGCCTCTGCAATATAGTGGCTATTCGGTGTGAGGGGGGGGGGGGCGTGTTGTTTACTGTGGGAGCAAGTTACAATCACATTGCTCTGAACGTGTTTCAGCTTTTTTCATTTGCGAGGTATATGCGAAACTTTTTAATGTCTTTTTTCCAAAAGTAAAATCAGGAGTGAGAGTTATATGCGAGGACGAGTTATATGCGAGTAAGTATTTCAATTATGGATAAGTACATTGGCACCTTCTTTAAACGGAAAAATATCTCGGATGACAGTGATAATACAAAACGAGTTTGTAATGACAGTTCGTGTGTAGTTTCTGAAGAGAAAGAGGTCTGTAACGAATCCACAGAAACACAGAATTCCCATCAGTTGCAATGCGATAATATTAATGCGCTTAACGAAAGGAAAGATTTGCTGACTTGCTGGACACTCGACCAGTGGATCGCATTCAAAAGTAAATACAATTGGTTAGTTTGTAGGAACATTTTTCTGTTTTGTGACTTTTCTCCCTTTACGGTAATTATGCCTACATTATTGTATTATTATTCAACAACTGTTTACAGTTTTGAATGTGTATATAAAGTCAATATCAACAGTAACCTGAATTACGAACGCGTGATGAAAGGGACCGGGAGGAATGTACGGGGCCCTATACAAAATTTTATTTTGTATAGGGCCCCGAAACTTATTAGTTTAGAATTTAACCACTGAGAAAGGGTTTGTGTCCACCTCAAAACTCTGAAACAGAATTTGGAAAGATTTTCCGAATAACTTTTTATAAGAAATTTCTGTGATTTCACGATCCATTTCAGGCTTGCAGGCATCGTTTTCAGAACTTTTCAACTTTTTCAGAATGGCCTTTCGTTATCGAAAAAAGAGCAGCTAATTGAGCTTTCAAGTGACAGCGGGCTTAAAATGCAATTCCGTGATCGTGGTTTGGCTCGATTCTGGATCTCGCCTTCAGTGAGAAGTGAATTTCCCGAATTATTTGAAGAATTCGAAAACGTCATGCAGTTTTCTACAACCTATCTTTGCGAGAAGCGATTTTCATCGCTTCTTCAAATAAAAGCAAAATACAGAATTCGTCTTAGTGTGTGTGTGCCGATCTTCGACTGAAGTTGACCAATATTGAGCCAGATATCCAGCAACTCCGCAAGGTCGAGAAGCTCATCCGTCTCATTAAAAGTAAATAGTAACGTAATTTATCATTTTATTTAGTTGTTTAATAAAAATTAAATCTTTGTTTCAATTTTTATCCACAAAATTTAATTTTTTTATCTATATATCCGGCCTGGTTGGCCGACTCTCCAGCCAAAAGGCTGCGAGTTCGAATCCCGCAGTGGGCATGGATGCTTGTGATTGTCTGTGAAAATACTAGTGGACAGCATTGGCGTAGATGATGATGATTGAAGTCGTGGTTGGTGAAGACGGAGAGTTGTAGAGTAGGTGCCCTTCCTCGATATGTCTTTGGACTACCTGGAGATGTTATGTAGTAATAATATCGACAAGTTTTATATGTTCATTGTGCATCACATAGTTTGAATTTGGCACTTGGAAATGCTGTATCTGTGACAAATAAGAAATCGCATTGGCATAATTGAAAAGGTACACAATTTCTTCAATACCCCTAAAAGACAGGACGTCCTTGTTGTTTATAATATTATAATATTAATATCTTTTAAGATTTATAATATCTTTATTTAGCTTGCAAAAAATATTTGCGTGCACCTTACCATTTTCTAAAATAATGCAAATATCTGACAGTGACCTCTTAATTGCCCTAAATTTTGTTGATGATGTTGTGGCTCAATTAAATACTGTTCGTGAAACACCGATTCTTCATCTAAAGATATTTACGATGAAGCATGAATAAAAGCCAATAGTTTTAATATTGACATTAAAAAGCCAAGGACTTCATCAAAACAAACATTAAGGTTCCAGCCGATTCTGTAGAAGAGTATTTCAGGAGAACTATTTCATTCCATTTATTGACCAAATATTGACTCAACTTCATGAACTTTTTACTCGGCCCGTAACATTTTGAAACATATTTTTTTCTCTTCTACCGAATGGAAAAGATGCTCCAACAGCAAGTGCAATGGAAGATTTTCGTCAATTGTGTGAATTTTATGCCGGTGATTTGCCTTATACAAATCCAGCAATTTTGAACGCCGAATTCAAGTTGTGGTATAAGAAATTTGAAAAACCGTTTGCAATAGCTCCATGCAAAAATGGCGTTGATGCAGTTTCAAAGTGTGACAAAATGATATATCCTAACATCTATAACTTATTAAAAATATTTGCAACGCTTTCGGTAACAACATGCGTCAGTGAAAGGTCATTTTCTAACTTACGCTTTTAAAAACCTATTTAAGATCTACCGATTGAACGGACTGGCTTTGCTATATATACAGAGAGAGAGAGAGAGAGAGAGAGAGAGAGAGAGAGAGATTAATGTAACCACGACTGAAATAATTCAAGAGCTTTGTAAAAAGAAAAGAAAACTGGATTTTATTCTTTAAATATTTTTTTATAATCACCTAATGAATTTTATTTAATGAATTTTATTGAATGAATCAAATTTAACGAATTTTAGTTGAACGGATAAAAATATTTTTAATGCAAATTCATTGCATTAAATATATTTTTATCCGTTCAACTCCCCCCCCCCCCCCCCCAAGATTAAATCCTGGGTGCGCCACTGATTTGGTTCCATTCTGAAACAGGTGATGGATTTTTTTATCCATCAAGTTTGTAGTGTATTTGTGAAATTCACGCAAATTTCGAATTGTCAGCAGTTCATTCAGGTATTTCATGTTGAAGTTATTTTAAGATTTTTAGATTACGTATAAAATGTTGTATTCATAGATTTTCTGAACTGAAAGGGGGGAACAGATCCGTTGCTGTTATGATCACTTAGTTTCACACAAGAAGGATTCTCTGAAATGGTTTTTTTAATCTAAGTTTTGGTAACATTTCTCTATATAACCACCACGCATGACAATATAAGAATTTACGAAAATGCTGCAGAGAAAACTGAGGTTTCAGAATTTTTATGCAACCAATGGGACATTTCTAAGTAAATTGAGCGTCAAAGTAGATGTCAAAGTATTTTCTATTTCATCTCTACTGATTGGAGTTTGGGAGTTTGTTGCCTGAATATCATGTTGTAATATTTGACAGATTGATTGTCATTTTTGTGTTTCTAGTCTGCACACAATTTTTTACCAAGTCAATGTGCTGCAGGCAGTACCAGAATGTTCGGTGAGTTGTCAGCAGTCATCAGCATAAGTAATCTTTGATGAGAGAGAGAGAGAGAAGGACACGTTCGTGTAGATGATAAATGGCAGTGGATATAATGCAGTCCTGTGGTATCCCCATTCAGTACAACTATCAGTGGCATTTGAAGGGGCATTATTAACCTTAACTCTTATTATTAACTTTAACTTGTATTGTGCTTTGTTTCAGGTATGAGTTGAACTAATCAAAGCCTCGGAATTCACAGCAATGTAATTTTTGGCATACAATAGACATCTGCAGTCTCAAATGCCTTAGGTAGGTCGAAATAGGTACCTATCCCCATGAGACTCTTACCCAGGGCTGAGATTATTATTATAATGATTTATTAAGGCCTTGATTGTGGTTATTCTGATTATGAAGTTAAACTGGTTTTTGTTCAGTAGGTTGTGGCGCGTTCGAGTAGCTGAATATTCTGTTGAAGAGTCATACCACTTTCTCTTTTGCAAAAAAAAAAAAAAAAAAAACAGTGATGAGTGAAATTATAATTAAGCTGATTTTACATTAAAGAAAATTAAGGTGTAACTTGCTATTAGGCATAGTAGGTAAAAAGTGGAATGAGATCATGTGAGACTGAAGTAATGAAACCATTTAAAAGCAGTTATAAAGGCTACACGATGGTAAAGCTACACTGTTTTAAAATGAACGTACAGGTATATTTCAAAATGGCAGGTATGTACAGTATATTGTTACCATTGCACATGCCCCTTTGCTGATTATGCAATTAAACACGTCTACAGTCTACTATACATCTATATCCTGTCATTGACGGGTGGCTTTGAATTACTGGCTCTGAAAGAACTGTTAACATAGGATGCCATATCAGTGACCTATTCATTCGTCGCAAGGGTCAAAGACTTCGTCCGGAAGCAAGTTTAGGCAACAATATCCAATGCAAACATGAGGGTGCTACAGAATGTTTTTGGTACCTTGTTGTTATATCCAGAAATCTAACAAAAGGTACCGAAAGAGTGCTCAGGAGCCTTACGGAAGAACGAAAAGATATGTTTTATATATCTGTTTTGGTTGGAGTAGTCTCTTTACAAAATCTCGACAGTTAGATGTGGAAACGATCTACCAGCAGTTCAGTGTACAGTGATTCGGGTTAGTAGAAGAGAATTCTACGCAAAGAGCTGCAAAGTCTCGGTTTTATGAAAGGGAAGCTACCAATGGGTCAAACATCAACGGAAATGAACAGTGTACTGGCGTAAAGAATATCATGTCCGTACGCGAAGCACTGAATAACCCCGATATCGAACAGTGAATCACACTACATCCTTTTCAAATGGGCCTGCTACTTACAGGTGTGGTAAGATGGCCGGGGAATGCTCAAGCACCTCATCCCAACTGTAAAGTTTGGTGTGTGTTGAGGTGTAATGATCTGGAACTGTTTCTGTTGGTAGGGTCTAAATATTTGACTGAAGTGCCCTTGGAAAGGGTGAACGCTGAACTGCCTGCGAAATTCTCGGATAATGTAATACATTAATGTCGCAGCTTTACTGAAGAAACCCATGTATCTGATTCTCTCTTGGTTTCAAGAAAATTATGCCAATAATCTTTAGTGGTCCTCACATTTTCGATTTCCATCCAATAGAACACTTGTGGGACTAAAGGAAGTTTAGGCAACAATATCCAATGCAAACATAAGGGTGCTACAGAACGCTTTTACCTTGTTATATCCAGAAATCTAACAAAAGGTACCGAAGTGTGCTTAGGAACGTCAGGTGTGGCCTTTGCATCCAACAACAATACATGGATTCACGTTAAAGACAGAATTGTCTGAAACATCTGATTCACAGTATCCCTGTCCTAAAGGAAAATAGTTCCCAAGGTTCCACAATATCTTGTTTCAGTATTAACAATTCTTACTTCATTGTTCTTACAGAAGGGATAGGAGATTCTTAACTGCCAGTCTCTTTATAGCCGTTTCTTCGTGTGTGTGTGTGTGTGTGTGTGTGTGTGTGTGTGTGTGTGTGTGTGTGTGTGTGTGTGTGTGTGTGTGTGTGTGTGGAAATAAAACGAATCGGATACCTTAGAATTCACAGAATAACTCACACAACTTCAGCCCTTAAGTTAAGCTAACTAAATACGTAGAAATTTAGCCTAGAAACCGTTGTACTGTATTGCAAGTAACTGACATGCGTCAAACGTATCTTGGGATGAACAACATGTTCAGTATTGATTTTAAAAATAATCATGACTTCGCTGTTGCTCTCAAAAAAAAAAAAAAAAAAAAGCAACAACCTGGGCAATGAAAGCAATTTTTGTCTTACTATTTTTTAATTTGTCTGTACGGTTATCTTTCCGTTTTTTATTATTAATATTTCTTGTGTTTCTAATTCTATACTTTTTATTTAATGTGAATGAATGTTTATTTCATATATATTTTATATTTTAATGCTTTTTTTTAAAAGTTTATCGTAGATATTTTTCAAGAGAAATATATTTCCTGTCTAAGTTATATTTTGCATGCAGTGAAAATGGGCGTTCAGCTCATTCAAGTATTATAAATTTAACGTTTAATCACACACTTTATTATCACAGAGACACATCATCAATTATTTGTCTTACTTCGCTCATCGTTTTCATTTGACAGGCCAAGTGTTAATGACCTACACTTTTTAAAAGTGTTAAACTTCTAGAGCAATCGCAGTAGACTTTGCTCAATTGCATGAATGTTTGAGTGTGTGTGTGTGTGTGTGAGAGAGAGAGAGAGAGAGAGAGAGAGAGAGAGAGAGAGAGAGAGAGAGAGAGAGAGAGAGAGAGAGAGAGAGAGAGCGACGCGTGTGCGCGCGCACACACACACAGGAGATGCGTATGTGGCACTTCGTGTCCCAATTCCGATGAACCGAGTTTAAACAAGCACTTCAACCGCCTCCTCGGATTACTCGGTCAAAGACGGCCCCTCTACGCCACCGCATGTTCAGAAAGACTTCTGTTTCCCCCGAAGGTGTTTATCTTTGTGTAAACCCTGCTCGTGTGGGCTGACACGAGATGACCCCCTTTGCTAAAATGGAGGTGATATGGAGTTCGTCACTAGTGGTGAGTGACCAGTTGCGTTCCTTACTTGGGTCAACGGTCGGAAGGGTCTCATTAGAAGGTGTGACCTCGCGGAGACGGATTAGGTGTTGACAGAGGAGGTGAGGCTAAGATAAATGTCTTACTGGCTATCAGTATGGAATACAGATCGCATGACTACCTTCAATGCAGTGACTTTAATCAGCTCGTGGCACGCAGGAAAAGCGGATCAGAACGAAGGCGAAAACATCTTGCGGAAGATCTCCTCAAGGAGCTCGTGTTTGGAACGATGTCGAAAGTGTTTTTCAAATTGGAATGCGAGTGTTCGAGATGACGCACATCGAAAGGGAGAGGGCGGAACGAGAGGCCTCCGTTATCATCAAAAACTCTGCCCGAAAGAAACTCGTCATCACACAGGAAGATCTATCGAAGACTGCACTTTATGCTAATTCCGATGGATCCATTAAGTGAGCGCATTTTAAGTGCTTTGCGGCCATTTGGTCCGGCGCTGTACGTTTGATTATCGGGAGTTCGTAGGATTTCTCTCTCTGCACCCGACATCATCATTTTTCCTACGTTTCCGCGCTATTAATGACGGCACATCATTTATTTGCGGTGCATTAAAAGTGAAGATAGGAATGCTGTTGCCGCACGAGACGATCGGGGTGGAGGCAGAGAACTAGTCTGCGATGCCGAAATTCAACTCGTAGTTATGACACGAGAGGTGGATATCTCGCACGAGATCGCTAGATTATGGTAAGAACTCCTGGGAATTTGTCATCTGACTCTCCGTGGCGCGAGGTTCTTGAATAAAAAAAAAAGAGAGAAGAGAAACAGGGAGAGATACACACCCCTATTTCCCTCCTGCGTGGGGTGCTGTGTGTGTGTGTGTGTGTGTGTGTTCAAGACTCATCCAAACCCAGCAACAGAAAGGCGAGCATCTCACGCGATCCGGCAATTTGTGGAGTCCTTAAAAAAAAGCACCTTTCTTCGCTATGAATTCAATGTTCATCAATCGCACATCTTAAGCGTAACCTAGACGACGGAACTGCAGAATTAAGAGGGTCCAGTCGACCAGGAAAGCGGGGGAAATTGATAGAGAGTGGACGGTGATCCTAGGCGGAATCGTCAATGGGGAGATGATGTATGCTTGTATTGGTTGGAGCCTCCTTCCAGGTCCACAGCGTTCTCCGCGAGTGGGCGGGTTCCATATCACCATCTGACGACACTTGGAGAGAGTAGCGTGCAGAAATCCGGCAGCAAGGAGCAGCGTCATTATCTTCCTTGTCGACACAGCTTGCTTCTACCTTGCTTCGTGCATCTGCACGGAGAGACCCTTCACCACTTCGATTTCCAGGAAATAAATACGTATCGACTGATGCCTGAGGATGTTCCAACCGCCAAGGACAAGATGCGTGAGTAGGTGCACGTTCTTGAGGGAGGGGAGATCATCGGAACTTTAAAAATGGATGATGCGCACATTCGGATATTTTTCTACTCGCAAGAGGAGCGGGGGACCTTTGTAGAGGCGCCTTAGTAAAACTGAGGTTTCACAGCGAAATGAAAAGCACAAAAACTTTTAACTCAGTTGAGATGCTTCCTATTTCAGGAATCTCATCAACGATTTTGTTGCATCACAGTAATTACGGAAGAAAAGAATTGCAAATAAATGAAATTCAAAAAAAATTCAAACATGAGATTCAAACACGAGAATTCAGTAAATACTCTGCTGCAGCAAATTCTTTAACGATTCTTCTCCATTTTTCTTTTAAGCAAAGATAATAATTTCTCTCTTAGGCAAAAGTGCTGCAGGAATTCATATCTACCCTGAATAGTGACTGCTGTTCATAAAACCCTATTTCTTTTGCTTCCAGAAAAAAGAAATACAAATGCCGCATCTGTTGATGTTAATAGTACAAAAATACGCAGACATCATTTTGAAAAGATCCGGGTTTTACATCACGTGAAGGAAACTGTCAAATTGACGAAACTTATTACTGATGAAATTCTTAATGAAACAAGTTCACAAGTTGTAAGTCACCTGATAATGTTTAATGTTACAATCGGACAGTTCTGAAAAAAAATTACTTTTAATTTTTATTTTAATTTTAATTTTTATCTGCGATTACAAAATTTCCAGACTCCATCCATGGAGTCTCAAGGGTGCGAAATTTTTTTTTTATTAGGTGAATTAACTTGTCTCAGCGACATGATTTTAACTCTGGGAAATTTGTGCTTTTAATTCCAAATTGCGCAGAAGCGATTAACAGATATAACAGAACTGGCGTCATGGCTTTAGTTGCTTCGGTTGCAGTTCAAAATAACCCCAATTCTAAGGGAGTTTAATATGAACAGATTCAGATTTAAAAGGGTCACAGATGATGTTCCTCTCTCAAGAAATGAAAACGATATCAATATTACGTACGTTTAGTTAAATTCGAAAAGTAAGCATATTTATATCGATTCTTTGAATAACAATACAACAAATAATTTGAAATAAATGTTCTACCTGAAAACTGAGGCGAATGAGATTAATAAACAAAGTTTTCAAAAACCTAATAAGCGGGTTTCAATCACAACCCTAAAGTTCCCCTCCTAATATTTGTAAATCGTCTCCTCCCGAATAAAACGAACTAACCATATTCTGTATCTGACATTAAATGCCAATTTTTATCTGTGGCACGCTTGGATGCGTCCATATCATTATCGGGTGATGGAGAACTTCGAGTAGAGAGGAAGATGTTTGAGAATCGAGTAGAGGGGGGGAAAGACAAACCATAAGCAAATAACTGCAACAACCCATGTTCATAAACCTGCGATCACAAAATACATTTTCTGCGAAACTTCTGTGATGTGGATTCTGTGTGTGCATTCATCGTTCAACTTGCAATATGAGTCTGTGAACACTGCAACATAAAAGTTCCACTCTTACTAAACACTTCAGAAACCAGAAAATGAAACGTTGGACTTCTTTGCTAAACTTTTGATGGTCATGGTAAGAATGAAGATGGTTCGGTCAGTTAGCCAACGAAAGGTCATACTCAGTCAGATTATCATTGAAGTAAAAAAAAAAAAAAAAGTTTCCTTCGTTCCACAACACTCTTCAAAGAAGCCCATGAGAATGCAACTTCCAAGAATGCCATTAACAAAATTCACATTATTGTCACTTTTTTCTTTTCATCTGGAAAATTTGGGATGCAGTTTTGACATGACAATGTCTGTGGAGCCTTTAGCTGACTTAGGAGATTACAACTGTCTTAGTTCACATTTTTGTATTTTTAAAAAAATGCTGAACTCATTTTTTATTTATAACATTTCACAGATGGCAGACTCGGGTCTTTTAGAAGAAAGTTCTAAAAATATTACTCAGCAAAATTAACTCAATTTCCGAAGAACAGTAATACTAAGAGATCGTGATAGTTTGTAAAAGTCATTTTACAAACTATCGCGAATAGTTTGTAAAATTTTTGGAATGAATGTTTGCGAATGTCTTTAGGCGGGAGGTGGATTTCATCACCCGATGTGAGACAACAACCCTGTTTACTGAAGACAGAAAGTTGCTTTAAAAAAGTTCCATGTTTGGTATCAACAGCAAGGTTTCCAGAGTATCAAATCATTAGTCTCCCCCCCTCCTCTCAACCAGAATTAGAGATTATTGCCTCCGCCGTGTGTAGTACAATGCTTTAAGTAGTATAAGAAAAGAAGGTTAGAAAAGCTTTATAAAATCACAGATTAAACCAATCCCTACTCTTTCAAAATGGTCTCAGTATTCATGCAAAGATGCAACGTTTGCAATAGTAATGTACGCATTTTAAGAATTATTTCTTGGAGATATTTTGATTCTCAATTTTACGCGGAAATTATGCCGATCCTGGCCATTAATTAGGAGGGTTAGACCAGTCGGGATGGTGAAAGAAATTGATTACAGCAGACTGAATTTTACTTCAGTTGCAGTAAAGGACAGTCTGCTAAAACCACTTTCGCCAAAAATTTGCTATTATTTCAGTTTTACCATTTCAAATTTCAGAACACCAAATTTAAACTTTTCTTATCGACTTTTCTGACTGCCTTGGATACAGCCCTCTTTAAAATGACCAAATTTAATTTAATTAATTGTTTTTCAGATTCAATAATATTACTGAAAGTGCAGGGGAAAAAGAGCGAACAAAATACATTTTATATGATATGTTTATATATTTTGTGATATTTTGTATCATATTTTAATTATTACATGTTATTTTCCATTTTAAAATATTTTATAGGAATTCCTTTCTTTTTTTTTTTTTTTCAAGGAAAAAGCCCATTCAGTACTGTTCTAATTTTAAGAGCTTCAGCATTGGAAATGGCCATCGTATGGTACGCAATGAGATTCAACTAAATTTCCAAAAAAATCAGGAAGAAAAATATTTTGAAAATCAAAACAAAACATGAATAATCAACATTAAAAATAAATATGCCAACATGAATTAAACAATAGATTACCCGGAACCTTTTGCAATGTGTACCCAATTATGATCCAGAATCTTTTACAATGTTTCTCTGGCACCAGCTAATTATGAGCTCTTACCACAGAAACAAGACAAAAGTTCATAGTGAATAAAATTAAATACATGCGGTCCCCTGGTTACGGACGATCGAATTACGCGTTCCGTACTTACGAACGGGCTCTCAAGGCTCCCCATAAGGATAATTACTAATTAAATTACTAATTCAGGAAATAGTAAATATGTAACTCGGATCTCTGATGAGCAGCGCATATGCAGTAATAATAATAATAATAATACTGTATGGCTCATATCATATGTGGCAGTAATAATACAGTTTAATACTGCAATAATAATAATAATAATAATAATAATACCCCTGTACTGTAATAATAAGTTACAGAAACTATTCTACTCATTCTTTTAAATCAAACAGACAGAACATAAACAGAAAGTAGGCTAACATTAATCGGAAGATGATGGTGCTGAAGTCGGTTTCTTGAAAAAAAAGGTATCTAGCGTTGTTATAAAAAGGTATCTGTGCCCTCAATTCTGTGATGATTTTCGTGGCTTCACAGAAGAAGAAGAAGACATCGCCGAAGCCAGAAAAGCTGTGATGGATAGTGGCAGTGCACTGCAATTGGACATCAATGAAAATGATGTCATTTACTTTACTAGAGTCCATTCACAAGAATTAACCAATGAATACTTTATGAAGATAGAGAAGCAGCTGATAGAAATACAAGAAAATGAAGAATCAGAAGCTCCAGAGCCAAGAAAGTTTATGACAAAAGAATTAGTTGAAGCCTTTCATCTCATTGAAGCAGGATTTGCTAAGCGTGAGGAGCAAGATCCTGACATTGAACGGTTTACAAAGGTTTACCGTACAGTTAGTGAGAACATCAGCTGCTACAAGGCATTTATGATGAAAAAAGAAAAAGGGTGTTCAAACAACCCTAGATACCTTTTTTTCAAGAAACCGATTCAGCACCATCATCTTCCGATTAATGTTAGCCTACTTTCTGTTTATGTTCTGTCTGTTTGATTTAAAAGAATGAGTAGAATAGTTTCTGTAACTTATTATTACAGTACAGGGGTATTATTATTATTATTATTATTATTGCAGTATTACACTGTATTATTACTGCCACATATGATATGAGCCATGCAATATCATTATTATTATTATTACCGCATATGCGCTGCTCATCAGAGATCCGAGTTACATACAAATCCGACTTAAAGACGTTCTCAGGAACGTATCTCGTCCGTAACCTGGAGACTACCTGTATACTGAAACAATTCTAAACAATCATAAAAGCTTCAAGAAAGAAACACGAAAATTCAATTGCAAGCTCATACAAGAAACGACCGAGGACAACCACCACCTTAAAAAGTCAAACAGGAATGGAGCATTAAAATAGTAGCAATCAAACTGCAAGTCTAGAGCATAACCAGAAATAGATATGCTATAGCCACATGAATTAAAGAATTTTGCTCAATATTATATCAGGATGGCCTACCTCATCTTGGAACCTCCTTTATGCAGTGGGACTATTTTGCCATCTAAAACAAATGCAGACAAGTTTGAGAAAACTGAAGTGCAGAAATTCTAAATACGGAAGAAGTTATGTGGAGCATCCAAAGTATGCAAATTGGAAAAGCTGCGGGGAGGATGGAATCATAAGTGTACTTCTTAAAGCAGGTGGAGAAGTGATGTACAAATTCTGAACCAAATTTTTTACCCTGTGCCTGAACAAAAATGATGTACCGAGATTATTGAAAAAAGGCTACCCTTATTCTAATACATTTATTCAAAAAAAATTGAAGTAGAAGACTGGAAGGATTATCGACCCATCCATCTACTATCGATGATTTACAATGTGTTTGTGAAAGTCTTCGTTTATAGGCTTTCTGAAGTATAGCCCTTGCAGAGTCAAAAAAACAAAAGGCTTCTGAGGTAGCTTCAGCACAAACAAAAACCATTTTCAAATTGTACAAGAGATTATTAAAAGGCGTGAAACTCTCATCATGTCTTGATTAGGAAAAAGCCTTTGATTTAAAAATTTGTGCCATACTTAAGGTACTACGAAATCGGCAAGTGGAGGAACCACATGAAAGGACCATGTGGTTCCTTTCATGTGGTTCATCAAATCAGCATATATGCAATGCACCAGGAACAGTTCATTTTAATGGAAACATCTTCAGTGTGGAATTACAGAGGCATAAGACAAGGTAACACAATATCACCGAAAGTATTCACAACATGCTTAGAAGAACTATTCAAATTTCTTTATCGGGAAGTAAAATGTTTAAAGATAAACAGATATTTATCGGAATTACGATATGTAACCCAATTATGCTTCGCAGATGACATCAATAATCTTTACTTTATATGAACTACAGACCAGTCTCTGTAAACTCCACACTGCTAGATAAACAGCTGGCTTAAAGATACACCTAAAGAAGATCCAAATCATGATCAAATTGCTATTTGAACTAGAAATAATAAAAATCATGATGATAAAATTGAACAAGTAAATCCTTACACACACAGAGGACAACAGACATAAGTGAATCAAAATACAACGGAAGAAGTCAAAAGACGAGCAACGCTTGGCTGGAAAGCATTTGGTAAACTGCAGTAGATATTCATAGTTACCACTATGCCTAATGTGGAAAATTTTAACCGGTGCATTCTTTCCCTGTATTGACATACGCCACTAAACATGGACATTAAATATTTAAAAAAAAAACCAAAACTAATAAAAACCCACAATTTGGTATGGAAAGATAAACACGTGGTATCACAAGACTGGATCACAAAAAGTATTACTTGAATGAGAAATCAAAGTCTCTGACATTTTAGAAAGAATGAAACATCCAAAGTAGCCAGTGGGTTGGGAATATTACTTGAAGACGGGACCAGTGATGGACAAAAGAATTTCTTTATCGAAATCGATGGGAATAAAAATTCCGACCAAAATTACGATGGATTGATGAAATTATCAGAGACATTCTTGAAAAGGCTTTTGGCAGTGGGTCGATAATGGCTGACCATGATGACATTTTTTGCTTCACATTATATTGCGTGTATGTATAGAGTCGGCTCAACCACTCGTGTGGTAGCTTGGAATGCCTAATTTTTAGGAAATCATTATGCCTAATTTTTATTATTTCAAAATTATTCCTTTTATAAATTGAATTTGTCTTAATGTAGCGGTTTCTCAACCTATTAAGTCAACAGAAGATTCAAACTAAAAGCATTTAACAAATAAATCTCATTCCTGAGTAACGTGTGTTTTCTTTGGCTATCTAAGAAGGGGGGGGGTGAATGTTTAAAAGTGCATACTTTTCACGCTATGATATCTTTTTCTGTTGAAATCATTGTAAATGACCGCAGAGAATGACATAAAAAAAGAAAGGAAATTTTAACTGTCCACTGGCCATCATCAAACTTTTTTTTTCAGCTTTGGGGACATCACAATTTCTCACGCACGGATCACAAAACTATTTCTGACTTTCAGTGTTGAATTCTTTTATTTTAGATTTCCAAATTTGTACAGGTCGGTAATAAACTTGCACAAAGGAGAAAAAAATGGCAACAACAACATAAAAAGAGGATAATCATTATCGAATGACATCGTATTAGCGACATGTTAGAATCTTTTTTAAATCTTCGTTTGTTTTTGAGCAAGGTTTGTATCAAATAGCAAAGAGTGTGATAGACGAGTATATCAAAAAAAAGAAATACAAAAATTAGAAGCATAAAGTAAAAAGCATGAGCTACAAGGATATGTGCATTGTTTGTTGGGAAATAAAAGAAAGAAAAATGAAGTACAGAAAATATATAATAAACATATCGTATGAATACTTTAGATTACTTAAACTCATAATAATCCTAAAATGTTTACAATATAAAAGAAAATGCTAAACTCCAGTGCTTAACATGTTTGTTGCTGGCTTACTATATATATATATATATACTATTTCTTGTTTCATCCTCAGTTCTTTAAAATCAAAAGGCTACACATTCATCTTTTTGGTTTTAACGTCTTCGTCATTGGTTTCCGATTCTTGTTTCATCTTCAGGTTTTCCTACACTCATTTCTTGCTCTCTTGTACCCACCACTCTAAACTGCATACCGTCTCGGCTCTAATGAAGTCTTTAGTCAAGTTTTCAGTATTTGCATCTTCAAGACACGAGTATGTTAATTAATATTCTTCTTTTCAAACTTTCGTAAAATCAACTCTTAAGCCTTGTTAAAAAAAGGGTGTGCTCCATTGCAAAAATTGCTCAGCATTTTCTTTTATATCATATGGTATCATTTTCGTCCCTAAAATTTTTTTATTACCATTTAAAGGTTGAAAACCTAAAAGTAAACCATCAGATAACACTTTAATGCTAAGGATTAGCCATTCCAGAAACCCTACTCTAGAGACAAAACATAGAGCCTTTTCAGGAGACTGCACGGTTATTCAGCAGTTCTTCATATAAACTATATTTCTATTTTAAAGTACTCTTCATATTCGATTCCGTTTTTTATAAAGGTAAGTCTATCACAGCTGAACTCATACCAGAAAAAATATTCAGAATTTGTTTTCCTGAAGTTGAAAAAAAAAAGAAGAAGAATTACATTTATTTAAATGTAATTTTTTTAAATTACCTTTAAAAAAATTATTTAATAATTTATTTATTAATTATTAAATATTTTTTTATTTAAATTACATTTTTTAATTTAAATAAATTACATTTATTTAAATCAATATTAATTTTAGTGCTCTGAATCATCCCTCGGAACACTAAAATGGACTTTGATGAAAGGGAGAAACCTACGGGTGTAGCTCATAGCCAGCTAACGTAAAGTGCTAGTAATTTGCCATAATTAAAAAAAAAATACAATATTTTTTAACCAAGATATCCACAGTCATATGCTTTTTATTACAAAATATCACAGTAATTATAATAAGAAATTAGAGGGCGTTCTCCTGACGTTTACCAAATCCACTTTCGCTCTTTAGATATTTAGATATTCTGATCACTTAACAAAGTATCAAATGAAAGAAAAGCTAAGCATAGTTTTTCTCTTTAGAGTTATTCCACTTAAAAACAACATGTCAACATGTCACTCGGCGGAGAAGACCAGGATAAATTTTATTTTTTAAATTTATCTCTTCCATTTCCATGCTTCAGAAACACGTATTTGTGCTATAAACGCCTTTCGAGCGAAAATTATCTTGTTTCAGCGAAGTGATTCTCGAATGGGGATGCTGGGCGAACATACAGCTTCTCAGTTCCACCAGTTAGAGGGTGCTTGACAAGTTTCTCCATGTGATTTTGTGATAAGATGAAGATCAGTGTCTCCATTGAGTTACAGGTGATGTTGAAGAATCAAACAATAATACTCTGAGAAAATTTCAACTAAGAATAATAGCACCAGCAGTGTGTGGAAGTAGAACATTCTCATTATCATTGACAAATCACCCTTCAGTTCTTCCCGAGGAAAATCTACGCTGATTTTCCTCCCAAATTTAAATGGCTACCCTACTATAATACTCTTTTGTAATAATCTTTTAGCATGAACCGCTATTAAATTGAAAATAATGCTGCATTTGAATTGCATACTATGTTATAGACTTTTAAGAGCTTTGTTTCCTTTGTACTGTGGCCCAGTCTATAGAATGTTGCAATATTTGCTTTTTCGGTTAGTTCGGACCTGGGTCCGAATTATCCCTATACATTTAAAAACAATAAATGAAAATAAATAATAACAATGAATAAATAACATTTGCAGTATGGTTAGCCGACTGGTGATCGCATCCATTCTCCAACCAACAAGCTAGGGGTTCGAATCCACCATCCCCGAATGGATGTTTGTGTTTCCGTGTATTATATATACAAAAATCTTGGTGGTGGGAACCAAATGAAAGAAATTAGATGTTTTCTTATTTTTAATTTCTTTTTATTTACCAGACTTCCTGTCTGAACAATGCTTCCCACTCTGGTATGGCAAACCTTTAGATAGTTTTTCCGAATTACATTAATGACATTTTAAAGTACTGAGATAAGGTTCCATGTACAGTATTCTCTCGAATTTATGGCTTTTATAAGAACCGTTAAGGATGTTATTTTAAGCAGTATATTTATTAAGACTTAGTTTTGTGCCTCTTTCCTGAAGGACATTTTTGAGTGAAAGCAAACTTCACTTTTCTATGTTTGTTTGGATTCACTTAGGATGAGTTAAAAAGTTGGAAAAATCGTCAAACTAGATTTGGTTGTAAAAGAAATATCTAAAACCATCAACGATTTTACCAGGAGGTACAAGGGAGTGGTCGCTCCTTCTACAATTCCGTTCCTGCCTTATGCCAGGGTCATTTCCCATCAGATTTTAGCTTCTCATAAATTCGCTCTGATAATCAGCAGATTGCAAGGACAAATATTCACTATTGTAGGTTGTCTGCAATGAACTGTAACACTTTTCCAATAGGGATCGATGGTGTCCTTTTTTATGGAAAGATATGGGTTCGAATCCCGTCTACGAGACAGCGGGGACAAAGGCTTTTCCTCCCTAAAACGTACTTTTTCTTCCATAAGAACAGACAGATTGCCGAGAAGAACACACCTAGTTGATTAAGAGAAATACGTTGTCTTAATAACCTTAGATACTTGGGCCGTAATTTAAAAGAACCTTGGCCAATCCCTTTTAAATATCTGCAAAAGTTCAATGAAATAAGCGAGCATTCGATACCCAGCTATAAAGAAAGCCCTTTCACTTCGCGGAGGGTTTCATATATTCGGAAGAATGATAATTAAAAAAAAAACAAAAAGCATAATTTCTCCATTTTCATATTCTGGTTTGCTTGATGGAGCATGTTCTGGTGCATCTGCTTTACAGGAGGAAAAAATCGAAACTGCCACAAGGATAAACCCTGCCTTTTCTGTCTGTATTAAGCCGACTAACTGATTTAGCTCAAAAGTCTTTTATCAATGCTCGTCGTGTCCTGGATTTGAACCCGGATCATTCCACATTAAGTGGAACTCATCTGAAAATGAACTTTCTACTCTTCGAAGTTAATCACCACAATAATACTTTCATTCGATATTTAGGCGAAAACAAAGTTCAAAATGTGAGCGGGAATCATCCAAGTTTGCGTCTAAATGCGACTGCAAGAACGTTTGCTTTCAACGAAATTAAGAATGCGGTTTCGAAATTTAATGTTCAAACAAATGGATAAGAATTTGGCAAAGCGATTGTTTCAGAAAACGAATGAGACTTTGACAAAGTTAGTGTTGGAAGTAATGAACGAGAGTTTGGCAAAGTTAATGCTGAAAATAATGAAGTGGGGGGTGGGCGTGCTGCTCGAGTCATCCGCTGAGCAGCAAAAATTAACGAACTTTTCAAAGTATCGACTCGCTTCTCGTCATTTCGGAACTTTTTTTCCCGACAGCGTCTCAATTTCTTATTTGTTCGGAACAAACATTAGAAGTTCTTGTCCTTTTTACCCCCGTCACTCGAGGGCTGTCACAAGCCGCGCACATTTAATTGCGTTCCGGTACGAGTTTAAGGGGCACGCGGAAAAAAAAATAACATTCCCTCCATGATTACCTCCACGATGATGTCGATGCAACTTAATTTCGGCTCTTCGGGGGGCCACACGCGGAATCCATGCTACCGTTGATTCACGACTGTCGCAGCGTCCTCCCGCGTCATCCTCCGTCTGTCGCGTCCCTCCCGCCCGAGCAGCGACGGATGAAAATTTTATTCAGCAGGACTAATGGAGATTCCTATTAACGTAGTTAGGCAGGGTGGAGATCAGGCTCGTGTTCTGTTTTTGCTCCCTTTTTAGACAGATAAGTACAAATTGCCTGCTCGAGCCAGCCAAGTACTCCCGACATGGTGAGCTCCCTGCAAACACAATCACCCAATTAGGTAATTATAGGAAGTGATTCATTCCTCACGAGACACGACTGCATGGAAATGAGGCCGCTAAAAAACCGAAGGAATCAATCGACAGACAGAAGAATCCCGAATAAACAGAGACTTGCTTTAAGGGATGTCCAGCGGCTCGTGTGATTCACTGGTACCTACTTCTCATCTGCATACGCTGCGGATTGTTTCTTCTGAGACGTCTGCACACGAGAAGACAAATGAGCTCCCTTTCTTGTTGCCCGTAATGGATGGACATTGGCTAACAGAAGGCGGGGCCTCCTCCCACCACCGGCTCAACACGTGATGTAAAATATTTCGGCGATGTCTTTTTGTTTCGAGACTGCAGCGTCCATTAATTTTGCTTGTCTTCGCTTTCTTCTTCTTCTTCTTGATCCTCCTTTCCGCTCTGAGACGCAAAAAATGTTTTTATGTCGTTTCTCATTGCGGTCTTTCTTGGCTGGAACGGCAAATAAGGTGACGTTTAAAATCGATACCGAAAACAAACTTCTGGATTCGGAATCTAATTACTGCGGTTGTTCAAATTATTAGACGCAGATTACGTCAATTACCTCTGCGTCATCAGCTGGCATTTAATTATCTCGAGCAAATTTAAAGTTTGCCCACAATTCAAGACCGTTTCTCTCGATATCAAAACAATTTAGATGTCAGGAAATATGCGATCGAGGGTGACATTCTTCAAACCGCCACAGAAAGCTATATTTTGGCTAATCAGAACATTTTCGTTTTTAAAAGCAATCAAAATTCGCTTTTAACAATCAAAATTCGCTTTTAACAACTCAGTATGGAAAACAATAAAGTTGTCGCTTCATCTTCAAGTTTTTGGGTGAAGAATGTCATTTATTATTCAAAGTCGTGTGTCGTTTATAATAATTGTCCGTATGATTGTGTAGCTTAATGTGCGATTATTAGTCAATTTGATTATGTTGGGCAAACTAAATTTTACGGTTGAGTTAGACGATCCCTGTGGAGTCTTTAAGCGCAGCGTGGTCTCCTAGGAAAACGTTTCCTCCTCCTCCTCCTCCTGCCCCCGGATGAGTAAGACTGAAAACAATAAATTAGTTTGTTCAGAAAAAAGGCAAACATTTTTCTCGGCTACTTTTTTCAATCAGTCTCTGTATTTGGTGCGGTTCAATGATGAGTTAAAATGTCACTCCAATATCGAAATCAAGAACAAAATGCTTAAGATAATTGGGTTCGACAATTTTTTATGCTGGTGTTTATGCCACGTGTTCATTACTAATATAATATTTTAAGGATGTAGATAAGGAAGAATGTCAAGCAATACATAGTCTTTATTTGAATGGTAAGTTAGCAGTTAGAATTGAAGGAAGTACCGAAAGATGGTTTAATGTTAAATCTGCTGTGAGACAAGGATGTACATTATTCCTTCTGTTATTCATTATCTAAATGGATCACATTATGAAGGAAAGTGGTATTAAACATGATATCAAAATTGGAGATGTTAATGTCAGCTCTTTGCTTTATGCAGACGATGTTATACTTCTAAATAAATCCGCTAGAAGTCTGCAAGATTCGCTGAATAAATTAAATAACTGTTGTAATAGATATGGGAAGAAGGTCGGCAATAACAAGACAAAGACAATGAAAGTAGGCAGAAGCACTGAAAATATCAACTGCAATGTGAATGTAGAACTTATAGAACAAGTAAAACATTTCAGCTACTTAGGCACGATTTTTAGTAAAGATGGTAAATTCAATATTGAAATAGACAAAGAATCAACAAAACTGGTATGGTAGGAAGTCAACTGAATAAACGTATATGGAATAAGAGAGAAATTAGTCAATACACTCAATTAACTGTATACAAGACAGTGTTCAAACCAGTTTTAACTTATGGATCTGAGAGTTGGGTCACAAGTAAAACACCTGACCAAAGACTAGAGACCGCAGATATGAGAGTCCTGAGAAAGATTAGAGGCGTGAACAGATGGCATCAATGGCAATATCATATTAAAAACGAGGATATTAGGAAAGAACTTGACATTGTCAGCATCCAGGATTGCGTTAGCAGAGCTAATCTCAGGTGGTATGGTCACCTAAACAGAATGGGCGAGGAAAGATTAGCAAAACAAGTGTTCTCTGCCACGACTGGGGGGAAAATGGACCCAGAGGAAGACCAAGATATAGGTGGATTGATACAGTACAAAGTGCCTTAGACGATAGAAATATAAGATCTGATAATGTTGGAGTCATGACAAGTAACAGACTGATTTGGAGCAAAATTGCAGATAGGAAGTTAGTAATGAAGTAAGTTTTTCATGTAGTACTATCATATCCTGTACACCCCTTGAGTGTCAGTAATTTGATGATTATGATGATGATGATAAGGAAGGTTCAGGACACTTAAAATAGGTAGTTATATTAAATTAAATTAAACTAAATTCAATTGATAAATTTAAAAATAAATAGTTAAATAGATAAATACATCGTGGAAGTAATAGTTAACCTTCCTAACTTAGAAAAGCTTCTGCTTAAAAAATGTTACATACATAATGTAGGGAAACAAAATATTAATTATGTTTCCCTACATTATATAGGGAAACATAATTAATAATGAAAGGTATCAATAAACTACATCTCAGCGTACAGTAAAAAAATTAATGGAATTCATGAATATACTCAAAGAAAGACAAATTTTGTTCAGGAATTGTGCCAATTTTCATATACTATGGTAATAATCGAAGTAATTGTTTATGGTGTTTAAGCTAAATTGGTAGGAAAAAGTCAGAAATAGAACTTCCGTTTTCCTTTGTTTACAACACAGAAGCGTGTTAGTGTGCTGTTAAATTAAAAGCGTACTTTGCATTCACCAAGACTGAAGCCGGCCATTAAGGTCTTAAAGCTGTCAAACCTCATGAATGCATGTGTAATTTGAAAGTAAAAATAATCTTCTCTTTCCATAGATGGTCCTCAGTTTTTCTATTTTTATGTTCCCTTTTCTTCTCTCTATTGCTCTTTATTTCTTGTTTTCTCCCTCTCTCTCTCTCTCTCTCTCACACACACACACACACACGTTCTGCATTTCTAGTCTGTTTACTCTTCTTGAGCTAATGAAGAAAACAGTTTTCTTTTCAGTTTTCATTACATTGTGAATGCATAAACGTAAAGAGATTTCATTACTTACTGGTTTATGTACAAATAGAGAACAAGCCACACTTTCAACAACTGCAACACATAACACTACATCCAATTAATCGGAAGCATCATTTAATATAACTCATTTTATGGCATATGCATTGCTGATAACAACGAACTGAGTCAGACGGCTGCTATTAAACTTTGACCTTAATTTCGGATGTTCGATGGATGTTGCAGTGTCCGGAGGAACAACAAACTGCCTCAGATTTTTAAGCGATGTCTGTTGAACTGATTATTGCGATGTTTTATTATCCGCACGCAGAGGTGACTCAAGTGTTGTTTCCCAACAAGACTCGAAGGAGGCTGTGTTGTCGAAGCTGGTGTTGAGCAGTAAAAATACTGTACTTGGTAATTATGATTCAGCCTCCACCAAACTTTAAAACGTTCGCTTATGTGAGAAATAGACAGATGGAGAAGACAGGCGCGCTGCATGTTCGTGGCTAGAAATGGTGATTTCACACCCTATTGCCTGGTTACACAGGACCATCTCCTCTGATATTTCCGATACACTGGCTTCCAACTGCCACCTAATTGCTTTCCTCGAATGAGGGCTTTTTTCCCCTATTTTTATTGTCTACTTGCATTTTTGAACTTTTTTCCTCTTGAAGCCGACGATAAATATCATAACTTTTGTTTTCACTGGAAAATTAATGAAAAAAAGCCAAATTACATACAGGAGTAAACTTTTTTGCGGTGAAGAGTGTGCCGCTGTTGAACGATAGAAAATGTACATCAGTATGAGGTGGGGAGGGTTGCGAAGTGCATTTCAGACAATAATCCCAAATAAAATGAAGAGACATTTATCGAACCGTGCAGACCAGAGAACTGTGAGTATCTGGAAAAGGAAGCAAAGAAAATGGAGGACATTTTCTTATGATTAATGATGTGTAAGTCTACGTGATGATTTTATTTTATTTCGATTTTCATATTAAAATTATGATTAGCACAAAAGGTACAAAAATAACTGAACTTTCGTCTCCCATATTACTGAACGTTATACTTAAAAATAATACATCATAACGCCAGAGTAGAGAGATATTAATTTGATATTTCCCTCCTCAATAGAAGTGCTAGTAAACCAAACCTTGA
Organism: Typopeltis vanoorti; assembly: GCF_054136105.1. Taxonomy (NCBI): domain Eukaryota; kingdom Metazoa; phylum Arthropoda; class Arachnida; order Uropygi; family Thelyphonidae; genus Typopeltis; species Typopeltis vanoorti. The sequence goes on from NC_143552.1 coordinate 165,790,199, forward strand.
ACTCTTTAAACATTATTTACTGCAAAAAAATATCACAGCTGGTGAAAATTTTATAACCAGATGGAATCTTTCAGTATTAAAGTGCATGCATTTTCCGTATTAAATACTGCAGTGCGTGGAAAGTATAATATGTATTAGTTAAAACTGGCACTTCTGCATCCCAATGGATGTTGCATTCTTGTGATTTCCGCTTGTCTATGATGCAACGTATTAGACAGAAGGAAAAATATAATTATAAAATGCAAAACTTCACACGAGATAAGTTTGAACGTTATTAAAATAACTTATCAAGGAAGGTAAATGTTCGGGATAGCCTTTACGATTACAATCGGTAGCCTGCTTAGAATATAAAATTCGGAATTCCATTCTGTATATTTAGCATGTTGTTTATCTGTAAGCAACATGCTTATGGTTAATCTAAGTTGATAAATGTATTTATTGATTGAAAAGCGCTCACATTCATCAATATTGTCCATAGATAAAGCATATTGCTTTATGTCTGATAGGCAATGAAATATATGATTAATAGCCGGGAAGCGAAATCTACATAAAAAAAACTAATTTCAATAGAAAATTCAAAAATAATTTCCTGAAAATTGAAGCAAAGATAGTATAAAACCTAGATTGGTTATAAAGTCCTTTCTGGAAGATACAATTATCAATTGTATTCTTGAAATACGTCTGTGACTGATATCTACTTTTTTCCAGATGTAGAAGTTTTCTTCATTGGACAAATATTTAGCAGTGAGGATAGTAAAAAGAAACTGATGCAGACTTTGGAGATAATTACAATCAGAAATGTTTTGTGAGTTTAAGTGTTCAGTCTTTTGTTAAGTAAAAGCTTCTCGAGACGACTATTTTGCAGGGTATGAAGTAAACACAAACAACTAAACGAAAGTGATTTGTTAAGTAATTATAAATACACATTTATATTGAATTAGACAAACTAATCTTATGTTTTGTGTAATTAGAATGAAATGTATTTAATTAGAATTTATTCGGTTTAGTTGCATGTTTTCTATCCTCGATATATTACAAGCACATAAGATAATTTTCCAGATCTTGAATATAGCAAATTGTTGATGATTGCAAATTGTTGATGACTGTAAATTGTTGGTTGCAATTTTTGGTGTAATTGCTGCTGAACTACCGCTTCAAATTTGCTCTCAAAACTAAATATGTTAACTATTTATTTTTTATTTGCGCTTCTTCCCACAATGCATTTGCTGAGTGAGATATCAAGAAATAAATCAAAGAGTATAAAAAATCTGTCTTTTTTCAAGACTGCAGTTCTTGAACAAAATATATCCAAAATAAGCACTTTCTCTTGATATTAAATCGGTCCTGAACGGTTGATAATGATGTGAAAAATTAATCTTCCTCAGCAAATGTTTGCTTTAAGTGAAAATGCAACTGTCCATGGTTGGATGCATCGTATGTCAAGAATACAGAAGTTGGAATAATTATTCATCCTCACACACACAAACATTATAGACTGTAAGGTAAGGCTATTGGTAGGCGCTAAATCAAAACCAGATAAGAATAAACAACCTTTCTTAAAGATGGGAAATGTTCATCAGATAAATTTATTTTATTAGAGAAAGACTACCTAAATTGTATATTCTGTGCTGAAGACGGCTAATAAACAACACCCATACATATTCTGTGAGAGTATAACATTCATTTTGAATATATTTGTGAAAATAATTTTCAGTGGCTTAAAATTATTCTTCAGAAATACTGTATACGAATTGTCGTGCGATATGACTTTCCCTGCGAATGTAACAACACCGTCAAATAGAAATGCCATGCTAGGAAGCCACACCTGCATTACAACCAATAAAATAATTATTTTCTTTTGTTGTACGATCGGAGAAAATAAGCAAATACTTTGAGCAAGTTCTTGATGATTTTCAAGGGTTAAAGGGCACAACAGAAGGGATTACTATACTTATTTCCACACAGAGTACCACCCTCTAGGGAGTAATCTAGAAGACTGAATGATGAAGAAAATAAACTAAATCATGTTCATATCTGTGTGAGATATTACGTAGATAGCTAGCGCGTGATTTGCCGGCGTCACCGAACTACAGCATGTCTGAAGCGAGCAGGTGAAGTTTTCCCTTAGAAACTTCAATTTATTTGAGTGCCGACGCTAATTACAGGCGTTAGAGCCCCACCTAGCCAGAACAACTATCATTCAGAAGGATGTCTCTATTAGAACGGATGGCATATTGGCTCGTGACTTTGAAACAAATCTGTGGACGATTTGCTGTCATTCATCTGTTGGGATACAAGGCAAAAACCTCAACTATCCGATTCAGCATCAGCGCACTGAAGTCGTAATTAAACTAACTTTTTCCAGTTCGATGACACGTGATGGCGATTTATTAGGTCGGAGATACAGATGATGGCCAACTTGGTGTTATTTATAGGCTAACTCTCTCATTCAGATAGCTGAGATGCTGCACAGCGATAAACTAGGTGGAGAAGGATGGACTAGAATAATTACGGAACATAGATTGGATAGAAGAGGGAGGAACAGCATTAGTAGGTATGGCACAGAGGGATGTGTCTGCAGAGAAATAGGGAAGGATGCAGACCGAGAGAAATCGACGCATCTCTTAAATGGGCAAGTGTTGCGCTAACAATTCCAATCGAAGAGAATGTGTCATAGAAAAGTACTTATCAAAAAGTTTGCAGAATAATGGCTAGAGGCTCCAAATAATTTGGGAACCGTTTATTTTTTTCGAATTCCACAACAGAATTCTTGGGGATGCCTTGATCTCTTCCTTCAAGAAAAATTTCTGACTGGAAAGATTGAGGCTTCATTTTTAAATAGAAGTTAGAGAGAGAGGACGCTGATTACGAAGAATAAAAATATGTGACACTATGTTGTTTCAGTTAAGATTACCAGTAATGTGATTTTACTATAACGTGAGCTACACGAATGCTGTTCATTACACCATCGATGAGAATCACATGGCATTTTTTTCGTATGGAACATTCAAAGAAGGTAGGTCATAGATACTTGATCGTCTGTTAGTGTAGAATAGCCTGGACTGGTGACATATATTTGGATTGGTTTATGATTACTTTACGATGGAGATAAATATTTGAATACAACAAGGTAAGATATGATCATGCAGCGCATTCCAATGAAGAAAACGAATATTTGTGAATATTTCTTAAATGTTCAGCCAACTAAAAAGTTATTAGGTTCACGTGCTTGAACAAAAAGGAAAGATTTTGTTAGGTCTTTGTATCACCGACATTAAAATTCCGCCCACCTAGTAATTCCATGCAGGGACCGTTTTAATTCTTTCGTTGCGGATGTTTTGCCTTCCCCTAAGACTAATGGACCGCGCCTTCAACCGTGGTAGTTTTTCCAGCAGTATCAGTTCCGCTCCAACCTGTGTGCAGTGCGGCATCCCCGAACAGGAATCATTTCATCTTTCTTTCACTCCGCATTTAAGTTGTTGCGAAGTTTATTATCGGCACTACTGCAGAGTTTTGCGATGAAAGCAATTTTTTCTGCAATAAAAGTAGAGCCGTTCTTTGTTGCGAAGGGCGATTTTTTATTCCCTGTTATGAAAACAGAAAGCTGCACCAATCTAAGCGTACAATTTACCCACAGAGACTTCACATGGCGAATTTCCCGAAAGGACATAAACCTCCTGCGGCTCCCTCCATCTCCGCTGTTCCCCCCAACTGCTTAATGAAGCAAAAAACTAGGATCCAGGCTGCTGGAAACACAAGCAAATCGGAGCGATGACAAATTGTCGCTTTTCTGGACGAACGATTCTGTGTGGAGCTGCCACTGGCAGGACTTGGTCACCAATACTGGTAAAGGGGTGTCACTTTACATCAGTCGCTCATGTCACCGTGGGGCGGCCGATAGCTGCGGTCGACCATAGCAGTGTTTACCGATGTGTGGAGCTGGGAATATTGCACAAGGAAAGGGGGGGGGGAAACTGATGTGAGGCAGCCATTGATAACTTTGGATGAGCAACCGCCTGCCTCGCTACAACGAAACATATTCGCGTAGCAACGGCAAAATCAGCTACATATGCACGTGCGGCAAGAAACCACTTTGGAATCGGTAAACCACGCTTCGAGTTTTTAGAGAAAACATTTGAGGGAGCTCGTAAACATGCTACTGCTACCGCCCCCTTTACTTAATACATTTCATCTTTCTGTCACATTGTCTTATACCGAGATGCAACAGGATACGAATGTTCACTCTTCTAAAAAGTAAAAAAATAAAACTGCATTGAACAAAAAGAAGTTCATTGCTGCATTTTTGTGTTACAAACGTTCAAAAATGGAGACTGGAAATGAAGTAAAGAAAGAGATATTGTCAGATTACTCTTCTTCATCAAGCGAGGTCTAATCAAAAAGTATCGAAACTTGGTTTGTGTGATTTTTAGTATTATTAAAATGGCTTCATCGAATTAACTGTGCAAACGCTACCAGCTTGCTTGGCCGAGTAGATAGCGAACATGCGTAGGTTCAAATCCCGCCGTGAATGTTTTTAGGTGGTAAATTAATTTTATCGCTCTGTGTAAGATCAACGTCTTACTTTACTTACTTACTGAAGGCCTCCATTGGTTTGAGGAAAGTGCCAGTTTTGGTCTGTCCAGCAGGGTTTCCACTTTATCTGAACCATTAGCCCACGCGGCACTGCTGTAAAAGGCTTTCTTGGGCAGGAGTGTCAAATATAACTGCCATATTGTATTTAAATTTTCTCTTTATAAGTTGAGGTAAAGTATATCCTCCATCCCATGGAGGTATATGGGGATGGAGGATATACCAATAAAGGGAAAACAAATAATTACAGAACAGTTTGTGATGGTTTCAGGAGCATTGTGATATACTGAAGTTTCCATTCTTAGGATGAAACTTTGGCTATTATCAATAAAAATTTACGCTTTCAGTTTACGGATGTTCAATTCTGAGCAATGTTTTGCTAAATTTCGAAATTCAAACTCGCTAATGCTTCAATTTTAACATACGAAAGGAAACCACGAAACAGTTGAGATAGTAACTATTATGAAATTTTGTTTTTAGCTGCTTTTGTTCCGAAATATGTGCAAGTACATGAATCCAAATATCAGAAACAGGGCACGCGTTGTTCCTGATTTTCACAGACAGTGACACACCAATAGATTGATTTTTGAAGCTAACCAGAAACGTGTGAAGTAACATCAAGAGGGAAAAATCTTGTTTGCTTCACCGGATATCATTACACTTTCATGAGAACTAATATCATGGTGTTTTCTAAGGGAGGGAGGGAGGGAGAGAGAGAGAGAGAGAGAGAGAGAGAGAGAGAGAGAGAGAGAGAGGTGTGGAGAATTGTATAGAGATTGATGTTAGATGGACACGACCACATACTCTTAATAGATTTGAGGAAGTAACGCTACCCATGATTAGGAAATACGTCGACATCTTGATACATTAAAATTAGTTAAATATTTTCCTCACTGTATTAAAATTTTAATTACAAAAGACAGTTCTTTGTGGACATATTTAATCAAAATTGCATGAAGGTGTGCTGAAAAGTTATGATAATCACCACGAAGGAATTGAGGTAGAATCGTGCAACTCACACATTATTCTACATTTTCCCCGCGAAGTGTTATACATGTGTTACAACGCTGCTGCATCATTTGCAATCCTCTGAGAAAAAAGTCTTTTTCTTGTTGCACAAACCAGTCATATTTGTTCCAGGTGTTTATCAGAACTTTTTGGCCCCCTCCTTTACTATACGTGTCATTCAAGTTATAGCACATTGCTTTTGAGTGCAGAATGTAAGTTCATTTCATTTGTGTGATAATTTGTGTGAAATGATGTGGATAATTCAAACCAATTGATGTTTCTGTCAAGAGCATCCTATTATATTACTCTAAATACGGTGAGCTGTAACTTTTTATTATAGCTCTCCTAAGAAGCATATGGATTTTCATAGATCAAAACAAGGGAGTCTTGAAGAAATAACCGATTGTTAATTCATACAATACAACTATATGGAGTTGGGGGGGGGGGGAGAGCTAACCGACCATCTAATTTTTACACAAAGCATGATTTGGCGAGTGAGGGAAGTTTACATCTAGTTTACAAAAACTGGAAAGAAAAACATTTATTAAAGTATTTATAATACAACTGTAATATAAATATATAAAGGCACAGAGCACGGAAAATCACAGTATAGATTAAAAAAAAGTTAACATACACATTAATGAACAGAGAACGAAAATAACACAGAACTAAAATGAAAAGAAGAATTCAGTTGGCAAAGGAGAGGAGCACAAGGCGAAAGTTAATGGAATCACCTTTGTGAACACCAGAAAAAAAGTGTCCTGTTTTTCTCTAGGGGTTTAAGCATAAGCTTAGTTAAAGCATAACGCCTCATGAAATATGAATTACCAGAGCAAAAGAAATAAGAAAGCTAAAGTACGGTTAACCGAAATGGTCGGCTCAAATTTTAAGAGTTAAATCTCGTAAATGATTTCGATTAATCAAAAGAATAATTGAGTTCAGAGGAGGAATCTGGGGATGATCCCAGAACTGCTAAAGAACTGGGGAGATATGAAAATCAAGAGGTATATCTGAAGAGAATAATCGAATTTCATACTCAAAACCTATGCGCTGTCTTCCATGATAGACTCTGATGGAGATTGAGAATCCCACGTATTGAGATCGTAGTGTGAATATATTTAAAGTAGTAGAATAAAAGGCGATTACCTACAACAATACAAACACTTATATAAATGTGAATTGTGATGACTGAAATCAACAACAAACATCGCTAGCAACACAAACGTTGGCATTTCATAAAAAATAACTAACTACATAATTGCAAGAGAGAGAGAGAAATAATTAGACTGAGTTGCTTATATAATAACTTATTTCATCATAATGATATTTGTTATGGTAAATAGAGAGGAACTAAAATGCTTGACACTCGGCAGAGGAATAGCAGAGGATAGTTTATTTCTTGGTAAATTCATGGGCATATACACGCACATACTCGCATACGGAGGGACGGTATAAGAAGACTGCAGACAGTTTTAAAAGACGCATAAATTTCTCTTCAGCATCTCAGAGTTTGGGGGAAGCAGTGCGGAAAAACTGGAGGTGGCAGCCCTGTTACAACATTATTGAACTCGGCCTGCAGAAGACAGGGACTCCGCAGTCCGTTGCCGGCTTCGGCGATTACCCTGACATATAAGGTGTGAGCAGAACGCCGGGAGGAGAGAGAGACGGGATAATCGATGTGCGGGTAATGGGTCGTGATTCGTCCATTTGTAGTGCGTGTCACAGGCAGACCCAACCAGAGAAATCTGGGTCTGCCCCCACCGTAGAAACGTTGCGGGCATTGATGGCAAGAAATCCATACTTTATACCGAGGGGGTCACTGCAACTGTGGGAACCTATTTGCTAGCCGTTGCTATGGGAGCAGTGTCAAATGACGAACTCAACACCATCTGCGGCCTTTATGGTAATGGAAAGTTGGTCTGCGCACGCGTATGATCCGTTTAAAAATGATGACTGTGTGAAATGACGGGGAAGCTAACGGAGGGTAGTCGTGTGCATAGAGATGCCCCACACGGCGGAGGGAAATGTTAGCTATTTACAAAGAACACATCAGAACCACCAGATCCCCACTTTCGCTACATTACTCCGCGAATCTGTAATTATACGTATTCAGAGACGTCCACAAAAATGTTGGATCCTCAAATCGAAGAGAATTCCATGCACAGAGGAATGACGAGACTTTATTGCTCTCTGTTACCAGTTATGGTCCGCTGTGGCCTCGAATGTGAATGCTCGATGTTATCTACACACTGTCATTTCCAATTCCAGGGGTTTATTTTCTTTATGGGTTATAAGAATGATAATAAAGTGACTGACAGTCCTTTTAAAGCACAAACTGCGAAAGTTAATGTAATTAGTTTTTCTCTTAAGTTTTATTCTGATTAAACATTCTAAACTAAACTTTCGATAATTTTTCTTCAATATTTTTCTGTATTTTGCATCTCTCTCTCTCTCTCTCCTCGTGATATTTCTTGGTATTATTAGCATTTATAATTTTCTTTACCTTTCCCCAGGGTCGGTTTCGGAAGGATACGAGTATCAACACCATTTAGTATATGCGGGATTTCTTTAAATTTCACCAAAATCACCGATTTCCAGTGGAACTCTTGATATTCGCCATAATCTCCTTACTGGCCACTATTTTCATGCTCCCCCCCCCCATTTTTTCTTAATAACACAGAAATCAATTTTCGCCTCGGTTGACAATTCTTCAGAACTACAAAAGTTCTTTGGTCACAAAGACTCAAGGTTAAAATTCCTATGGAAGGAATATTTTTAACTTTCAACTATCCCCGGGAGATGGAGAAGAGGAATGGCAGTTTTTTTTCCCAGTAAAATAGGCAAGCTAGACGGAGAACACACTCGGTTAACAAACGTTATCCACTCACCCTACGACCTGAGCTGCCTCATTTTTATTCCTGAACAACTGAAACTCAAAATAATTAGTTTCGTTTGAGTTTTTCAATCACGTGATTTTTCAATTTACATTCCTTTCTCTTTCTCATACACAATTCCGGTAAGCTCTACAGGAAATATTTTCATAAAATGGCATTTTTTTACCACTGAAAACGGAGTTATTTAAAGTAGAATGCAATTCTGAAATATGAAAAGCTATTTGCAAAAACTATCTGTGAGCTTAATTTACTAGATTTATTATTTAAAAATAATACACGATATCAAGAGCAGGAAGAAAAAAAAACTTGCTGGTGGAATGTACAACGTTTTGACGCTTAGTTTAAAAATATGATCAAAACTAGAAATCTATTTATTCATTCGGTTGTTAGATGAGTTTGAAATTGTTATTCATTTATCTGCGGATTCTATGAGTCATCTTTCTATCATTTTTATTCATTCATTCATCATGCCTTATACATTTGAAACAATCTCCATTACATTGCAGGTAAATTTTCCAGTGTTTTTTTAAGCCATAACCTTCCTAAGTTTATTAATTTATTTTCTATTTCGACAAATTATAGTGCTGTTCCAAAACTTCACGTGACAGTACCTAATGATGTTGCAATCCTTTGTTTCCATTGTTGCATTGCTACACAATGCACTTCCATAACTCGTTTTGAATATGTCATAGCGAGTTGTAGAAGTTCAACAGCGAACTGATATATAATATTATATATTAAATATCAGTTCCCTTCCTACTGCATGCGGAACAATACATTTATTTTATAGAATTAATACTCCATCCTCTCTCTCTCTCTCTCTCTTTCCCTAAACGATCACAATGTTATCTTGCTGCATGAAGGACTGGAGGACTGGATTGCATCTGCACTGAGGATTTTATCATCCCCGATAACTAGCCTGCTATAATAAATTAAAATCGAACACCGATGCTAATTTTGGCTTTATTCACATAGTATTAAATTTCAATTTAGTGTAATTCAATGAATTCTGTACATTCAATTCAATCCATACGACCCGAAAAACTCGCGACAAATTTCAAATTATTTTAATTTTTTCTCCCAAAATAATTAAATTTATGAAAGTTTTTTTGAATAAACCTTCAAGAAAGAAGATTCCATCATGGACAAGGAATATTTCAACAATCGGTGGTGGCCTTTAATGGATGTATTATTTTATAGTATTTAGAGAGAGAGAGAGAGAGAGTATTTAAGCTAATTTCAAGAAAGCAGAATAACGGACTAAGAAATTCTAAGAACATTTTGTGAATCATTTATTCCATTGGTAAGGTATTACTCTCATATGTGTTCGTTAATTAGCAATAAAGTATTTTCCATTATGTAACTGTGATTGTTATAATTTATTCCAATTTATAATGAAATCGCTACTTTTAGAGGACCCTTAAATACGGACGCAAATTAGAACATCAATGTTCTGCTTAGAAACACAAAGGAATGGAAGTTTACTGTATCGAGGAGGCGACAATCAAATCATACCAGCACGGAGAGGGGGGGTGGGATGTCCTTCTAGGGATTTGCACATTTAGGCTCGCCAAAGGATCTTCTAGAGCCATGAAAGGAGGGAGGGGGGGGAGGCTTTCGTGTTTGCATCTCTGAGCATCCCTCCGCCTTTACTTTCCAGGAAACAGAAACCTTGCATTTAATGAGCAGACGTGGCGCCCCCTGCGATTGTGCGGGGAGTCTTTATGTCCAGCAGTAAACAGGAGTGATTTCCTGCACGAGACAGTGCCATCCCTAATGGCCTGTGTCACTAGTGCGAGCAACTGACGGCTCTCTTCCTGCTCGCTGCGCACGATGGCTTTCCATAATGACGAGCGCGAAGCAAACGTAGCGGGCGAAGTGCAATGTTTCCGACACAAACTGCCGAGATGCTCACTTCTGGTGTCGCCGAGTCGGCTTGGAGTGTCATAAAGGTACCGCCACAAAGGCGGAGACACCAAAGGTCACATATGAAGTAAGTGAGATGACGGACGCACAATAGACCGGAAGACTTCCTTTCACTGCCCGAACTTGACCGCCCTCCAGTAGAGTGTAAGGCTTCCTTTATTAGTGGAAGCACTCCACAACATCCCGTGCACGCTCCTATTACAGTCACGTGATCTCTTCATGTGAAAGAGGCTGTCAGATCCAAAAGGGTGGTAAACTCCAGAGACAGTCCGAGGTAGGGAGAACGAGGGGGGAGACGACCAACAAAACACTCTTGTGTCTGTCTGAGGGAATATCACACAAGAATCAGACAGAATAGGCTCATGCCATACTGAGAATACACCGTGCAGTGTTATACCACAGGATTGGAACACCTAATTAGTTATCGATTGCATTACGAAGTCCTTACCGACTTCCGGAGGCAATCTCCAGATTTGGACTCTCTTGTTATGCTTATATGGTGATGCAAGTCTAAAGTGACGCCAGACTTCACTGCACGCAAAAAAAAAAGTGAGCCAATAATCATAGAAGAAGGTGTTTGGGCGGGGGAGGATTGTTTGTCTGTTTTCATTCCTTACAACACTGAATAGATGTGGACAAACCATCAGATGTACGAATTCTTTTGCAATTTGTTAGCTCAGTCGGTAAAGACGAATCCCTTTGGTCGGAAAGACTTGGGTTCGATCCCCGTCGGTGATGCGAGGAACCTTTATCTGGTCTCTTTCGACCGAAGGTGAGTTAACCAGTCTCATACGGAGATGGAGGGTTTTTCACCCGGTAACTCGGGTGTTTCATCCCTCAGAAAAACAGGCAAACCGGTCCCTTGAGCACACATATGGCTACAGCCATAAATACTTATGGCAAGGAAGGCAACGGGAATCCACCTTGCGTCATAGCTTTCTAGTAATTAGCTGCAACCTTCTTAAAGAGAAGAGGCCATAGGATTAAGATTAGGAGATGGAATTCATGTAGTTTCGTTCAAAGACTACTGCAAGAATGAATATCGCTAACACGGTGAAAAGTGCGTTTATTCTGCAATCTTTGTACTTCATTCTGAGTCCCCATTAAGAGTTATGCATGACGTCTAATGTTTGTAATGAGTCATGCAAGACTCCTTGAAAGAGAACACTTCAAATATTTTTCATTCTCCAACAACGAGAGCTCACGTGGTCTTAAAAAATATATGCTCTCATCGAAAAGAATGCCATTAATTTGTTTAATAAAAAGATGCATATTTATTAAAAATAATAAATCCCAGTATTGTACAGGAGAATGGCTTTCATTTAGCTCTGTAAGTGAAATGAAATATTTCTCTGAAATATCCTTACTCATAACACAATCCCGCTGTAATCTACGTGAATCTTTTGGGAATATTTTTTGGGAATGGATCTTGACAAACTGAAGATCCATTCTATTTACTGGAAAACTGTAAAATCCTCGAGAGATTTCTGATATTTTTAGAGATCCAATTGAAATGTATATAAAATAACATCTCATCATCAGAAGTACATCCCCACCTCTCCTATTCCCTCAGCCATACGGCTGGTGGGGGGGGGGGTAACTATATGCTACCATACTAGGGAGTGATTATGAGCAAGGTGGTTCCGGTTGCCTTCCTTGCCGTAAGTATTTATGACTGTAGCCATGTGTGTATTCACGGGACCGGTTTGTCTGTTTTGAGGTATGAAAAACCCGAGTTACCGGGGGAAAACATTTTCACCGCCGTATGAGACCGGTTACCTCACCTTTAGTCGAAAGAGACCAGATAAAGGTTCCCCACGTTCTGGAATCGAAACTCTTTGGTCTTTCTGACCAAAGGGCTTCGTCTATACTGACTGAGCTACGGAGGCTCGCTGGAGTATGGTCACAAAATATTATGAATGAACCGGAGGGGGGGGGGGTCAATGATCGAAGGAGAAAATATTTAGGAATCTGGGAATTAGGAAGAAGTTGGGAGCAAAGCGTTACTTACACGTTTTTTATTTATTGTATTTTTCCAAAGCAATAAAGCAAACAGTTGGATAAACTAGTGAGAATAGAAAAATGCCGTTGATCACAAAATATACAATAGAACCCCCTTCACTCTCTTTATTTCAAGCAAAGAAACTAGGTTTATATAAAACAATATCGCTTTTACATAAAAACGAACTCAAAAAACCTTTTTTTTATTTTAGGCAATTTTAATCTTCCATTAAAACATAGTAAATGCACAGGAAACACCATTTTTATTTAAATTCATACAAGTATGAATTACCCCCCCCCCGAATATAGTTTATTGAAAAAAATTCGAAATGTTTCAAACGTAAATAATTTTTTTAAAGTAATTTATCTGAAGGTCACTGCATTACTCCTGTTTGCAGAATGAAAGAGGACTTTTAACTATGGATTTGATGCGGATATAACTGCGTGAAGTGGATTATTTAATTAGCAATTTGTAGTTGAGACGAATTTTTTCGTGCGATGTCCCAATTTCCACATTTTTATGAGCTCGATGAATTTCCTGAGATGCTAAATTTCTGTTATTACAACCATTTTGCACCATACGGACGTTTTTAAATATTCATTCTAAAAACTGGAACGAAATATTAATTCTCAAAACTTGAATTAACTTAAAAAGAAAACAAGAATCAAATATTAAGTTTAAAAATTAGAATTACATAGATATAAAGAAAGTTTAAAATGGTAAGAATTATTTCAGTGGTATTAAACAGAGAGCAAATCACAGTAATTGTAATTGGAAGTTCGTTCCATTTCAATTCCATCTTAAAAGATCAAACGAACTTGTGACTTCATTAACCTCAAATATTTTCTGTCCAGAAAGCTACAACGTGATGGGACGCGATTTGCGATGCAACCGCTGGGTGGAAATAACACAAGACTATGAGGCTGTAATGCATGTGTATGCAAAGGAGGTTGTTACCGACGAGAAAACAAGCTGCAATGTACGACGCTACTTTTGGAGCTATTTTTGGCAGTTCGAAGATGTCTGGAGTCACACACAAATGCGATAACGTCTTTTATTGTATTTCCTTCTTCGCTGCTTTACAACTACACGATTTTCGACTTAAGGACGTTCACCCCCTACATAAATTTCTTGCAAGGGGGGGGGGATACGAGATTTACAGAGGAAGACTAGAGGCGGTGGTGGTGGTAGAATCGATTTTCTCCGCTGTGCTATTCTCTGAAATTATCTTGGAGGGCATTCTGTCTCTCTCTCTCTCTGTACCCGAAATCTCGCAGAACTTTCTTTGTCATGGTAACCATAGAAACAGTAAGTTAGCCTTCAGAGGAGGCTTATGTTTCGCGTTTCTCTGTGCATGAAATTCGAGTTAGGAACAGAAATATGAATAACGACACAGTTAAGTAGCTTGGGAAATGGACAACCAGATGTTTTGGAAAACAGCTAATATGATTTACAAATGTAGCCTTGGGTACGGCAAGTGTAGAGAGTTTCCTGTCATCAAAGACTTCATTATCGACAGTCGGACTGCCTGAGATCGATCGGTTCCGAGCAGCAATTCGAATGTCAGAATTTACAGCTACATTTGTGGGGGTAAACGGCGGGTGACTTTGTGGATATAACTTGAAGTCTGCCCTTAAATGGAAGAAAGTTGACTGATGTGTGATGTCGTATGAGAAGGACACATTGGAAATGGGATTCGATGTGTGTAACTGGGATTATTATATTCGTGCTGGAATTGCTTTTTTGTATGTCGCAAGGAGATGACAGTTTAGTTCATAAAGGAGGGCGCTGTTTTTCCCTGGCCTCAGAAAGAAAATGGCAGCATAAGGGATTATTACGCGCCGTTTAAATATACCCACTATCTAGTCCTTTATATGGACTTATTGTTCGTATAGACAGTGAGTATTTCGATTTTCCACATGTCATAAATCGATATTGTTCCTTTTTGTGTGCACTTGGATACCTTTAACCAGAAGTTCAGCATATTACGGATACGATGTTAAACAGATGATAACCAGAGCTAGAGTGGGTACATACTCTCTGTTGAAAGTGCATTTTTTCCTTGTCTGTTTTATACGAGTACATGCCATTAATAATCCCGTAACATCCCATCTTCATGAAAGTGCGTAGATTTCTGTTTTGATACCCACCAGCAAACAGATGAGCAAAGCTCTTCGTAGCTAGTTGTTTTCCGTACAACGATTTCTGCCTTTGGTTTCCACTGTCAAATGCAAACTTCGGAGAAACCGAGGGATGTTATAACAGACGCAGCACACCGGAAGAATCTGGCGTTATTGCGGGCCAGCCTACGTCTTTTTATGGATGGGAAAATCAATGCGGTGTCATCGCAAAGCAAACGTTGAACGGAAAAACTAGTCGTAGATATTTCTCCGCTGTCGTTGTAAAGAGAAGAACAGGACCTGCTTTTAATATAATTGATTCTACAGCCCGAGTGTCCAGCGTTTAAAATAGAAAGAATAACAAGATAAACAGTTATTAATTTAAATATAAAAACTGCATTTTGAGCAATAAATAAAGTAACTACTTCTGAATAATGTGGGTAATTTGAATAAGGATGGAGATATCACTGAAAACATCTTCCTGAAAGATAGCAGCATCTTCGAATCAGTGAAATGAAGATTTTAAAAATGTAATTAATATAAAGTGAGCTTGAATCACTCGGTCTGTGCTATGAACAGGATAGCAAAAGTAGGTGATAGTAAGAATTTCCAGAGGTTCCCCCCCCCCTTCAGAGTTAGGCAGTGCTGAAATATCCAACAGTAGAAACTTTATCAACTGTGCTCCCTTAAAGACAGCAAAGGGCGTAAGATATTTCTTTTCGAGAAACGACACACTTAGGAAACGCACAATACCAGGAATAGTCGAAAGACAAAGATAATAACTCTGATAGTCGATTTCTTAAGAGAAGTGTCTCAGCACAGGGCAGATTTCCAAAGAGGGTTTATTTGAAAGCGAAACAGTTCTTGGAAAAGTGCATTAACAGGATATCTGTGACTTTGCACACGTTTGAAAACTTCTCGTTTCTCGCAATAACAAACACGTTGTTTACAGTGGTGTCAGACCCTAAGATTTTGGGCTGGTGTCCGATGAAAAGAAGTTTGTATGATTCGTGTGAAGAATAAAAATTCATTTCTGTTAAATTCACAGCGAATGTACTGCCAGAGTTCTTCAAAATAGCCTGGCGGGTACTGCGATTGCCTCTTGCACTGTGTCGTGCTGTTTAGGAACAATTTTAATCTCTGGAATTGGTCCAACTTTTTAGTGGTCACCACTTTCAGTTTTTTTCCCACCTAGGAAGTATAAAATTGAAAAGAGAATGTGAATGAGGAATCGAACATATCCACTTTGGTGTTTATATCTTTCGTATAATGAAGGTCAATAAAAATCGTAGACTTCTTTCTTTTTTCTTTTCTTTGGGCTGACAATGGAGTTCAGTTTTTAATGCTACCATTACTTTCGAAATAATTTCCTTCAGCAATACCCTTTTACCATTTGACTTCTAGTAACAATTCTAAAAGTCGCCTTTCGAGACTTCTCAAATTACATCCCTTCTGACTTGTCCATTGGTGAAAAAATCATCAACTTTTGAGGGAATCGTCATTTTTGGTAGAAAACAGAAGTAACAGAGGAAGATCGTAGTGAATACAGAGAATTGAGAATTAAACCAGGTTCAACGATATATTCCTATTTTTTTTTCTTTGCTTTGCTACGAGTTTTCGACAAGAAAATCGTACAAAGAGATGTGTGCTTAGCAGTCCTTGGCTACGACCTTGGCTATTGATTCATTGGCTACAATCATATCAATACTGATGATAGCTCATGAATACTTTGTTCAATCACCAACTTCTCATGTTTCATCATTCTGGGTTTTTTTTCGGATGCGCAGGACTATTCTCTTCACATCGCATTACAGGCGCATTTTTCAAAAGCGAAAAACAACGTGTGCTACATGCAACTTCTTTATGCCATACAACGTTGCTTGGGAATTGTAAAAGTGTTTTTTCGGTACCTTTTTTTCTTGTGGTTTGGGCGATTTCTATTGATCGGGTTTAGATTCATCGTTTTAAATTGCTTGGTCTTCTTTTAGCATAAGCTTTCCAGTTTATTATTGTTAACGTATGTTATTCTTGCTTCCTGGATACCACTGGTGCACAACGGTGGCTTCTTGGAGATGGCCTTAAATGATCATCTTTTCTAGCTTATGAGGGTGGGAGAGAGAGAGAGAGAGAGAGAGAGAGAGAGATTTTCACTGATAAATCCCCGCAAAGTTCGTTAAGATGTTATGTAATATTAAGCGGCAAAATTAGCCAATAACGTTATCATATCGTATTGCTTTTTTTTTTTTTGGTGGTGGCAGGGGTGGGGAGAGCTTGAAGTATTGCTGATTAACAGAGCACGGAATCATGAACGCACATTATTTCTAAATTTAACAAATTTAAGTTTTACAACTTATATAGTGAAATTTAAATTAGCTAAACTCAGAAATAATATGCTTGTTTAAGTACTAAAAGAAACCACAGTATACTGCTGTCTATCACCAATATACAATATGCCTCGTCCCTAAGCTACAAAACTACAGCCCCAAATCGTGTTTTTTTTTTAATTCCCTTCCAAGTTCCTGGTATTCTATTATGATGATGTTATTAATAACTCTGCCGCATAACATTATATAAAACCTTAAGGAGCTTCATGTGAATCATCATTGAAAATCTCTATCCCTTTCATATCCCAGAAAAGATATCCTTATAGGATCATCTTTTTGAGAAGCAAACGGCATCCAAAAACAATACGCGTTAATGATGGAGTAATAAACTGGAAATCAGATTCTTCTGGTGGTGCACTTTCTTTCTATTTTTAGAAACAAAAAGCTAAACATTTTTAAACATCGAATCTAAAACCAGCTAAGAATACAGGACTGCATATAATCGAGTAGTGAAAGACCACTAAAGAGAGAATAAATGATCCGAACGCATTTCCAAAGCCCTGCATGAAACAGCGGTACTGTGAGCTCAGAATCCACCTTCCCAAACATTTAATGATATTCAATGTATAACATAAAATATAACTCAGTTTTATTTTATTGTGACTTTGGGATTAATTGCTTTGTTTGTTTCAGCTAACAGTGTACACCCTCGAGTTTCAAGAGATGGACAGGCGAGCAGTTCGAGAAAGCTTTACTGTAATGAAGAATCACCCTATAGGAGTCATTTCACGAAGCACGGGCGGAAGTCATCATCTGCTGTTTATGTGAGATTTCAGCTGATTGATGGGATAAATAAACGTTGTTGTTTTTTTAAATAAAATCACTTTCATAATTCTCGTTTAATTTTAAAATAAAATGATTCTTATTTATGAAATAAACCGATTTTATTTTATTACTTAAAATGATAATAAGAGAATTTTCCACTATTTTCGATTCAGCAAGATTGATGCTGCAATGAAAAACATTAGCCCACATACAAACAGAACACATAAACAACAACAAAGACAAGAATATTTTTTGAATTAAGTCCTAACAAAAACAGGGTAATTAAACATAGTCTGGAAATGCGATTCATTCCAACTCACCCTCTTGAAGCTGTGGAGTGCACATTCACAGATCTCAAGAGGAAACAGTGGATTTAATAACACATTTTCTAATAAAATACGCGTGAAATCGGTTACATCAACAGCAGATCTGTTTAAAATGCTTTCTTCATCTGTTAGACACTGTGTGTGTGTGTGTGTGTGTGTGTGGAAGGGAGGGAGGAAGTTGCCCTTTTAATTAACTAAGGCGTGTGTAAAGAATTCTAAACCACGAGGGTTTAAATATGAACTCTGAACCAGAACAACGAGGAGGGACTCCCATGCCAAGCGAATACAACTCTGTTAACTAACTAGATTGCACGTGAGGGAGGGGGGGGGGGGTCTTATCTCCCTGACGGAATACTGTTGCTGGCCGCGTAATCTTTAAGTGATTAGGCTGTACGGAATAAGCGGAGCAAGTACAGACCCCGTTGACGTAACCTCTGACCTGAGACAATATGCCTGAATGTCGTCAGTGTCTCCCCCCCCCCCCAGAGATAATTACTTGTTACGTAACGCTCTGCCGCCATCCAATTAACGCGAAAATCAACAATTCTCGATAAGCCAAGATTTCCTAAATTCGGTCACTCAGGGGTAATGACTTTTCGGGGTGAATACGCTAGAGTATCGCGTATATCTTTGGGGGATCTCCTAAAAGAAAACATGCGCAATGTCCGTCATCTAGCATAAGCTGTACATAAACAAAATCCTCACGCAGGCATTTCACGCATTCCAAGTCATATTTGCTGCAAATCAACCCACATCTCTCCCACCCACATACAGGTAGGAGGAAGTCGTGCTGTGCAGTTCCAAAATATTACAGTCAAGCAGAGGAGGAATAACTGAAGAACAAATCTCATATCATTCCTACCAAAAAAATGTCTGTGTGTGTGTGTATCGCCATACATACATACACACACACACATGTATATTCATAGAGATAGGAAATGTAGGACACACATGTAGTTCTCTCCACCAATATTGTTAAAACTTTGCATCCGTTTTCCAGTACTCAAGCGGACGAAAAATTCAAGAAGGCAAGTCAAAGCAGCTAATTGAGAGAATGATTAAATGCTTTTTTGAAGCGTATATAATGTCTGAATGTAAATAACTACATTTTTGCTTTAACTTTTAACAGTAAATGTGTAAGTAAAATATATTATTTGCTGAAATTAGCATATGATACTTACAGAAAGTGTTTGTACATTTAAAAGAAGGAAAAAAAGTCATTCGAAAGGGTTTGCACTGTCGATAACTATCAACTTCAGCAAATGACAAAAGTGTGAAAAAAACACAATTTTATCAGAATATGATGGGCTCTTGCGACTCGATTTAATATCTGGGCATGGAACTTGTTTCTGGCAAGATACGTACCTTGTTGCCCCACTCATGCAGCAGCCTTCATGTTCCCGGATTTGACTACTTCAAACTTTCTTTGTTTCTGAGGCTCAAAAAATAAATTTGAAAAGTCATACAGATTCGATGGGGTAAAGGCAGTTGAAACGGAATTCGATAGAGACACTTTAGGATATTGCGCGAAATGCTTGAAAGTTTTATTTTTATTTTATTTATTATTTTTTGCGATAGTGATAGAAACGATTGGAGTAAATATTGTGCCTTTTGATGGGCATTTTTGTTTCCTGAAGACGCCCCGCATTCAAATAAGAACGTGATGAGTATTAATAACCCTTACTGACTTTGTAAATAAAGTTTGCACTGAAATAAAGAATTTTATAAAAATTCTAAAATGAGGATATTCAGCTAATTACTAAGGTTATTTTACAATCGGGAATTAATTTGTTATACGATTTTTGATGGTGGAATTATCTGTGACTTTGTTACAGAAACCGAAAGGAAGGATATTGCTGCAGAAACGAAGTGTGGATTTGAGTGAATGTTTATGAGCTTTGTCACGTGTGGTACCCATTCATCAGAATCTCATCTCTTCATATATTTCACAGTTAATCCATCCTTTGTTCAACCTTCACAAATTTCTCACTTTAGTTATCAATTCTTCGAGTGGTATTCTGATGTAAACAGGACTCGATCGTATAACCGCGGAAATTTAGTTTACTAGAGAAACAAAGTCAATCTCGGTATTTTTGAGATCTTTAACGCTGTCCTATTGCAGCGGTCAGTTTTGTTGCAGCCGACAACGTTAACTACAAAGGATGGTAAACAAGTATTAAACACTTGTGCTCAACGAACACATCCAGTCAGATAGCTTCTGACATGCGCGGTTATTTCACATTAAGACGGAAGCAGGGGAAGGTGAAGGGGGTCTGTGATGCCATGAGAATCGTATAAACAAGGTCGGTATGTTCTCTCACCTAAGGATGGTGAGACAAGATTAGCAATCTTCTATACGTCTGTCGGTCGGCAGATGAAAGAGTTCTTCGACAAAAACGTCGTACGGTTGACCTGGGACAGTTCAGTGTGAGTGTGAATCTTTAACGGAGGACACAGCCGAGGTTCGGGGACAAACACTTTAGGCGACAGCTGAAGCACATTCGGCGACATCTCTGTCACCGAACGCACCGCCAATGTAATCCTCTATTCAGGGATCATCCCTTTGTCTCTCCCAGCCAGGACAGATGTTTGGGTCTTCTCATCTCATTGTCTCATCCGAAGCGGCCTGTTTGATCGAGGGTTCACGGCGGGAACGTTCAAAAAGGACCAGTCAAAAAGCTTTGAACGGAGGAAATCGGACTGAAGGTTGGCAGGGGGAAGAGGGGGACTGTAATCGTAGTGTTGAAATGAATCCGATTCCTGCTGGCGTTTTTTTGGTTCCTTTAGTTACCAAGGCTGATCTGTGATTCAATTAATAACTTTGGGTATTTGCTGTAGTGTGGCTTACATTCGTTGGCGATGATATATTAAAAATCCTCAGTACTTACAAGTCTTTAAGACACAAAAGTTTTTCTTCGTAATAATCATTTTAAGATAAGGCGATTGGTCTTATGTCCAAATATATATTTTTGTTTTATAAATTGTGTGTATTCTCTTACTAGGTTTTGCTTTTTACAGGATAAAAAACCTGCCTCCACAAAACATGCTGTATTTCCACTAAAAACCCCTTAAAAAGGTTCTTTGCGTCCCAGAAGTGATTCCACCCGTGTCTTTCGAACACTATAAGTGTATATGACTACCTTTCATGATAGGCGCTTTTTAGTTTCCGAACTTCACTATTTCAATAAGTAATACTGCTTTGGGACGCAGCATTACTAATTCTAGTTTCTTCTGCACCAGGACTCGGCTTTAAAACAGATGGGTATAAATGGCTGCTACAATGAAATGGATTAATATTAATTTGGGATGAATTTTCAGGAATAGGCTTATCGATTCTTATCTGATGAAAAATGTTTATATACAAGTAACTATAATGAAACATTATATCGAGTTGTCAATGCTGCTTAAAAGTTGCAAGAGTCTTCCCAAAATCAAACCCAAAAAAATTACAGAAAAGTAAAAAGAAAATTTAATCCATTACATATCATGGGAAGGTAAAGAAATTATGACAGTTATTGCTCAGAAGGAAAATAAAGATGAAAATGAAGACATTCATTGCAAATACGATGAAACGTTTCATGATTTTAGGGAAAGATATCTTTTATTTTTTTTTAATGGGAACTAATT
The DNA here is from genome assembly GCF_054136105.1 of Typopeltis vanoorti. NCBI lineage: Eukaryota > Metazoa > Arthropoda > Arachnida > Uropygi > Thelyphonidae > Typopeltis > Typopeltis vanoorti. Next base: position 165,811,841 of record NC_143552.1, read on the forward strand.
CGGAAGATTTTTACCACCTTCAATTCTTTTCTGTTACTTTTGAGAAGTCCAATGTAAAACATTTAGCTTCATATTTCTCAAGAACACACTTCATTTAGTGTGATGTTGATAACCTACAGCACTGCTGTGAGGTTTCTCTTGAAGTCGTGAAATATTATGTCGTTAAAGCGTTAAAATATATAAAAAAGTCAAAATGAAATATAAAGTCACTGTGCACCAAGAGGATACGAATTCGAACCTGGTTATCATTTTGGATATAAAATTTTTGTATATCTCCAAAAGTGCGACTGATTATCGCAGGTTCGGATAAAATGCCTTAATGCTAGTGGCAAGACATGAATGCGAATTTTCGAAGACACGCACAAACTATTTTGGTGCCCTGTTTAGCAAGTAAAATTACTTCATTATCAAACTGAACTACATCATGCACTAAACTGCGATAACACACGCTTCTGCACTGCAGATCTAAGTGGAAATTAATGAACAGGAACGGACTATCGCTGTTCGGTATCCTTAGCTACCTCTGCAATAATCCAAATAACTCCATTTTAGGGGAGTATTATTCGTTCTCTTTATTTCTGCTTTGAGTGGGAGACTTTATCTGATCACCTTCATTTCTAAGGAGAGAGTGAGATAGAGAGAAAGAGAGAGAGAGAGCGCTTATGGAGTAAAAAAAAAAGCTCAGGGTCTGGAATGGAATATGACTGTTTAGTATGGCTTTAATTTTCACCACTTAAGTGTATCAGTAGTAATCCCCGACAGAGTTGACGAGGCCATCTCAGCACCACTTGTGTGCAAGTTCAAAATGTAGTGGCGTATTGTAAACTCAAAATTTACACACTAGAAAAAACATATTGCCTCTCATGCTTCATTGTCGAGAATCGTACGGAGAAGCGACATGAATCGAACTTAAAAATGCTTACTATAGTTGAACAGTCAACTATAGTAAGAGTAAGGAGCAAAGTAGTTCATAAAGGCTACTTGGTCGATGAATATCATATTGGAACATCTTTCTCTCCTATGGCTATTGGGTATAGTTTGAAGATGAATCAAGAACAACCGAAATGATATCGAGAGACTTAGAAGTTGTGGTTTCCATCAGACTCCTCACACCTCGCTGGAAGAAAATGCAAAGATCGGAAGATGCGGAGTGGTGGTGCATCCCAAAACACCTCTGATTGATGAGAGAAGAAATCCATTCTGCCCCGAGCTCAGCGAATACCGTGAAATATGGCACGTGCGCTGGTGCGTAGGATGCAGTGCTTCTTCCCGCTGACGTGTCTTCGGACTGACAGATTACTGGCGAGCGCATTCCCGGACACAGAAATGATTAGATTCGAGCCAGAATTGATGGAAATCATGTTCTTCGAGGAGTGATGAAAACACAAGAAAACCATTAAGTAGGCGAGGAGGGCGTGCTCCCCCTCCACCGGGAGTGTTCGACAGCACGCGAGAAGGTGCCCAAAACCTAAGTGCTGCCTCAACGATTAGGGCAAAATCTATTATTTAGGGCTGCATACAGCGAACTAATCGATAAGGTGTGGGCGCGTGAGCTTGCGTTGGACGTTCCGGCTAGAAAAAAGGAGTGACGAAATAGGCTGTCGTACGCAGGTGTCTCTGTTCCCACCTACACTGGTAATTTTCGGAATCCATGGAAACACAGGACGCTCCTTCCCCTTACAAGGCACGCTTTTTTAAACACAATACGAAGAAAATCAATTTGCTGCGTTGGGAATGAATATTCCTTAGATAAATGACATCAAATTTAAATATGCAACGCTAAAATACCCCCCCCCCCGACACCATCCCTTCGGCCGATATGTAAGAAACGATGAGAGACGTCAACAGCATTTCTTTTGTTAAGTCCGCATAATAGATTTCCCCACTACTTTCAGCAAATTTCAATTGCTTAAGAATAATGGCTGTAAAGACGCTGTTGCTGGGTCGAAACCACATTGGAGGAAGCCCAGTGTCTGTCAGCCATCAAACACGACCGTCCATGCAGATTTCCATTTAGGGGCCTGTGAATAATGCAGAGAGGAGAAAATGGCTGCCCGTTTATCGATATTGTGCTTGTAGTTTACGTTTTAAACTGTTTCGGTCGAAACACGTGTGTGAATAGTCCCTCGAAGACTATCTGTCAAATTTAATGACAGTTAAAGCACAAATCCACCTACAAATGCGGAACACAGCATTTGCAAATGCAATAATTTATCGTCTAATAATTTCCTCCGGTTCGTTTTTGATGTAATAATTTCACATGAAAGTTATATAGTAAGTCCAAGCAACACAGACTTACAACCAGTAGGATAAGAGATAGAATTACAATGAAAAGATAGAGAAATGATTGTAAAGATATGAAAAAGGGAATGAATATATTTAAGATTAAGGAGAAGTCACTGAAATGGTAGAGAAGTTGCAATAAAGGAAACTACCGTTAAAGGCAAGTACTCATCAAAGATGGATTGCTGTTAAAATTGTACGCAGAAGTAACTGCATAATTAATATCTGTGGGACATTTCAGTAGTTATGATTGTTTAGGTGCACAGTCACAGCTAAAAGCACTATTAGAAAAAATACTGAATTTCTAAAGGAAAAAAAACAATCCACCTCTGTCTTTACAGTCAGAAATATTATCTTTTTGGTTCATTATAAATGTAGTTTTTCATTTTGAGCACTCTCGAAAGAGTACAAAGTGAAATGAGCATACCTTGCGATTCATGCTTTTCAAGTTGACTGTAATCAACTGCTGGTAACAATTTAACTCTTTGAAAATTACAGCCACCTTATCACTAATTCAGGGGCAAGACAAAGAATTATTTTAAATGTATAACAGCAGACCTAATCAGAGTTTAAATGTTCAACAGTAGACTTTGCTCGGAAGTGAAAATCTGAAAACAATATCATTGTTTCCAGATTTTCAGTGAGTGAGATGGTGCTCACTGAGCTTATTCCCCCTTTCTTAAAACATGCATAGAAGTTATAGAATCAAAGAGGAGTAACAGATTCCCAATCTTTATATGGACGACCATGCGAGCTTACGATGACCTTCAACATGCAGTATCAAGTATCACATGATCTCAGTGGATGTGAGTCAGTGTGGTGGAGGTTAAAAGCTAGAATTGGAAGAAGTGTTGCAAGTAGTACAAGTCATTCATGTAGTTTAAAATACTGCTGTTGCTGGATCACCTTCGAGTTCTTCTCCTTTTTTATTCTTTTTATGTAAATTACTGGGAATTTCACATGATCCTTTATTGATTTATTTAGTTTTTTTTTACCATCAAAGGGGAATTGCTATACGATGAATAGTCGAACACTTTCATAGCTGATTAGTGTATATTTATGATTAGTATACTATTTGTTATATATTGTCCAGGACGCGTTATCAAGGTTTTTTAACTGGAGGTGAATTAGCCGGTCTCGGACGGGGATAGAAGTGTTCCCCCCCCTCCCTGAAACTTGGGTCGGTTTGCCTGGTTGCAGGCAAAATGACCAGGGAACACGCAATTTACAGACAAAAGAATACTGATAGGCATATGACTAATCACCTTATCCTTGAATTACAGTTACGCAATCAGAGGATGATCGTGGGCGCTTAAATGGTGTTAGAACCACTGATGGTATTGTGTGTGTGTGTGTGTGTGTGTGTGTGTGTGTGTGGTATTATATTATATTATATTATAAAATTAACGATGATTTGAATAGGAAAACTCACAGGCATTAATAGATAGACGTGTATGTTTTGAATTGTGGTAGTATTTATAATTAAAAACATTCCATAAATCAAAGTATATTTAAGAGAACGGAAATACTCAACATAACATGGAAGGAGAAACCGAAGTGACCTTCCTTCTCACAGCAGAAACCACCTAAATTCTCTTTTCATCGACACAAACCCCATCTTTTCCGTGTCTAAATTTGACAGTATGTACTGTGTGCCCAACTGATAATCAGAATCCTAGAATTTTTCTTTTAAATGAAGATCATTTTTTCTTTATTTTGAAAATGCAACTTCATAAACGAAAACAATCATCTAACAAAAATCTTTAGGAGAAAGGGACATCCTAAACTCAAAATAAAATTCCAGTCATAGAACCAAATTGTTGAAAATCTGCAGAAAGGAAACTCAAAAACCACACATACGTTTAAAAAAAAATTATAATTTAGATTTGAAGCACAGCATTACTCGCATAATATACCGAAAGTTTATAAGGTAGCTCTGAATGGCAAATAAGCAATATATGGCTACCAAAATGTGGAATCCAATCTTTAGAACAGCATTTATTTGACATTCAAAAGAGCGCCGATAACAACAGCAAAATAATTATCATTAGGAAATGATAATCACTAATTGAACTCCAAATGCAATATCGGTCGGTTCGGTGCAACCGATATTGCATTTAGAGTCAGTCGCATCCCAAAATTCAAATTTGAGTCCTACTTGAAATTCAAAAGTGTGTGTTTTTTCATTTAGTGTGAAAGTTTGGAAGAATGTGTGTGTGGGGGGGGGGGGGGACGACGACTTGAAATTTTATCTTTGAAGTAGTACGAATTCGAAGAAATGCATACATTGCTATCAGTATTTTCACTCTATTGTTTATAACAGTTCTTTCTGTAAGTACTCAAATAAGACATGGCTACCACATTTGTTTCTGATTGATCCATCAATTTAACATCGCAGCACTAAACAGAACTGCCAAAGCTGTGCAGAGCTCGGATTCTCAATGCGCTAAGATCGAAAAACTTTTCTCAGATAAATCGAAAGCTGTTGATGGCGAGAGTAAAGAAAAGATAGTCCCACCGATAGCACCCGTGACTGCCGCTAACGGCCCTCGTGGCGCCACTATCACTAACCCCCGACTTACCTCCTTAATAAAGAACGTTGGTCTTCGACAAAGACCTCGAGATGGCGATCGTCCTGGGAGCGGTACTACACCAGAACGCCCCGCACACGTCCTTATCAGTCTTGTGGGCCACAGCGCCCAGGGGCGAGGTTAACAGGTTCCGCCTTCCGGCGTGATGCGAGTGGTAACCGCACCAAGATTTCCGGTGAGGGGGACAACGCAACAGTACATTGATGGCAACCGAGTTCGGCCTGGTAATGACTCAAATGAATCGAGGTCGAAACATCACGGCAGCTTTCATAACTCAGGTGGACACGGAGCCACTCGCAACGAGCGACATAAATTTTGGTGCCGTGGCTGTTCAACGTCACCCCAGCAACGCGAGTGATTGATAGATCCTGTAGTGCCAGTGCCTCCGACCGATATAAATTTCGTAGATAACCCCCGTAAATCTTTCCCGGACGGTATGAGAGATGGCGGGGGAAGGGATTCTTATAGGGGAGGGAAAGGCTGTGGGCTACAAAGATTTCTGTCTCCTTAAAAATTTTAAGTACTCTCAGATCGGTATTCACTTTTTCTTTTGTTTCTTCCAAGATGGTTTGGAACTCGTGGCTTCGCAGTTCGACTCAACTGGGTTTATTGGGATGCTGAACAGAATGTCGATTTCATCACTCCATTAATGGGAGGCCCACTACTCTGTCCCTGGTATTGTGTTTCTCTTTATTCAAGTACGACAGTCCTGGGACCTTTTTTTATATCCCGATGTTCAATTTGACAAATATTTCAGGTGTTTTAATTAAAACAACGCTCAGCTATTTCTCATAATTTTTTTTTACTCGGATAACAAAAGTTTCACTGAACGGATTTTGGTGAAATTTGGTATTTAGTATCTTTATCAAAATTTGTGTAGCCATTTCCTAAATATTTCAAGTCGAATTTTAGCGCACGGATTAAAAATATACGAACTTGGAGGCTACAGCATGAACGAACTTCTTAAAAAATTCGTTGGACAACAAAAACGGTGGAAAACAAAACAAAAAAAGTTCGGCAGTTTCTTTAGGGAGAATATTCAGGGATTATTTTTAACTGGTGAATGAAATGCACTTTGTGCATTATTAGTGTCTTTGTTGACTGCAATGTCAAGAAGGAGGTTTCTGGCAATAAAAACGTTTTCATTTTTTATATAATAAATTTATTACATAACTAATCGTTTTGCCGTTCAACTGGTGGGTTGTGTTTAGGAGATTTTTTTTATTTTTAATATGCAGAAGAAACATTTTCTGATGATGAATCTTCCTTTTTTTTTTTTTTTTACTCCGGCACAATCTTCTGTGTTCCCAACTGCAAAAGTGAACCCAAACATCTATCGAGCAAAGCCCACCTGTTTCATGTGATTTACAGCAGAGGGCGTGACGCTCAAAGCGGAGCAATCTCGTGTTGAGCTCGTGTTTCTTTCTTCACGGCGAACTGCACACAGAGCACACTAGGAAAGCCGTTTCTAAACGGGTTTCGCAGGGTCACGTGGTATCCCACGAACGTAGCCCAAAAAATGAATGAATCTTCCCACGAGGAACGCAGTCTTTCCTCCGCCAGGTGAGTCGAGGGATGTCACGGCGCAGCGGAGATAATAAATCTGAGAAGACGGAGCGTCGGTGTACGGCAGCTCACGATGTGACAAAAATGTCCGGAGCTGTGTCGGGATGCTGAGGGCGATAAGCAAAGGAATGTCGTCTGCTCCTATCGCTTACAGATCGCCTTGACGCGATCGGCGGCTGCTATCGCTAAGACGACTTCAAACATCCGACTCGGAGGTCGTCTGCATGCCTGACCGTCGAGCAGCCGCACCGACACTTTATCTTGTCCGCTCATCGGACTGCGTGGGCACCGCAGCGGTTGTGGCAAAAGCGAGATAACTCGAGGTGACATGACGAACTGAAAAGCTGTACGAACACTGACGGATGCGGTAATGTGATACGAGCACTCGCACCTTATTTACTCCTTCACTCTCCCCCCTCCCTTAATAGAACTTGTCACGTGACTCGAAACGTTCCTCAATGGAAATCTGTGGCTCACATCTCGCTGAAGCCCATTTGGGATTCAACGGGAGTTTGGAATTCATTTCGGTGTCTGGAAATATTCTCCGTTCCCCCGCGAGTGCTCAGGAATGAATAAATGAGAGAATGGGACGAATAGCAAAGCGATAAATGAACAGCGAAGATTGAGAAAAACAAGCATCTTCCCTGACTGGACACTGAAAATTCGTGGCCCAACGAGTAAGTCCAACTTCGGAAATGGACGCAGAAAACGCATCTGATTCTACGTAAACAACGTGTTATTTCCCACTAATTTCTGACGCAATGAACCGAGGATCCGTCGTGTGTTTGCCAGTGAGACTTTCCGATATCGGAACCGCAACAGCTGATTCCGCAAATCAAACAGGAGATTTTTATTTAATGAAAGCCCAAAATCATTAAATAAAAACTGATAATCATTCTTCTAATCGATACGAATTCACAATTCACTAGCGAGATGTTCTCATCCTTTTATGAATCCCTTCACTATTTTTATAAATTAAATTTAATTTAATTTATAAAAAAAATTATTTAATTAAATTAAATTAATTTATAAATTCATAAATTAAATTTTGGCATTTAGGCGTAGGCTTAATTGTGGTTCAAGTATTTAATTATTTTATTTAAAGGCGAGACAAACCCAACCTTGATTATTAGAGCCATCAAGTGGTATTAAAATTATAACAATAATAATCAAAACATGATCTCTGACTTTCCAAATCAGTCCACTCAGAATGCAAACGTGTTATAAATTTCCACACTCTCGTGGGAGGAATTTTCATTTACGAAAACCATTTTAAACAAGAGGAAACCTATTTTGTAACATTTGGTGATGACGCAATAAGTGATGAAAAGTCTGTTTTAAAGCTGGATACACATCTCTTGAAAGTAACGGTCCTCTGGACATCCTTCGAATTTAAAAATCAGAGTCGGTGGCCGAAACATAATAAAATATGAGAAAGGCGATCATCCGTATCAAAAGCGGATGACCGCGAAAGGTAACTTCACCATGACAACGCTCATGCACACTTCTGTTGCAACTGTTGGTCAAACAAGTGTTCTCATAGTCCAGCTGAGTGCAAAGTCAGATGTGGTTCAGCGATGGATTTTAAGAGAAGTGAAATTTTGAAAGGTTTAATTATGTTTACATAATCCAACTAACCAATATGCGATTTATTAGCTCTGTTCGCTTCATGAAAAAAATTCTTCAAGGATAGCTGACCTCTTTTTTTTATAAGTGCTACAGCAGAGATTTTTTTTTTTTTGGACCAAGGATATACTCGATCCACTAGCAAACACCGTCAGCAATACCCACGTTTTTTTAACTGCTCGGAGAGCCGTTTTTCATTTGCATCCAGAGCTCGAAAACATAATATTTCACCGCGATATAAAAACAAGTCGATGCAACATCTTTAAACAAATGAATCTCCTTCTTTGTGATTTGGAAGTGAGTAGCCCAGAGTTTAATTTTCTGATAATGAATTTCGTGAAGAAGGGAGAATGGAGCGTGTGCTGGGGAGGGGGGGGGGATATACTTCGAGTGACAGATAGCTTTTACTGCATTTCCCTAAAATGCCCCTCGCAGACGGTTAATTTACATTTTGACATTTAATTTGGAAACAAAGTTAAAATTCGACTCCATTAAACATTACTGCTGGGCTAATTTGAATTTCCTCCAGGGAAAGTCTTCGTTTTTCTTCTAATTGGGTTTTTTGCAGGACAATTAGTAACTCATTACAGTAATAGAGTCTGCAAGCGATAGACTTCCTGGCTTCTTCTTTTTTTTTTTTCCCCTTGCGACTGGGGAGAGCTTTAATTTCTTTCCTCAACATCTTTGCCTTTTTTTTTGCCTAATTACGACGTAAAAAATTCGCTTTGTATAAGTGAGACACTCGGGAAACCTTCTTCTAGGGAACGAACTTAAAAGTATTCTTGGAACAAATGCGGTGTTCGGCATGAATAATTCACAACGGGACGGCTGCGGGGTCTTCGGCGATGTCAAGTTTTTGATGCACATCGTCGCTATGGTTTCCAAGACAAACACTGTCGTGTTTGTGGACGTCAGTCCAGAATACACACGGTTGAGTGTCAACCCATTATCTCGATGGAAGTGGAATGTTTACTGATAAGTTACTGTGCAGTCTTTGGAACGGAAATGTCCCGTGATTTGCTTGAGACTTGTGACGCAAGCTGGAAACGACACTCGGTTTGATTCGTATTGGGAAAAGAGAAATAAGAAAACCTTCTGATAACAAATTAGAAAGTTCAAAAGTTCATTGGAGTAGTGATTTCGAAATGAAATACGAACTGAGCAAACCGCAGACGAACGCGAGCGTCTTCTTTCTTACTAGATTCACTCACCGTGCTTCGATTCTGACTAAAGTATTGCAAAATTTTACCCTTGCTAAAAATGTGTGTTAATGAGAGATTTCATAGGTTTATTTGAAACATCCACTAATCTATTAATAAGCAGCACCATTGGCAGATTTATGGTAGATTCATCTAGCAAAACAAACAAACTGACCAGAGAACACATGTATTGGCAAGGCATAGCTGACACGATTAACCATCCCTTGGGTTTAAAAGAAATCGAATGCATGCTTAGTCCTAACAGGACATTTAGACGTAATACATAAAGGAAATGAGAGGGAACGGTTTTGACTGAGTTCCGCATAAGTGTGCTTGATTAGGGGGAGATTTTATGGCGCTTTTATGGAGTTTTTTTCTTTTTCTAAAAAGAAGCTTATCCCAGCGAAGTGTATTTCTAATTTTCATATAATTAACAGCAAACACGACGACAATTCAGCAAAGAATATTTGTTTTCGAAAAGTTTATTAAAAGGGAAAGTTCAGAGGTCACAAAAGAAATTTCAAGAGAAATGCCATCGAAGGGATTTCAAACTTATCTGCCATCAAAGGCCTGTGCGCCAATTTTAGGAAAACTAAGATGTTTCCAGATGCAGAAAAGTTTGGTGTCTTTTATGTGTGTAATATTGCGAAAGGTAGGTCCACTTTTTCTTTATTGAGAACAGCCAAAAGCTGGCACTACTTTGCGACTGTGTAGAAATATGAAATCCTGAACAGACGAACTCCATAAAGGGCAGTTTCAACATGGCAATATGCCCGCTCTTGTCTCCAGCTAGTCTGCAATGACTGTTTCATGCGAAGCTGGTTTCAAAGGGTTATGCGTATCACGAAGTTCAGAGCGTTCTGCTAGTTTTTTATTTTATTTTTCTTTCTTAAAGAATAATTCACATTTAAAACGTCTTCTTTACTGAGAGAACTGCAATTTAAAATTCGACACACGTCAAATTGACATCCGTAGTGAAAAGGGCACATTCAATCGTTTTGAATGTGCCGAGCTTAGACTGCCTGCAAACCGAGATAAATTAATAAAACTTTCTCGGTTTTATCAGTGGTAACTCGGAGCTGAGCCCAACTCAGTATTATATAACTGCAAATCAAAATGCCTCATTACGTAAGTTGGCAGGGGAAAAAAAAAACGGAATTAATCCAATTAATTCTCCTTCAGGTGACGGAAGAAATCTCATTTCTAAGACTTGCAATCCGCGTGAGACATTTGAGAGCATAGAAAACATCCTATTGGTCGTTCGGTGAGATGCATATTTCCAAATAAAGCTCGTCATTGATGAGGGCACTCGGTAGAGTACGACGTTCCCTCGGGCTAGTGATTGTGTTCGGGGTACGCAGAAAACCAGTCTGAACCCCACCCTGGCTGTGAATGACTCCCCCTTCCAAATTAGATGTTCAAACACAGGCCATAAATTACTCCATTCACGAGCTCGTGGTGCCTTTGTTTGTTTAACCTGCCCCTATCTGTTCACCTGGCAGGCGCCCCTGTCACAAGGCCCCACCACTAGCCCTGCCCACCTTGCCGTCAGACTGCCCGCGATGGGGAGATTTCTAGCACGAGATCTCGGTGTGCTCTGCTCCACGCTACAGGTGAAAGTGGCGCAGAAGAAATAGCCGGAGCAGATCCACTCACTGCAAGACAAGGCTCGTCTCCTTAGCAGTCTTTCTTAAGAAACTGTATTGCTTTCCTTCACCGCCATTCATTTGCTTCCTTATCTGACTGTTTGTAGGGAAATTACATCGATCGTGCTACGTTTAATGCAATGGCTTCATGATATTTCGAGTATTACAGCTAAACACAAGACAAGACGATGACTTATCAAGCTATTTTATTGAATTAGGAGGGGGAATTTCAGTTGTTTCTTCTCCCCCTTCCCTGAATCGTCTTTTCCCGTAACTGCCTTACCGGTAATTCGAAACGTCAGCTACTGGTGACTAAAGAATGACATGTAGTTACGAATATAACAAATAATTTTCAAATTACCACTCGATGATAATAATTTGGTTGCAATTTTAATTATGTGTATATTTTTCGCTCGTTTTTCCAAGAAACGAGCTTTAAAAAAACTGCATCTTTCTAATTTTAATTATCAAGATGTATGAGAGGCTGAGGAGAAGGTAAAACACCAATTTCTCCACAGGTCTGCAAATTTACACTTTCACTTGTACTCTTGCTTCAGAAGTTTCTCGAATTGATATACATTTACAGCATCTAACAGAATGTACTTCATCGTCATAAACAAGTATTTCTCTGAGGAGAAGTTTTTTCCTATAAAAAGCGCAATGGAAAAAGAAATAAATAAAATAATTCGGCACGTGGTGAATGATAATCTGCAAAAAAAAAAACCCTCCACCTTTTTGTTTCAAAATTACATCTTTCACGTTTTCTTCGGCATGCTTTATTTGTTACTATTGCGAGTCAGCATCGATCTCATTTAGCATGTATTTTGACGGTTGCTTTACAGAGTTTTAGACTACATTTACAGACTCTATGAACGTTATTACTAAGTCATGAACATCGCGAAATGTGACTTCTAGAAAGCTTATTTTTGTAATGACATTGGATATTTGTGGTTTAAGAAAATGAATGCTGTTTGGCCTAACTGGCCGAATAGTTCTCGTATGCGTTCTCCAACAGATTTTAAGTTCCAGTTCACTGTGGCTTGGACGTCCGTGAATGTCATACCATTTTGCTTGAAGTGGTTTGAGCATATTTAACTACCACTAGAGTAGACTTTCAGATATCCAACCCTTAAGCTGCGTAACGTATGATAGGTTGGCAATCTATCGCGGGTAGGTTTCGCATTAAAAAAAAAAAACAGATTCGTATCTTCATTACTTTTGGTTTACATTCACTTAAAACGTTAAAAAAACATCACAGCATGAATGCAATGCACTCACTTAAGATTACACAGAAGGCTGCATGCACAGTTTCCCCATCCTTAGGTTACTGACGTCTCCTCTAGCTGCGTGGCAGTTTCCGTTTCACTTCCAGCACTGTATCTAATATTTAATCTGGTAGTTTGTCATGATGGTAATTTCAGTTTTATTTCTGCAATTATCATGTGGTGATCCAAATCAATTTCCGCCAATCAATATCCTCAGGCATTTCAGATTAGTGCTTGGCGTGCCTTTTACAATGGCTTCCTGTCCTTTCGTGATTTCTAAGAATTAAAAACAAACAAATAAAAAAGGTGTAATTTGACTGGGCAATTGCTTACAACGAAGAAAATCCATTCTTTTTAATATATCCTGTTGTACGTAGTAATTTATGAATTCAAAGTAAAGCTGATCGCAAGGAGAACAAGACAATAAGCAGTACACGGGTTTGGAATATAAAACTAAAAAAAAAAAAAAAGGCCTAAAATTAGTCCACAGACTCCTAAATGTTAATTGGATTTCGTTATGTTAATAAAAGTCAATTGAACACTTTTTGCTAGTTAATCATGTCAAATAACGTACCATACTTAAAAGGATTGATTTTCTAGCCCCTAAACTAAATCAGTTCATTGCAAATCGCGGGTTTCGAAGTCCTATTCTTCAGAAGGATCATGTACAACCCTTAATCGAAAGCTCGGTACACAAAATAATAATAAAAAAAACCGTTTCGGGTTTATCGTTCATTCCGTGGATTTTGAATTTTTTTTACCTTGTCCCCGACCCACGAAAGGCTTCTCTAAGCCTATAGAATGTAACGTGGGTGGGAACAATTTTTTCTCACCTCGTCCGTAAATACTTCTATCGTCGGCTAACGTATTGTCATAATTAAAATTTTTAATTTTTATTGCTGCACAGCACATCAGTTAATTTAAGCAACGATATTTCTCTTCTTTCCTTTAGTAAAATATTATGATCAAGTAAATTAGATTCCAGGCAATCTCCTTTTAGAAAACGTGTAAGCCTCTAATTCCAGATTATGTAAAAAATAACTAAAAATGCAAAATAATAAAAATGATAAAAATTTATTTTCTTTGCGCCCGCCGACTGTACTGAGGTACTGCAGTTTACAACCATTCCTGGGTGGGAGAGACAAAACAGCACCACTCGGGGCCATTACTTTCATCATACATGGGAATAGATTTTGATATATGCTACGTGAGGAACACTAATAGCATGCTTGTACTGAAAGAGAATTTTCTGCCTGTCGCGTTCCTGCCTCGCAAAGTAGATCAATGGTTGTTCTAACTCAAGGGAAGCTTGCTCTGTTACAGATTAGAGCCTGCGTATTTCCAACAGATAGTTTCCACATTCAGTTAGTGCAGGCATCATAATTCGATGGTTGAGAGAAAAGTAGTAACAAATAAACTGCCGATTTATTTTATATTTTACTGATGCTTACAATCCGGGAATTTGCGTGTGTCGTGTAGTCGGTAGCAGGGGGTATGTTTCCGTCAATCTTATCACAAAGCATCATTTATGACTGTGGCAGGCACATGTTTAGGTAAAAGTAGACAAATATAGATTCAATCCAATGAAACATCGAAACAAAACCACCAAAGGTCTCTGGAACAGAAGCAACTCCTGCAAAAAGCCAAGTAATATGAACGCAATTCTAATACGTATGAAAATATCCTTCTTGATCATGTTATGCAACAATGGTGAACGCACAGCAGTATTACCTGTCCCTTCGGCAACATTTAATTCGCGTCCATTTGTTGGCCATTCAGCTCGCTGAGTTGCATGACAGCAGAAATAGTCTACATCTAACTGGATGGAATTGGGAAATGATGGAATTTTCTTTGGCGTAATTTTTTTCTGCGTAATTAATGAAACTTTTTCATTGAAATGACAATAATTTTTGATTCGGTCTTGAGGATGTTTAGAAAAACGGCCCTTCAACCGCATAGTTTTCTTTAAAAGTTCCTGCCTATCCCTACCGGAAGTGGACCTTGTAAACATTTTTATACACGATACTAGCTTTTGGTAATCCTGTGATGGTCATTTTCTGAAGCCCAGCTGTTGCCTATTACGTTAATCCCTATCTTGGAGTGAAACAAAACTATGGCCTTATTTTTATCATAGTGGCTTCCATTATACGCTGTCTCTTTCGAAAAGATAAATAAAGCACTGTATCGCTACGGCTACCATTCTACTGAAAGAATTCTCTCAGGGGTCCCAGATGGCCCCTTGAATCTGATCCTCTTCAATTTCTGTCTATTTCCTGGGCTTAGTCTGGCAAACAGGTCGACGAACGTTATTCTCCATAAATCAAACTTAATGGTAAAAAATATAAGCAAGTAAAATTTGTTTGTGCTTGAACAGTGCGTTTCTTTTCATTAGGATTTTCGAAATATACAGTATGTATGTGTGTATGTATCAGTGCATACGTGTTTGGATAAAATATCAAAATTATGGTAAAAATTTAAAAAAAAATTAAACATGAACAAATATTGTTTATTTATCGATAAAATTATAGTTTGGTATAATTTAAAATTGCTTAAAAATAAAATATATTCTTCTTGTTTTGTTTCATGAAAAAAATATTGTTTATTATCGATAAAATTATACAGTTTAGTATAATTCAAAATTACTTAAAAATAAAATCCATTATCATAACCCCAATAATGTTCTAAAGTAAAAACAATAACAAGTGTTATGTCTTTAATGTCCAAATATTTAAAGAGACGGAGTAAACACGATAAGCACTACGAACACTCGACTACTGGCGCAAACTGCATATAAACAACAGTGGAACTGCGCGACGGACAGTGCCGCATTACGCTAATAGCTGGTATTTCACTATGACGTGCATATGCTTGCGCGCGTAGCAATATGAAACTGTGGTAAACACAGTGCTGCTAGCGTCCTTCGCCCTCCTAAGTACTACAAGATGGATTTTTATTATTTTTTATACAAAATAAGAGAATTGTATAGGATTGTTGATGATAAAATTAAATATTACAAGCAAATATAAATAAATTAATAAATATATTTATATATCGAGAAAAGTTAAAAATTGGAGGTGCTGCAGTTCCGCAGTGACTATGGACGAGCCCCCCCCCCCAGTATGTATGTATGTATGTATGTATGTATGTTGTCCATTGCAAAACATATTCACGGACCTACTTGTCATGACGTTATATAAAATAAGATCGAAGTGTAATAAGAATTGACAATCTTAATGAGATAAAAAAAAAAAACAGTTTTCCTTGCTAAATTTATTCATTCTGCAAAACTCAGCAAATAAAATAAAGTCATATACGCTGATAATAACATTGATAATACTCACAAACATCCATGATAACTCATAAAATTGTTTTTATGAGTTATCATGGATGAAAATTTTCATTGTTTAGGGAAAAAAAAAATTGAAATCGAGTTTTAGCTCATATAAGTAAACTTAAAAGTTTCGTTAAGCTAAATAAACACTGCATGGCTACTGGCGATGTAACCCAGTCTGTGTAAGTTCACGTTGACATAATAGGAATAATCATGTTTACATCCCCAATTCATTATTAATGGTCAACGTTTTTACACGCTGCAGCAGCGAACTCCTGCCAGTCAAGTAATTGGCTTTGGCATTTGTGACACAATGCTGCAGCATTTTTGCAAACTCATTTGCATTAACAGCAGCACCATCGTGTCGAATGCATTAATCGGAAAAGGCGTTATTTATAGCAGAGTAGAAACCTGGCGGCGAACTGTATTTGATGTTTAAAATATTGATGACGCAGTTGTTACTTCTTGGTGTAGGTAATGTTTTGATTCTCTTCCGATTGTATCTAGGTGTGAGGGCGGAGGGGGATGCATTTTTTGAGTCAAGTGTGTGATTTTTCATGCGTGTTTCATGAGGTCACGTGATAAGTATTTATTCCTATTAAGGATTTAAAAAAATCTTCTTCCGCCTTATACTATTTATAATATTCATTCATAAAAGCAACTTCGTTTGCGCTAAGAAATCGAGGTTTCTGAAGAACCAGTTTTGAACTTAACATCCGTTTGTGAAAATTAAAAAGTGCCCATCAGAACGCTACAAAAGTTGGGAAAAAAAAGAAAACGTTTTCATTATATGTGCACTTATTGTGAAGTACAAGAACCTTATCCTTAAATGCTCTAAATCTTACTTTATATATGCTAATTTTAATGGAACTTACTTCAGCCGTGCATGTGAGGCCCAAAATGAGCTTTATAAGCAGTTAGCGCATCGTCTTGTAAAACTTTCTGTTTCAACGTAAAATGTGAGATATTACAAAGTATTACAAAGCCAGTATGGTTGGCCAGGTGGTTAGCGCATCCACTCTTCAGCAAAGAGTCTGCAGATTCGAATCCCGTTATGGGAATAGATATTTATGATTTTCCTACTAACTGTGTGTGGAAAGGGAGTATGCGACCCTACCACTTCTTCTCGCAGAACACATCACTTTCCACCCAAACAAATACCTATTATGTATGGAAGTGACCACACGACGTCAGTGACGTCACATATGAATAATAACTACAGTATAACAATGAGAAACACACACAAAAGGGTCTTGAAGTCTCCTTCTTAATGTTTCGAGTGTGTCACAGCAATATATAAAAAATAACCAAAATTTAACAATATTCACAGTTATTTATTACAACAACAGTAGTCTTTTGAATGCGTATAAATGAACAACTGTTGCTTGATTTATAGTTCTGACACGTGCAAAGTCACGGCAAGTCAGAAGTGAAAAAAAAAATGTAACTGATATTGCAGGCTTACTCCAGTTTCCATAATATCAGTTTTATATTCATTAATGCTGTGAGTTCTTCTGAGAAATGCGTGTAAATAGAGAGCATTGACATTCATTTATTTATATTGAATCCCCCTTTGGTCGTTTCATTCCATGTTTTATGGGCAGTTTTCGATTCCAGGTAAGGCGTCACATAAGAACACAGAATGATGTATTTCAGAAATCCATCTAAATTTTAAACGACTGGAGCAGGCTCAGAAGTCTGGTGAAATTCCAGTAATTTACGATGAATTTAATGACATGGCCTTTTATTTACACTTGTATTCCTCATTTTGATGTGTCTTATTGTGCCACACAATGACAGTGAGCATTCTCTGTCTTTTGAGTGTGTGAATAATTCATCTAGTCTTTTTTTTTCTTTTGTTGTTGTTGTTGCATGATAAAATATCACCATAAATATGCGAAACACACACACACACACACACACACACACACACACACACACACACACACACACACACACACACACACACACACACACACACACACACACACACACACACACACACACATTGTTACTAAAAACAATGCTGCTAACTTTTAACTTGAATTTAACATTTACGGCGAAAAAGATTATGAAAATCGTTTGTCATCAGTAGGATATTCTCCCACCTAACTGGGTTAGTGATGATGGATGCATTTATGTGTTTAGAATATTTTGCATATTTTCTGTAGTTTCCGATGTTTTTCTTCCAATTTTCAGGGATATTTTTATAATTTTAAGGATTTTATTAATGATGGATTTTTAAATAATTTATATTGATATGATTGAAACTGATATAATTTAGTTGATAAACCTGATTAGAAGCATTTATTGTATGATCAATAAATGTGTGTGATGAGAAACACACGCTTATAATCAAGTTTATCAACTAAATTATATAATACAAGCAGGTTATGAGGAGAAAATCGATTCATTTGGCGAAGAATCCGCTTATTCAATAGCAATTATTCTTTCCAAAGTAATTTATAACCTCATCACACATTCATTAAGACAAAATAAGTGCAAGCAACGTATTGGAAATGAAGAATTTCAAATACAAGCCTGTAACTTTTCATCATTCTTTTGGATTTCTGATCTCTAGAAAAAAAATCTTCTTTTGGAAGATTTTCTGGAACCTATCGCTCAAATAAACTTTCTGGAAGTTGTAATCTTGACAAACTCACACTTAATATTAACAGTAAATAGCACATAAGAGACGTGAAAATTCAGAATAAATTACACCCACTGCTTTATATGAAAGATACTGTTCATCCCTTATATGGATCCGGCTGGCCTGGTTGGCCGAGTGGTTAGCGTATTCGCCCTCCAGCCAAAAAGACTGCGGGTTCGAATCCCGCATTGTGATTGTCTTTCACATTTATACATTCATTCTTACAAATATATATATACACCACTCCCAATATGGAGTGGATCACCATGGAAGAAGTTAATCCGACTCTCCGCAATGGGAGAGGCCTTCACCCAGCAGTGGAGAAGATACAGGCTGAATATCATATTATATGAATCGCAGTATGAAGAAAGATGGAATTAAACCCGATATCAAAATGGGAGATATTAATCTCAGCTCTTTACTTTATGCATATAATGTTACTCCTAAATAAATCATAAATAGAATAAGTGCTGTAATTAATTTGTTATGAAAATCAGCAATAAAAAGAAAATAATAAAAATATTCAGGAAACCGAAATCGCCAATATATCCTGAAAGGAGAACAAACCTATAGAAAAAGTAACACCTTTCAGTTATTTAGGCACAATTATTAGCGAAGACGGCAAATTAAATATGGGAATAGACAACAGAAATAGGAAATGCAATATGGTAAGAAATCAGTTGAATAAATTTATATGGAATAAGAGAGAATTAAGCCAAAATATTAAATTAACTACATGCAAGACAGTCATGAATGCAATTCCAGCTTATGGATATGAAGCTGGGTTAGAAATCAATCATTTGATCAAAGACTAGAGACCACAGATATCATCATCAGAAGCACACATTATCAATCCACTACTGGATGAAGGCCTTTCCAAGATTACTTTAAAACTGTCTGTCCATGGCTCTCCTTTCCCATGTCACTCCTGGAAATCTGATGATATCATCAATCCACCGTGATTTAGGTCGGCGTCGTGGTCGTTTTTCCTCTGGTGGAATCCAATCCAGTACTTCTTTTGTTCATCGTTGATCTCGTCCTCAAGCAATATTCCCAGCCCATTGCCAATTCAGATATTTCACTCTTCCTATGATGTCAGGGACGACTTTGGTTTGATTTTTATCCCCATATGTCTTTAGTGATCCAGTCTTGTGATACCAAGCATACTTCTTTCCACACTAAATTGTGTTGTTTTTGAATTTCGTTTGCATTAATCTGCATGTTTCACAGCATATATTTGTATTTTGGCTTATTATTATTATTTTTGTATATGAATAAAAATGGGGAAAAATCCTTAGCCCGCCCACGGTACGAATGCACTATATAGGTTTACAAATAAACCTTTCTTGGGTGGACCAAAAGTCAAGAAAGGTGTCTGAAGTTTTAATAACTTTTTTTCATTAATTTTTTTTAAATATTTTTATTTTTATTTATTCATATTTCTTATATTTCTTTTATTTTTATTTTTATTTTACAATGGTATTGTAAATTTAAAACAAAAAATGAAGGAGTTATTAAATATTGTGATTTTTGCTCCCCCCGAAATAATAGAGTTATAAATGAACTAAATTTTACATTTCTGCTGTTTTTTTTATTCGAATTTCTTAAAAATCAAATACTGAAATGAAAATCACTCTTATATCATCCCATTCCTCTCTCTTTTTTCCCCTTTAACAATTAAATTAAATTAAATCTCATTCCTTATTGTTATAATAATAATAATAATAATAATAATAATAATAATAATAAGTAACCCCTAGAGAGCGCGTCCCCTGGGTGGCGGATAGGGGAGCCCACCATGTGTATGTGTGTACATGCGTGTGCGTGTATGTGTATATATATATATGGTGGGGTGGTCCGAATATACTGAATAAGGACTCGTGGACCAACAGGGCCATAAGGGGCAATCATCTTGATTGTAAGGGAAGCGGCACTCCCATGGACCCCTAGCTGGATCTATCCTCTCCTTCTTCTACTTTGAGGAAGACCCACTTACTTTAATCTTTCCTATAAGGCCTTATCAGCCAACTCTTCTTACTTTATGACCCTTGTGCTATTAGAGTACTCGAGGGCCATGGGGTCTTTTCATTTCTGGCCTTACAACTATGTCCTCTCTATAAACCTTACTATATTTCTTCTATAATCTACCCTTTCCCCTTCAATATACCCTATTCCTCCTATGGGTTTAAATTCGGAAGAAGGCGAGTTCAGAAGCCTTAAGGTAGCAGCCCTACCACTGAACTATTCCATCGTCAGGCTAGTCCCTTGACATGGAGAACATAACCATACTTGTAAGCTGACAGAAAAAGATAATCGGATTGAAACTATGGGAAACGACTCTGGAATGGAAAAGGGAAAACGAAAATGGAAACGACAAAATATAATACACATAGCAAACTGGAATGTAAGAGAAATAGCATATAAAGAAATAGAATTAGACCAGTTATTAAATGAAAGAAATTTTAAAATAGCAGTAATCACTGAAACAAAAAAGAAATTAAAAGGAACTATGAGAACTGAAAATTTTAATGTGATATACAGTGGAGTCGACAGAGACCAAAGAGCACAAGCAGGAGTCATGATTTGGATTCATAACTCCCTTTAAAAACAGTTAAAACATTATAAATTATGGAATGAAAGAATAATAGAAGCTAGAATAAAAATAGATAGAGGCTATTTAACAATAATTGGTTTATATGCCCCAGAAGAAGGAAGAGAACAGGATAATATTGATTTTTATAATCAGCTACAAAACATATATAATAAAATAAATAAAAATGATTACATAATTTTAGCAGGAGACTTAAATGCAAGAATTGGAAACACGAAAATTAATAATAATATAGGAATACATGGAGAACACACTCTAAACAGAAATGGTAAAAAATTGATTGACTTTGTAGTTTATAATAACCTAAAAATAATGAATTCCTTCTATAAACATAAAGACATACATAAATATACTTGGGCAGCAAGAGGATGGAAATCAATATTAGATTACTTCATATTAAATGAAAAGACATCAAAATTTTCACTAGATGTTAGAGTTCACAGAGGATATGAAATAAGCAGTGACCACTTCCTTGTTAAAATAAAATTAAGATTACCACATAAATGGCTACAAGTAACAAGAACAGAAAGAAAAATTGAAACATTTGTTTATAAAACTAGACTATTGAATGACACAAACGTACAATGGCTATATGAACAAAGAATTAACCAGTATCTAGATAAAATAAAACAAAATGAAGAAATAGAAATAGAATGGCTTAATATAAAAACGATACTAAATGCAGCAGCAAATGAAAGCTTAGGAAAGACCAAAAAATTCAATAAAAGAAAAAAACTGAAGATCTGGGATGATACAATCAAAGAAATAATCAAAAAGAAAAAAGAAGCCTATCACAAATGGTTAAGCAGTAAAAGATTAGAAGATAAAATAGAATATAAAAGAATAAGAGCCATAGCTAAAAGAGAAGTCAGGAAAAGACATAGAGAATCATGGAATAAATTTGTTTCTAATTTAGAACATGATTTATATAAAATAAGACCCAATGTATATAAGATTTTGAAACACCTAAATGCAGATACCAAAGAAAACATAAAATTAAACATTGAACTGAAATTAGAAGAATTTCTAAATTACTACACAGAACTGTGGACAGACAAATATTTTAAAAAAGACAAATGGCAAACAATTAATGAAAATGAAAAGGAAATAACTGAAGAAGAATTAGAAATCAGCCTGAAAGAAACAAGAAACGGAAAATCACCTGGAGAAGATAAGCTAGGTTCAGAACTATATAAATATGCAGGAACAAGATTCAAAGGAAGACTCTTATTATTTTTAAATAAAATTTACTCAACTGGTATCCTCCCAATAGAATGGAAAAAAGCAATTGTGATTCCTATCTTTAAGAAAGGTAATAGAGATGACCCTAAAAACTATAGAGGTATCAGTATACTAAATTCATGTTACAAAATATACAGCAGAATCTTAAATAACAAACTAATGAAATATTCCGAAAAATTTATTCTAGAGGTAGAGAATGGATTTAGAAAAGGACGATCATGTATAGACCCAGCCTTCTGCCTAAAATTAATAATAGAGAAAAGAAGAGAATATAATTTAGAAACACATATTGCATTTATTGACTTTGAAAAAGCATTTGATAAAGTTAAAAGAAACATATTATTTAACATATTAAAAGAAAGACAAATACCAAATAATATCCTAAAAGCTATCACAAGTATATATGAAAATAATCAAATACAAATAAGATTAAATAATGAGCTATCATATACAAGAGAGATAAACCAAGGGGTCCGACAGGGATGTCCCCTCTCAGCAACTCTTTTTAATATCTACTTAAATGAAATAATAATAAAATGGAGTAAAAATTTACATCAAGGAATTAAACTTTCTCCTACAGTTAACTTAAACACTCTCCTCTTTGCAGACGACCAAATAATAATTACAAATTCTGAAGATAACTTACAGAAAGCTTTTTTAAATCTAAATGAGATATCCAAAGATTATGATATGATAATATCAACGGAAAAATCAAAAACTATGGCCTTTAAAGGACAAGATCCAGCAAGAACTAAAATAGTATTAGATAACAAGATCTTAGAACAGGTGAATTCATTTAACTACCTAGGATGTATGATCACTTATGAAAATGAAAAAGATATAAACATAAAAATTGCAAAATATTTAAAAATAACAGGTGTAATTAACTCTATATTTAAACCAAACCTAGTTCAAAAACAAACCAGGCTAAAAGTATACAATACATTAGCCCTACCGGTCTTAATGTATGGAAGCGAAATCTGGACAATAAAACAAAAAGACAAACAAAGATTAACAACAGCAGAAATGAAGTTTATGAGAAAAACTGCCAAGTATTTGATCACAAGAGAAACGGAGAAATTATGAAAGAATTAAACCAAGAACCAGTAATTGAAAAAATTAAAAAATATAAACATAAATGGATGGAACACGTTCAAAGAATGAAAACAGGAAGATTACTAAAACAAGCCTTAAAGTACAAGCCATTAGGAAAAAGAAAACCAGGACGGCCTCTTAAACGATTCAACGATGACTTCTAAGGCCGGAACAGGCCATACTAGGCCTAAATCCTTGATACGTATGATGATGATGATGATAATAATAATAATAAGGAAAATCCTAGCATTAACTAATCCAAAATAAGATTATTTAATGAGCTCGTCATGGCACTGTAATAATAACACTATTATATGACGAATACTGTTACACTGTAATCATGAAATGTCATGTTTTATTCTTTATACACCTCTACACAAAAGAGGCGATTCGAAGTCATCTTGTTCCACTTCGAATCTGTAGTAAGAAAAGTGGTTGCAGCAATGGAAGATCAAAATCATCACATTCATCTTCTTTTTTGTTTGTTTGTTTGTTTTCAAGTTACAAGATAAGGCTTACCCGAATTTATTTTAGCAGCATCCGTGCTGTTCGTGACAAAGAAGAAGGATTTTCTCTCTCTTTTACTGAACTCGTGATTAACAGGATATCAACTTCGCTTTCAATAATTACCATCCATCTTGTTATTCAATACTAAAACATCATAAGTTTCGTCTTGAGAGAAAATAGTTCCAAATTTGGAACTATTTTCTCTAGATCAAGGAATAACAATAACAATAACAATAATGATCCCCTTCGGATTATATAAACTTCGTCTTCAATTTTTGCAGCGCTTTATTGATTGTAATATGGATATCTCTGTGTTATATTAATCCTTTAAATTCGCTCCCCCCACCCCTTTGTAAATGGCCCGAGTGGCTTTTTCTGGTGGGAGGGGGGAATGAAGCGACGCACAATGATTTACTTCATTTTAATTTTAATTTTATTTTTCATTCATTTTTATTTTATAATTCATTTATAATTTTATAATAATAATTTAATTAAATACTTACATACTAGTTTTTTTTTTAATTTTTAATTATTTTTTTCCAGTATATGTTTCAAAATTCACTAACGTGGAGATGTAATGCAGAACATTGATGTGATGATTCTTGCAATGCATGTGCCAGCTTCGTTCTTTCTCCTTTGTCCCAGAAAATAAAAATAAACTTGCTTTGTAACCGCTCCCTTTCCCCACAGCAAACTGACTTTGGAACCGCTTTGTATCCTCGCCTTTGTAAGCCACATGAAGTAAACAGTGAGCGTGTGTCACAATCCGTATTCTATAGAAAAACTTAAGTTTCGGTGCATCTAGAATTGCTCTTAGAAATTTACTTTAGTAGAAAACCGAGTTAGAGGTAATTCGCGTGCAATTTCTAATTTCCGTCTGATGCGAAGACGGAATGTTTTTTCTCCAGGAAACCAGATAAACCGGCCAGAGAACACACACACACACACACACACACACACACACACACACACACACACACACACACACACACACACACACACACACACACACACACACACACACATACAGTTCATAGCATTAACCGCTCCATCATATCATAAATTTAGGTCGATGAAAAGCCAAGTACTTGCTACGGCAGGGGACAGATTAAGCCTGACGTCTGACGTGTTAATGAAAGATGGAATGGAACCGGTGATTTCTTCGTCCATTTAGTTGAAGCTGCACAGTTGTGCGTTGCGTGTTTTGTCTCTTTACAGTACTATTGGTGAATGCATATCAGTGTATTTCAATAGAAAACATTTCTATTAAATGTTTTCTATTGAAAGTCAGAGAAGAAAATATAAACACTAAACAATCCATTATTTCATTTTCCTGGTAAAGCTCTACAACGTTTTATACTTCAGTTAGTGAATAATTAAAAGACATATTTTAATAACAATGCGATAAAACAGAAATGCGCGGACAATGTTGCACCTACTTTGTTTGAGA
The DNA here is from genome assembly GCF_054136105.1 of Typopeltis vanoorti. Classification (NCBI taxonomy): domain Eukaryota; kingdom Metazoa; phylum Arthropoda; class Arachnida; order Uropygi; family Thelyphonidae; genus Typopeltis; species Typopeltis vanoorti. Next base: position 165,836,903 of record NC_143552.1, read on the forward strand.
CTTTAAAGAATTAAACGTAATTGAACTCGGTGTGAGGAATTTTTGCAGGTCGAAGGATATCGGTGCCCAAGAGAATTAAAAAAATAAATAATTTCATAAATCATGCAAAATCGTTATCAATGGACGGAGAGTGGCGAGTGCTCCTTTAAAAATCATAAATCTGCTCGGATGTCCAGCGGGGATTTTAAAGAAAGCAGTGGAGTGGATAATCAACTAGTTGCGCTTTCTTGCCATACAAAGTATCATTTTTGACAATACTCTCTGCTGATCAGTTATTGTTATCAAGCTAATAATCAAAACAAATTCAATGCTCTGTCTTATTTATTCTGTCACTCTTCGATCGAATTTTCGCCCACTTATCATTTCTGTGTTTCTTTTCTCGCACAAGCAAGAATCGTTTTTTTTTTGTTTCATTTCTTTTTTTTTCCCTAGCTTAATTGCGCATGCTACGCTGTACACGCTATCTTTCTTTCTCATTTACGTTTTCTGTCACTCCTTGATGCATTTCTGAGTCATTTTGTTACTTTTTTTTGCGACCGATTTGTTCTCAACTGCACTTCGAAACTTCTTAATGTCACTGAGGGGAAAATCTCCAAATAGGACATTGGTCGTGACCTTGTGACCTCTGGTAAATTACACCAGATCGCTGAGATCGTTAGGACTCTTCAGTAGGACGTACGGAGAATGGAGGTCATGGCACGGCGATATCATCACCTTCTTGCGGAGATCTTGCAGACACGCCACAGACACGTTCCTATATAAAGCTAAGTAGCTCCGGGTACAACCGCAGCGTTCCCTGTTCCGTCGTTTAGGAACGCCAGGCGTACATTAAACAGTTTTTTCTTGACAATCAGCTTCGGTAAACACCACCTTCTCAGTTATAAAGAATGTTGGGGTTTGTCACGCTGTAATTTGGTCCACTTTAATGACGGAGACACGGACGCGAGGGACGCATTCGGGGAGCTGGAACTGGCGTCGACTCAAGTGAATAATCGGCAGCCTGTCGTGGTTCATGTACGCCAATCATGAGGTTGTACTTGACCACGCAGCGAGGGCAGACGTACGTGAACTAGGGGAGGGCTGCCAAGGAGGACGCTGCAGAGACTTTACTGAGCTGTGATGGGCACTTCCTCTTAGCCCAGTTAAACAACGGCCGTTATCTCGTCATCGGCCTCGAGCCACGCACTTACGGTTGCTCTGGCAGACTTACCCTACTCTGATGGCTTGGGATCGTGACCGGTTCGGGATATTCAAGATACTCCCCGAACGCACAATCGAACAGTCCATAATAGCATGGAGATTTATTATTGGAGTGCGGATGTCCATCACGAGAATTTAATCCTCAAATCTCAAATATTCCGGAGGCGAAAAGTCGTTTCCGGAGATATCAACTTGGTTTGATCGAGGATATCATAAACACCAAGCAAACAATAGTCAACACAGACAGACGGAAGCAGAGAGAGAGAGAAAGAGAGAGAGAGAGAGAGAGAGAGAGAGAGATGGAATATTCTCACGATATGACATGTATTCATATCCTGAAAAGAATGAAACACATGACTTTCAAAAATGTCAGACATATAAAAGCATACACGTAAAGTTTTATTTTAGGTGATTCTATCTGACGTCACTGTAGTTCGTGGTATTGTCGCAGTGGCGCTACAGTCTGATGTGTCATAACAGGGATCTTATAGCGTTTCGTGGCAGCCGTGTCCGCATGACAGCAGGGCGATTTGCAACAACACACCGTCGACAGTACTACTTTTTAACCTTAAAACCCATCCTGGTATGAGCCTTTAGAAATGTTCTTTCTGGATCCTCCATAAAAGCTGAAGAGTTTGGCGGAAAAATGCGTTTATTTTCATGTACGAAGACTCATCAGAGGCTGCAAATATATTGAGACACGATGCTGTTCTATTGTCTTCGTCGTTGTTGTATTCCGCTCATTGGACGATTGTTGCGATCAACAACACCATTCTAAGTGACGGGAAGTTACTCTCCACTTCTCAGGTGGAGATTAAACTAATTATAAAAAAATCAATGCTAAATTATACTGCATTCCAACTTTCAGATGGAAAATGACCACGACCCCTCACTAGGAACGCTGACCAACAGAAAATAACTGCGTTGGCGTTGATAATTAAAAAAAAAAGACTTTTCAATTGAAGGACAGGGCTGATCTCTTGGGTCAATGAAATTTTTTTCCCACCAAAACATTCAGCAGAGTGAAGCACTTATACGAATATAAGGGGGATCTGCAGAGAACAAAATCACTCGTGAACAGCATGTTTGCTATCGCAATCAACATTTTAAATATTAGGCACTTCACTTATTCAACTGAAAAATTTTGTATTGTAAGGATGGATCCAGAATTTTTTCGTGGCTGTGTGTGTGTGTGTGTGTGTGTGTGTGTGTGTGCGTGTGTGTGTAAGGTACTAAGTTCAGGAAATTTTGGCAATAGTGGTTTTGCGGTTTCTATTTTTTTTTTCCCAGTTTTCCTGGAAAAATACTATCAGAAATAATGCTCATTCTTTTTTGGAAACGCGTTGACCATGTTAACACGTTTCTACATGCAATCATAATACAATCATAAACAGAATACAAAAAACAGTTTTAATTTAATTTAAATTACATTTAATATATATATATATATATATATATATATATATATATATATATATATATATATACACTTAATTTTGGCAGTATACAGATTATTACTATACTCTAGTGCAGTGGTTCTCAAAGGGTGCGCCCTAAAAGATTTCCGGGTGCGCCCTGTGGTATTCCAGAGAAATATGTGTCCAGATATAAAAATAAATATAGTTACTCTATTATACCTTTTCATTACGGATATACCGCTTTTTTTGTCAACACATCATTATTATGTTAATTAACAGCGGTTTTTCTTGCAAAGAGAACAAGAATATGGTTTATTCTTGTTGTGTATATTACTTATTTTAAAAGTGTTGGAAGTGGATGTTATGTGCATATTACTTATTTTCAGATAAATACACCCAAATAAAATGGATAGATTTCTCAAAAAGAAGCGCGATATTGAAGAATCGGATTCTGGAAGTGAGCAAAAGTTAAGTGCAAGTAAGAAAGCAAAATCGCGGCCTACTCGCAAATATAATGAAAGTTATGTAAGCTTTGGTTTCACTTGGACCGGAAGTGAAGATCATCCTTTGCCGCTATGTTTAGTATGTGGATGTAAAATGGCAAATGAATCGTTGCTTCCTAGTAAATTGAGTAAACATTTTAAAACTATACACTCTAATTTACAAGATAAATCTGTAAGTTTTTACAAGAGATTGTCTGAACAGCAAACAAAAGCGGCAAATTCTTTTAAAAGTATAATGACTGTTTCTGATAAAGCTCAAATCGCTTCTTATCAAGTCTCAGAACTGATAATAAAAAATATGAAAGATCATACTTTAGGTGAGTCACTTATTTTTCCTGCATGCAAACAAATGGTCATGACAATGCTAGGAAATGAAGCAGCAATGAAAATAAGCAAGATTCCTCTGTCCAACGATACAGTTCACAGGCGTATTATAGAAATGTCTTCTGATATCGAGAAAAATGTATGCAGTAATAAACTTCAGTATTCAAATTTTGCATTACAAGTTGATGAATCAACAGACATTACCAACAAGGCGCAACTCTTAGCATTCGTCCGTTTTATTAATGAAGATCAAATAGTAAATCAGTTTCTTTTTTGCAAAGAATTAAGTGTGTCTACAAAAGGTGAGGACGTTTTTAACATTTTGAATAGCTATCTTGATAAATGGCAGTTAACATGGAAGTCGTGTGTAGGCATTTGTACAGTTGGAGCCCCTTCCATGGTAGGCTGTGTTAAGGGCCTTACATCTTTTGTAAAAAAACAAAATGAGAATGTTATCGTAACTCACTGCTTTCTTCATAGGGAGGCCTTGATGGCAAAAACATTGGGAGAAAAATTAAGAGAAGTTTTAGATCAAGTTGTTCAGATGGTAAACTTTATTAAAACAAGACTTGTCAAATCGCATTTATTCGAAAAGCTTTGTATCGATATGGATTCACAATACAGACGGCTGGCTGCTTTTACACACTGAGATGAGGTGGCTGTCAAGGGGGGAAAGTACTTACCCGTGTACACGAGCTACGACAAGAACTTCTTGCGTTTTTTGAAGAGATGAAACAATTACATTTTTGTAACCTCCTTCGGTGCGAATTTTGGATTGCCAGGTTACAGTATTTGGCTGGTATATTTCAGCAGCTCAATATTTTGGATACTAGCATCCAAGGGAAAGAAGAAAATATTCTCACATCCACTGACAAAATGAAAGCGTTTCAGAGAAAACTACACATTTAGAAAAGAAAAGCTGTTGAAGGTAATTTGGAAATGTTTCCATTGGTAAGTAACACTTGCACAAATGAAACACTTCCAATAATAGTTGAACATTTAACAAGTTTAGAAGAAAAATTGAGTTCTTATTTTCCATCACTTAACACTAAACAATACGATTGGATTAGAAACCCATTTATGGAAACTTCAAGTGATTTTGGTTTAACATTAACAGAAGAAGAAGAACTGGCAACTATATCCACTGGTCGTGGATTGATGATTAAACATAAGGAATTGTCTCTTTAAGCCTTTTGGATTTCTATAAAAGAAGAATATGTGTCAATATCTAAAAAAGCTTTGTGAACATTTTACTACAATTTTCAACATCATATTTATGTGAATTAGGATTTTCTACCCTCACCACAATTAAGTGGAAAAAGAGAGGAACTCTTCAATGTATTGACGAGGATATGAGAGTTTGCCTTTCAAATATATGCCCAAACATTGAAGCAATCGCTAGGACACATCAGGCTCATGTTTTTCATAAACACAAGAATGAGTAAACTTAAGGTATGTTTCATTTTATTTTTTTTTATTGCATTATTTTTTTTCTGTAATATTTGACTTAATTATTATAACATATTTCTCAGAAATTTGTACATAGTGCGCCTACAATTATTTGTAGGATTTTAAATGCGCCCCGACTTCAAAAAGTTTGAGAACCACTGCTCTAGTGTATAGTAATGTTTATTATGCGGGAATAACATGTAAATACATTTTTAGCTTTCAAAGATTAAGTGAACTAGTTTGAAACTAGCGGCGAAGTTTCAAACAAGTGATTCGTGATTTTTATCCCCCCCATTCCCCCATTTTCTTTCCCGTTATATTTATTAAATGTCATAAGATTATCCTGTGAAACTGAGGACATTTGTGTTGAAATTATCGGGTGCGTCCTGCCGTAAAGGACGTAAGCTTGTAAGAATTTAAGGGGATGCTATCGTACCCTAACCACATTTTTCCTCCCATGAATGTCCCTTTGCCACGAACACCATTCTGATCTGCTCCAGCAATGTCCATACTTTTCGCCGTTGATATAACATCGGAAATTTACTCTGGTGGACGTTTGCCACAAATAATTTCCTTAACTTTCTTTGATGACAGCAACACAACTGCACGATTGGAAATGCATTTACTGCAACAAATTACTTACAGCCATTCTGCTTTCTCGGTGCCCCACCGCCCCTGTTTAAGCTCGCGCGAACAATTCTCTAAACGTTTTGCGGGCTGTTAGCGTGTTTTGTTGTGTGCTGGTTATTTCTCTCCCGTTTATTGTCCTTTAAATGTCACTTCGTCTATACATTTGTCAAACGCATCATTAAGTGTCGTTGTTACTTTGACTATTGAGAAACCGGAGACGCCGTCAGTCTACCTAGCAGCAACAACAAGTAGTGCGTGTCCAAGCGCTTCCCTCCCAGAAAAACACTTTCTTCCCCGATCTGATATTCAAATTGAAAACCGTGTGCTTCGAGTCTGAATAATTAACATGAAGCTCATGTTGCTGCGAATTTTCACAATAGGACTAATAGAAATGCGACTGACTACGTCCACCTTTTGTTGATCTTTCTTGCAGGACGATGTGTCTGCTACTTGCCAATGCACTGAAACGCAGTAAATGTGAAGCCAACTGATTTTCATAAATTTTGGAAACTTCTACAAATATCGGTTGTTTTGTGACATTTTCTTTGTCCTCTTTACATATGTAAAGGTTGATATTCTGCTAATGAAATAATGCTGTTTCGTTCCCACCCCATCAACTTTTATCTCTGTGTCTGTCTGATGTTTTCTCATTGCTGCAGCTATAGTCTCCTTAATAGTATGTTGTACCTATCGATTATTGTCGTAAGACAGCCTCTCTCTCTCTCCTTTTAGTAGATCTTTAGGGCTACATGAGCTTTTCATTATCAAGCTACATAATTTTCACGATAATGTGTCTTTCATCATTTCTTCTCTCATTCAATCTCATGCTCTTCAGTGCGAATAAAAGAGTTAATCAAGGTGTATTTTTTGCAATAAAATTATACACATTGCTAAAGTCTGTCTATGAGGGTTTTAGAACAGCGAAAATGGATTTCTGGGTAGAGGGAAGCTTAAATCTTGTCATTACTCAAACCTTTGTTTTCTTAGCCAATGTTCGTTCTCTAGGAAGCATCCCAGGCGCCCAATCGTCTGCCCGTCCCTCCCGTAGACACGGATGCACCAGAGTGATTGCCACGCAGGATCGCTTTGTTCCTCGTTATAATGACAAGAGGGGGGGAAGATCAAGGGTTGTCCCTGTCCCTGCCCTCCGTCGACTCGTTGGGGGCAGACATGACCTGATCCCTGAAATTGACAAGTGGTGTCTGTTTCCGTAGGTAGGACGAACCCTCGGCGCCTAACCGTCTAGTGCCCTGCGGCTGCCGTCATTGCAGAACCCCGTCGTAAAACACCGTTACATGATGGAGCTGGCAGCGGACGTGGTGGGACTGCGTGTTCCCTCATCTTCCTTCCTCCTGCACCCGTGTATGTACCTGTGTGTCGCCAGTCGTCATCTCGTGTCGTCCGCTAATCATAGATAACCTTGACAACCCTCACGTGATAGAAACTGATAGCAGTAGTCTTAGAAAGACAGTTTAACTTCTTCCCTCACTTTCCACGTGACATATTTAAGATGAGACGTCCACAGATACACCCCTAACGAATAGGGACAGGGAGAAGCAACCCCCGCTGTGGTAGCAGAAACACCCCACCTATTGGCTCCGAGCAGATGTCGTACAATTCAGGGCCAAGGGCTATCCGTCGACAGCCAGTTATTCTAATAAGTGAATACCATCCCTACCCATGGCATGCCGAACATTTATCAACTCAACTCGTTACACTGAGGAAACGATCTAAACACTTGTTTTGCCACCAGGCCTTTATAAACAACCTATTCAGACTAGTATCATATATAAGGTTTTAAGAAGTTGAGCATTAAAAATGCTTTGAATAGACTAAGAGAATTTAAGAATCTACTCATGATTTGTTTCAAGTAAACTCTCTCCCTCAAAATATATAACTGAGTATAGTGAACTCAAACTAGGTAACACGTACTTGTAAGAGGTGGTGATTGTGCCGTGTGATAAAAGAAAGGTTCTTGCCTTACTTGCTGGTAATGCGTGCGTGTTTTATTCTGGCTGACGGAAGGGTTGAAAACTTTTTTGAGTGCTGCGATAAACGTTCGTGCCCAGACAGATAATCGTTCCACCATGGGAATCCATCATCATTCTACAGGATCAATAGTTCTTATAATTTTCCTAATTTTCGGGGAGGAGCTAGTCATAAGACACCCTTCACCACGGGCATTCTCCTATTTGCATGCCAATAACTCAGTGCCGGTTTGCGGTAGATTACCCGCGTTCCTGTCAGTTGTGATTTCGCCGAAATCTTCATATCAGCGTCGTCTATTCTGCTCCATTTCACTTTTCGCTGATTTAAATCATCGTGGGAAACTACACTCTTCTAAACCACAAATAACAGTCCAAAACCATACTGAACATTTTGGGTGTGATTTTCTCATGTGTTTTGCGGGCTTAAGGGTTTTGGACTGAGCTTTGTGAGCCTTCAACCTTAGGAGATTCGGTAGAGGCGCAGTGAGCGCCTGAAACTGTGGGATTACAAGCTCACCAATAGCCGGTAACAACGAAAAGTGCGCAGTATAAAAAAAGAAAGAAAAGTGAAAAATAATCAGTATGTAAAATTACATAATTAAAAATACTGATACGTGCAGTTTTTTCCGTATTATGCTATCACCAAAGGAGTTATTACAAAACATAGCTTCACATTTTGTAAACCTTAAGTATCAACAGAGTTGATCCGGTGTGCTTGTAGAGTTTCTCAATCTGTCTTGGATTTCTTGTTAAATCCAATGTTATGAGTGGTGTCCTGCTCATCATGATTGGGCCCTGGAACAATAAACATAGATTCTACAGAAAAAATAGAGACATGTTGAATAATTTGGTGTGGTAACCCTGTATTACTGTTTCATTATTTTTGTAATACTACTTTATCGATTTCCAAGTTCAATGCAACAATTTCAACTCGATCTGAGTTCCACTCCTCCTGTTTTGACTTCGGTGCATGATATTAAAATATACAGAAAGTTTAATATACAACAATCATTAGAATTATTGATAGATTTTTACAGTGTAAGAATGTCTTATCAGTTGATGTTTATTAGCAGATGGCTTCCGCTTCTGTACTTTTTAAAATATGAACTTTCATCCACTAGTAAGCCAATGCCAAAACATCGTGATACATTGCAATGCTGCAATGTGGAGTCCTCCTTCTTCATAACGAAATTCGGACACATGCATACCATACAGAATATTTGGGTAGAAGATCCTTCATCAGCCTTCTTTATTACATTTATTACATGACTTCTGTTGTCTTCTGCCAGAAATTTATCAGGAGAATCTTGCCAATCCGGATACCAAAAAGGATTCTGAACCTGAGGGTCTCCTACCACTGCTCATGAACGTCTGTCCTTTATCGTTTCTGAACCATACTTATATTCAGCTGGCATCCACTCCAAAACATAAAAGCAAGCCCATATACAGCCGATTTATAAAAAAAAACTAAAAAAAAAATTTAAAAAAAAGGAAAAACTGTCACCTAATCAGCGACCATCAATAAGGATTCCTCCAGTCAAGATCCGCAGCAGATCTCGCCTATATCATCCATCACTGGACACGAGCAATGGAAAGAGTTTAAGAAACTTGTGCTGTTACACTCGATATTGCAAAAGCATCCGAGCAAGCTGGTATCGAGAGCTTTTCAGCAAAGTTCACCTTATTGTCTGCTTTCAACCCTTGGTGATTGGGGCGTCAGTTTCTCTGGAGTTGTTCGCTGCGTGTTATGGTGGAGGGTATTCAACGTTTCACTGAAGAAAGCACTCTCCACTTATGCAACTCACACAAAAAAATCCTCTTGTACTTTTTATAGTGTTCAAACATCGCAAGCTTCCAGGTGTTCCAAGCTTCCAATCTTGGATTACTGCTCTCGCATTTCTGGTGATGCACCTAAGACCTCGCTGAAAATTCTTGATGCTGTCAGAAGAGAACCGTTCGATTGATTGACTCAGAGACTTTCTCAGTCCGCCGTCTCACAGGGAGTCAGATTCCAAATTCTGTCTCTTCTACAGATATTTCTAAGTGCACTGTTTAGCCAGCCACAATGCCTCATCCCAAATCTGCTAAACCTACAATAACTCGAGAAATGATGGCCCAACATCATTTTAAAGTTGAAGGGCTGAGTCACTGAACTAACTGTTCCAGTTCATTTTTCCTTCTACCTACCTCGGTTCTGCGACACAAACTTTCCGCCCCTGAAGCATTCTTCGAAGGCGACGCCTCTTCATATTACTTTACTCTTGACCCCCTGTTCACATCTGGCATATTTTTGCTACATGTTTTCGCAGTCACTCGTGTGGAGTGACATAAAGAATAGGAAGCTAGAGATAAATACGAACACTGAAATCGTGAATTCTGATAATAAAAATTAAAAAACCGGAATTAAAAAGAATTATAATAATATCAAAATTGAAAAATTGAACAAAGAAAATAATTCTAGAAGATTAAAATAATCGTTTTCAATCAGCAGTCAAGAAGCATTTGTGATAAGAAACACACGTTTTGGTAGAAAAAAGCTTTGTCCCCCTCTCCCAGTTGTAGATTTCGTGTGAGAGAAGTTCCCCTCAATCATATCAGATCAAAATTTATCGTAATTTTTTTTTTGAATACACAATATATTTCATGAATCACCATCAAAGAAATAGAATTGAAAAGTATTGATGTGCCGGGCCTGTGCCCAGAGTTAGATAATTCATAAACCTCGATTTTTCATTCCAGGAACTTGATTTTTCATACAGACAAATCGGCCATGAGAACACATGCAAGTTACAGACAAAAGTACTAGTGACAGTATTTTTATTGATAGTGAGCAGTATACAGCGTTTTGTGTAGATGATGATGGTATGGCGTTCTGTGTAGTTGGTGGATTAAGTGGTGGAGACGAAGAGTTGTAGGGTGCCCTCCCTCAATGATCCCTTGGAGTGTTCACATAATAATAATAATAATAATAATAATAATAATAATAATAATAATAATAATAGAGACCACACATGTTGAACTCGTCCATAGAGCAGTTAGAAGAACGAATGGACTTTGTGGCCTTTATCCACAAAAGAGACGAGCTTGCGTCTCGTCAAGATGAGAAGAATCTTTATACGACTTTTACAATTGAGGGGAAGTGAGCCGATCTACAGACATAACAGGATATTTTCCTTCCGGAAACTCGGGATTTTCATTGTATAGATGAAGGATTAAGTGGTATGGATAGTGGCTTGTGGTAGTGCTCTCTCGCGATGAGTCCTTAGACTCATTGGAAGTGTCACGTAACAATAATTATAACATGGAACTTTTCAAGCCACTTCAGGCTTCCAGTAAGCAGGGTGGTCTCATTCCTAGCAAAGGAAAACCGGTATCACTTAAACACATTCACAAGTATCCATGCCATGGTTTGATCCAAATCCACTGACCCTGGTCGGAGAGCTTTATGTCAGCTTTATGAGAGGAAGAAGCTTTATGTCATTTTTTGTATTTAGGAAGAGTTAACAAATATCATACGAAGGTGGCGGGATTTCCGGAAATAAACGTTTTTTTTTTCCGCCAGCAAATTAGCCAGAGAATATACGCCATTAATAGACAAAAGTACTATTTAGTGTGGAAGCCTACAGTGTTATATGCAGTGTTACGTGGTGTGGAGGTCCTGCAGCAATGGCACTCGGATTCCGTGAAAGTGTCATGTAATAATAATAATAAAAGTGTATAATTTTCTTCTGCACACGTCTAGTTCAGAATGACTAATACCTTGAAGTCCTGCTGCTAAGATGTATTAGTTATCCAAAGGAAAGTTAATAAATATTAAGAACACCACGAAACTCATTTTGGTTTTACCGCGATTTGTTATGTGCATTTTATATTATGCAAAACGTATATTTATACTCATGTTTTATAAGATGTGTAACCTAAGGGTTACACATCTTATAAAAGGTGTGCAACCTAAGGAAACCTAAGCTGTTAAACCTAACAGCTTGTAACTGCACGCATTCGTTTTATATGCAGTTCTATAATTCCTGTTGTTCATTCCTGTTTGCTTGATTTCCTATTTCCTATTGTTAATACTACCATGAAAAGTTGAAAACCATAGTGTACTTAAATATAAAGAGCTAATAAGCTTCATTTCGGCTATATAAACAATATTTAAATTAAGGGGATATAAAATCCACATTGTTTCGAAACCGAATAAGAAACTCAAAGATTGGAATCAGAGAGTTTCATGCCGAATATTGTAAACTATAAAGTATCGGCGATCACTAGCATGAGCTAATGCAAGTGACCCTAGTACGTAGTACAATACCGGACAACTTATAGTTTACTATATTCGGCATGAAACTCTCTGATTCCAATCTTTGAGTTTCTTATTCGGTTTTGAAACAATGTGGGATTTTATAAACCATAGTGTACATTTTTTGCTATGGGTAGGATAAGGTTAGGATAATCCAGAGAGAGAGAGAGAGAGAGAGAGACTATATGGAACTTTTACATGCCACTTCAGGTCTCCAATATTGTCCGTTAAAAGCGGACGCACATACTTTAACGATATTGTTATTTAATTAAGATTCTGTTATCAGTAAACGACCTTAAATTTTGTCAAAAAAATGTACTGCATGAAGTGAACGTTGATGGTCTAGTGGACATCGTCCCTCTCTTCGTCCAACAGGGCTGCGTGTTGGAGTCCCGCCGTGAGAATGGATGCTGGTAAATATCTTTAGGTGGCTGACGATTTTTGTAACCGGTGTGGGCTCCATCACTATTCTTCTTGGACGACGAAGTGGTGTGAAGAAGGGCTTCGCATGAGCTACTGAGCAGGGATTCGGATTATCCAACCATTAGTTAGCCCGCCTACTTAACGTACAAAATGTTTACATATTGTACGTTACATATAGGGAAAAGGAGATGTCCAAGATTGTGGCGACTATAGAGGGATCAAGCTGATGTCACACACGTTGACGATATGTGAAACAGTAATTGAAGGAAGGATACGGCGGGAAACAAAAATTGGTGAGGAACAGTTTGGATTTATGCCAGGAAGAGGGACAACGGATGCAATATTTGCGCTAAGGCGATTGATGGAGAAATATAGGGAGATGCAGGCGGAGCTACATATGGTGTTTATAGACCTGGAAAAGGCGTTCGACGGAGTGGCCAAACAGGAGGTATGGAGGTGTACGAGGAAGAAGGGGGTGTCGGAAAAGTACGTGAGGTTGGTGAAGGAGATATATGAGGGAGCGAAACCTCAGGTCAGGTCTAGTGTCGGCATGACAGAGGGGTTCTCCATTGTCATAGGGCTCCATCAGGATCAACTCTGAGCCCCTGCCTCTTTGATCTGGTCATGAATGTATTAATGGAGGACGTCAAGAAGGATGCGCCAGGGAGCATGATGTTTGCCGATGATATTGTTCTCTGCGAATCATCCCGAGAGAAGCTTGAAAAGACCCTGGAAGAGTGGAGAAAGGTATTGGATGAGAGAGAGAGAGGTATGAAAATTAACCGGGTAAAGACCGAATATATGTCAACGGGGAGTGACGAGGATATGATCATACGACTCCAGGGTGAAAGGTTAACTTCAGGGAAGATATTCAAGTACCTCCGGTCGGTCTTCGAGGGGAATGGTGACCTGGAGGTGACGGAGACGTGGCCTATAGCAAAGGCACATGAGAGGAAGATGGAGGTGGCGGAGATGCGGATGTTTAGATGGATGAGTGGTGTGACAAAGAAAGCCAGGATAAGGAATGACTACATCAGAGGGACGGTCAAGGTGAGACCGATCGGTAAGAAGGTACAAGAAAGCAGGCTGAGGTGGTTCGGTCATGTAGAGAGGAGGAATGAGAAGTATGTTGGTAAACGAGTGGAGCGTATGGAGGGAACGAGGAAAAGGCCCAAACTCAGATGGAGGGATGAGGTGGCAGAGGATCTTAGTGAGAAAGGATGGAGTCGGGAAGATGCCTTGGACGGAGAATCTGGAAGAAGAAGAAGACGATTGAAGATGGGAACGCCGACCCCGTTTAACACGGGATAAGGCATAGCGAAAGAAGATGTTTGCAGCCTTTCTTGCAAACAAGCAGAGGGAAAATGTTATGTGATGCATATCGTTTTCACATCTATTTCTCAGCAATTATAATCGAAAATGGAAACCAATTTACTAACAAACCATTATATTCAACAAAAATATCCAATGTTATTAATCTAATAAACATTCTATAATACAGAAGACCAGCATAATATACTCCTACAGAATACCATAATATACTCCTCTTCTTCGCTATTTATGTCGAAGAAGAGGACACTTTTGAATTACAAATTATAAAGCCATGTTTCATTCATCTTATCTTTACCTAAAGATAAGATGGATAAAGTCTTATTGTTTTATATGTTAGTGGCAGGTAAGCCTTTTTTTTTATTTATATGTTTAATAAGTGGCGTCCCTTCAGCAATGGCGAAGCGTTTGCTTAGGTGGTTCTTTCAACTTAGGGAACAGATTGAAGTCTCGGGGACTTATGTTAGAACTGTATACGGGGGGGGGGGAAGCAAGGACACACGATCAACGCATTTCTTTTAAATAAGATTACTTCACGGGAAACGCTCATCATTGCCTGATATTTAACCTGAATCAGATTCTTTCTCTATTTTGAAGTCTTATTTCTCTGAACCAGAACACCAGAAAATAAAAACGACGTTCGCAGTCCGGATTACAATCGACGCGAAGGTGAAAACTTACGTCATTCCACTGGCCACACATGTGCGGTGATTAGAATTTTTGAAAGGACCATCCTATTAACTGGAATATAGTTCGTAAATATCGCAATTTTGACAAGCATTTAAGAAGTAAACATTATAAAAATATAAATGGGTATGGATAACCCTTTCATATTCTTATAAAGGTGAATGGAATTTTGATTTTTTTTTTACTGATAAATAGCAGGACCACGTCGTGGGATTCAACTATATGTCACTTTTGAGGAATCATTACTTCAATTCAGTTCCTTGAAGGTGAATGAGGTAGACGTCTGTAATTGTTTAAGTCATTTTGATGTGAATAAGGCTATTGGACTGGATACAATATCACCACGTGTAATGTAAGAACGTGCTAAATAACTGAGACCTCCATGACTTGGTTGTTTAATGAGAGTCTCGTGACTTCAGCTATGCCCAATGAGTGGAAAGAGGGTAAGATTGTTCCATTGCATAAATGTGGAAGCAAAACAAATGTTTCAAATTTCAGATCAGTTTTCATTTCTGGAGTGATTGTTAAGGTCTTGGAGAGATTGGTTAGGAATAGAATACAAGATTAGGCGGATAAGGAGAAGATTCTGAATAGAGGTCAACATGGGGGGTTATTAAAGGAAAGTCTTAATTTACTATATTACTTACATTTTATAATAAGGTTACTACAATTCGACATGGATGATTCACATACCGTGATACGTCTGGATCTTGCAAAGGCATCTGACAGGCTACCACATGATAAATTGGTGTATAAATTACGGCAAATGGGATTAAATACTTCAGAGCGATTTGAATAATGTGTCTATGTAGGCTAACAAGTGGGAATGTCAATTTAACACCAGCAAGTTCTGCACTTTGGATCTCAAAATTGTAAAGCTGTGTATCGTTGTTGGGGGTGTTGTATTACAGGAGGTTGGGGAGGAAGGGATCTTGGGATATTGGTGGGTAGAGAATTGAATTTCAAGGGACATATTGGGAAAGTGATAAAAACAGCACAAAGAAATGCCAGTATACTAAGAAGAACACTGACAAGTAGGGATAAGGATGTGGTCATTCTGCTGTACAAGGTTTTGATTAGAGCACCGATATGTTACGTGCGTGCCTAGTTGAGAAGCAAGCTCTAGAAAAAGTTTAGAGGCGGATAACAAAAGCAGTATCGGGATTGTGGAATATTAACTATGAAGACAGGTTAAGCCAATGTATACCCACGATATATTTTTCAAAGGGTTGAAGAAGAGTGGGGATAGAGACAAGAGGTCATTCTTGGAAGTTGCATAAAGGTGTCATGCATAAGAGAGTGCAGCATAACCTTTTTTTACATGGAGAATGGAATGTTTTCCGAATGAGGTGATGAGTGCACAAACATTGAGTCAATTTAAGACGGGGTATGGTAAACATTATCTCTGGTAGAACGCATCTTATTTCCTCCCTTGATGAATCTTGGCACCAGGAGGTGTCGTATAATAATCATTAAAATTATACCATAGGCTATAAGAGCTACGTCTGCAATGACAAATCATATTTGAATGTGATATGCTTAAGCTTAGACATCTCAGCCCTTTACATGATAGTGTGCATGTATACGAGCATTGCCTGTAAAACGTTTCTTGTGAGTCACAAGTGGTGGGGAATGAAATCATTTAAATTCGCTGTAGTTTGATGGAAGAAAGTGATTTGTTGCATTGTCTCACAGAAAGAATTAATATTTAATTATGATCTCGGTATAGACACTTTTCAAGGAAACTGGTAAAATATGACATGGTAATTCCTTCACTTCAATAAATAGACGAAACAATGTGTAAAGTAAGTACCAACCACAGAAATCTTTCTTTATTTTTTACAATAAGAGAACGATGAATTTTGAAGCTAAGAAAAAGTACGAAGGGAAATTTTAAGGCGAAGAACTATTCGTTAGTCTGATAACCACAGGAACCTTGGATCACGTTGCTTCATTCAAATGGCGAAACGTGATTTCAGCAATAATTCGCCATAAGCCGAACATCAATAGATTGATTTTGACCTAAGCTTCAGCCAAGGAGAAAATCTGTGCAAGAACGCTATTGAAATATGTAGATGTTGAGCAATAAGATAAAGATAATTTTTTTCCTTTCGTTAAGAGGGAGTACATTCTCTGCTATCATATTTGGCAGATCATCTGCCTTGCTTCATGTTTCCCAAAAAAGAAAAGGGAAAACACCTAATAATAACTTTTAAAAAAATAGTATCCTAGTTTTGACTTAAAAAAATAAATTTTGATTTACGGAAATAAGAATGAACTGATTCCAGAGTCCTTTTAGGATTTACAGGAAATGGTTTCAAGAAATATTTCCAGGCACGTCAGAAACTTTTGACGTGTACCTAATAACAAAGATAGAGCTATTTCTGGCTTTAAAATGATATTTTAAGAGAATTTAATCAAAAAGTTGCTGTTGTATTTATTTCATTCGGCAGAGCTGGTTCTGGCTATTTTCTACCTGCTACAAACACGTCTGGATGGCCGAATGGACAACGACCGCATCCTTTCTACGACCAACACGCTGGGTATTCGAATGCAGCCGTGGACATGGATGATCATGAACGTCTTCAGGTGAGAAATAATTTCGTCACTGGGTATGAGGCCATTGCTCTGCTTATCTCGGAAGCATGTAGGGGGCTTGAAAAAAAAAGTCCTATGTTTGTGTGCCTATGTTGAAAGTGCACTGATTGTGTTCATATATTCTAGATAGATATATGTTAATAGTTAATAGTTAAAAGTTAGTTAAAACCCTGGCTCTGTTCTCAAACTGTTTTGGGGTTATTTCGTATGAACACGTTAAAATAATGCAAAAATACAGCGAAATTATTATCAAAACTATTGCAATTTGGGTCATGAATAATAAAAAAAAAAATACTCGCATGCAAGATTGAACAAGACACATTAATAAACATTGAAAAGTTCCATTCATACCGGACTCTGGAACCATAGTCTCTGCTCCTAAGACAGACATTTTCTTTGTACTAAAAGGACCTCAGTTATAAGGGGAAGTGATAATAAAGTATGGAAACTGCTTCTGTTTTTTTCTGCTGCCAACCGTACCGCCCCATGAAAGTGGAATGGGCAGAAGCATACAAGGCCTAACATTTTATTGTAATTAGTTCTGTCTATTGGCCAACACTGAACGCTTGGGGTTTGTTGCCATGTGATCCATTTCGTATTGTCTGAAAATCAGGTTGTATTACATTTCGCATCAAAATTGGTAGAATCACACTCGGGTGTAGGGATATGGTGATCAAACGAAGCTCAGTTCGTTAACTTATTCATCGCCTCAAGACAAAAATAATAAGGTGCAGGGGCGAATTCTCCATGCTTGCTGCGCAAGCTCATTACTTGAGAAAGAAGTACTATTTATTTGTTAATAAATGCATGCATTTATAAGCATTCCATTTAGGCTTTTATTTTTGTAGACAGAGACGTCTTAAGCTTGCGTGGCAATAATTGAGCTTTGCGTTGTGTATCGAAGGCCGATGCTTGCTCGTCTAGTCAAAGCTACCTTGGCTTGCTCGGTTGTAGGAGCTTCCAGGTCCTCGCTACAGCACTGTGATTTCATGCGCGCGCATAGCCATTTCACGTCGTCTCACTCTGTTGCTTAAATACAGGCCATAAGCAGTCAACGTAGCTCTAGCCAGCGAGCTTCAGCCAGCCTTTACAAGTGTGCGTATTGCTTGGGAAAATTAAGTTGCAACCAACTTTTTATGACGATGTTATTGACCAGTTCATAAAGAAGAACCGTAGGTAGAATTTGTATTCAAGTAGCTAAATTGAAAAAGATTGAATATCATTTGTAAAATAAATCTTGTATTTGTATGATTAAATATACATAAATTTCTAAATTTATAGTTTTAAATGGTCAGTAATTCATCATTCCGCTAATCAGACTTCAGTCACACCTCTCACTCCCGGAATGATAACAAGAGCAAGCGTGAATTTCAAGATCAGCATTCGCCCCTGTAAGGATGACAAGTGCTGAAGTAAAGGAAATCGATGCTACTTGTTTCCTTCGATTACAAAAACATCTTTGATGTGTATGTCTGTAATGGTTGCAAAATTAACCGTCTCACGAATGATAACGCTTCTGCACGCTTTGTTCCCAGCCTAACGTTCCCAGTGATGATGACGAGGATAAGCGCCATCATCTTCATGAAATTTTCCAGAACCTGCAAATTCTGAAGAAAGCATTTTGATTTTCACAATTGCAGTCTCGATACTTTTTGATTAGCTCTATTACTTAAAGACAATATTATTTCGATGACTAAATAGAGTAAATTAAAAAAGAAAGTGATGAAACAGGAACGTATTTTTTTTGTGATAATCCAATTCTTATCCTAGAAAACAACAGTATTACTCCAAGTGATAATAAATTTTCCGATTTTGCAAATCAAAATAAAGCAGGAATAAACATATTTAAATATCGAAACTGTTTTGTTCCCAAGAACCGACCGGAATAAATACCGAGATATCTTTCTTTAATATGATTTGTTAGAAAAAAAAGACTTGTATACGGTGAAGTAATTGCTTAATTTTGTAAATAGATTCGTACAGTGTGTGAATACTAAAATCTTTAAAGAAGCAATTTTCTTGTTTGAAGGATATTTCGAGGAACAAATTTCCTTCAAACAGGAATCTAATTTCTTTAATGGAAAACAGATAAACTTTTTTTTTTCAGTTCATTATTAAGATCGCGCACTCCTAGAATTATTATTATCACTTTCTCAATGGTAGTCATAATTAAGCACTTAAAATATAAGCTGAAGAAATTTTACTTCTTGGCCTGCATCATTTCTGATTATTTCCGTTATAAAACGCTTAAATGAGGTTAGTGATTTTACGTTACAATCTATCTTGATGTGCATAACAAGAAAGACGATGAGTTTATACTGCATTTGCTGACCATGTCGTTTGCTTTAAAATCTTACATTATAGCACTGAATCTCGATTAAATCAGTGTACAAAATATAAAAAAACTTCTTGTTTTATATTTTCTTTTCATTCATTTCTTGATTCGATGAGTTTTTTCTTTTTTTTTCGACATCGGGGTAAAATCTTTTCAGTTTTTGTTGCTATTTAATTGAAATGGGACGTTACAATCTATCTACAAATGCTGATATATAATATACACTGCTTGTAAAAAAAGTCAATGGAAATCATAGTTTGACGAACAAACAACTATAGCGCCCACCTTAATAAGATGTATGACCTCATTTTGCACCAATGACTACAGCAATCCTACGGGACATACTTTCCACAAGCGTATGATAGCGAGCAATGGAAATTTTGAACATTCCTCTTGTAGGCATGTAATGAGGTCCTGGACTCTTATTGGGTGGATCTCTTGACCTCACCCAACACTCTAGTTCATCCCACAGATGTTCCAGTAGGGATGAAATTAGGGCTTTGTGGAAGCCAGTCAAGTATGGTGACGTTCATGCCCACAAACCACGCAGTTACAGCAATGACCTTATGACAAGGTACACTGTCTTGTTGAAAGAGACAACAGCCAGTTTCGTAGAAACGCCACAAAATAGGAAGCATTGCATTGTCCATAATGTTCAGATACCACTCGGAGTTCAATGTTCGTGGCGCCACAAGCAGAAGTCCGACTCCTAACCAGGAAAAACAGAATCCTACCATCACACCGCCACCTTCGAATTTTAAACTTAGGGTTAGGCACTGTGGTAAGAGCGTTCATCGGTCATCTGACACTCCCACACCTGTCGATCTACTCTGTAGATGGTGCAGCGTGATTCGTCGCTCCATAACACAGTTGCTTTCCAAGCTTCCACTGTACACGCTCATTGCACCACTGAAAACGACGATGCATATTGTTTCGGATAATGCGGTGCTTGCATATTGTGGCCCTACCATATACCATAACATATTGTGAGTTGATCATATTCATGTTAAAGCCGATGCCCGGAACTTCGCATTCAACGTGTTGGTAGACAAATGGCGATTTTTATATATTATCCTTCGTAGCACTCTACGGTCACGTTTGATCTGTGTGTGTGTGTGTGTGTGTGTGTGTGATCTGTGTGTGTGTGTGTGTGTGTGTGTGTGTGTGTGTGTGTGATGAGTCGTCCACTGCTGATAGTACTTCAGTTGACTCCCTGCGCTTTCATCTCAGTAAGGTATCAATGATCGTTGACTTCGGATGGCCCAATTTGTCAACAATTCGCTGAACAGATAGGCCTGCAACATTTCATCCTATCACAACGTCTCTTTCAAACGCCGAGAGTTCCCTTCTCTTAGCCATTTCACCCGGACACAGCTGCAGTGACTTGGGAGCATCATATTTCTGCAATTTATACCGGCTACAAACGCGTAACTCGTTACATGGCACGAAGTACTTTGCCCATGGGGATGTCCGTTGACGTCTTTCCAAGCATTGTATCTATTAATGCAGTTTTGATCAGATCTAACAATAAAAACTTGTTTATTTTCTTTTATTTTATTTTCGGAATTTTAAAGTTTATTTCTCGCTATTTATTGTCGTATCGTTACATTCTTGCAACATAGTTTGAATCTTTCCGGATAATTTCACCATACTGCTTGCTGTTTGAACTGGGTGACATTCCGACTTGTCACCAAAACAAACTATTTCGAATAAAATATATGCGAAATAGCCACAAAAATGACTAAATTAATCATAAGAAAACATGTGGCTAATTAACATTTGGACTATCCGCAGATATTTAATTAATAAATATATGCAGTGCAGAAGCCTCTCGTTATAATATCTTCCGATTTTATTGTTCTTCCCGTATTTTTTATTTATGATATTCATGTGTGACATTTCTTCTGTGTACATAAAAACAATAGAATATACTTCGTAATCTTAATGAGAGAAATATTGTTATGGGAGATAGATCAGGTTAGGTGAGGGCTGCTCATTAGAGTTACAAAGTAAATAGCAGCTTTGGTTCACATGCCATTTGTTAGAGTAATGATATGAGCTGATTACTGAGTTTAATCGAGGGCCGTTTTTTTTTTTTTTTCCCTTCAGCTCATATGAAAAGCAGTTTCCCGATAAAGGGTTTTCTCTACTTTTTTGTCATCACCTTGGAAAAGTATTTGAAATTCCGATGTGTGTGCGTATATATATATATATATATATACTGTATATATATATATATATATATATATATATATATATATATATATATATATATATATATATATATATATATATATATATATATATATATATATATATATATATATATATATATATCCACGATATTTTTCAAAGGGTTGAAGAAGAGAAGGGGATATGATATGGAAATAATATTTGAAGCAGCAGGTTTATCGTATGTCCAGATTGGTATGGACAATTATGATTCAGGACGTTAGGGTTATTTTTATTAAAATAAGTTGGAAAGATTAAAGTGAGCTATGGATGGCGAAATATAGTTTTGGGATTTAGTGGTTAGGTTGTATACTGTACTTGAAAATATGAAACTCATTTATTATTATTTTTTAATGATGCTACTAGAATAGGACCTTCCGATTCTCTTTTCTTTATAAATTTACATTTCTATATAGATACAAGAGTTTTGCGTATTTGCATATCTACTTATGAAATCCCGATATCAGACAGAACGAACAAACAAGAACAATAGTGATCACTGTGTTACACAAGGTCAAAGTAAAACTACGTTCATTAGCTGGGAAACAAAAATAACATTTAAAGTATATTATTTAAAAAATGAAATAATTATAATGTACCGTGGTGCCCTAAAGAACAATGGATTTATTCACAATCAGTAATTAACATTATACTGAAAGTTGGAAATAAACTGCAATTAATCTTTCCACTGTGCATTAATTTTAATTTTGTGAAACAGACGTACAGAAAGTAATGATGTTCAGGCATTCAAAACCTGGTAAACCACTGTTGTCCATTGTAAACTGAAAGGTGGTTTCACAAAATCGATCATTTGTTGTTGACGAGGGGAAGCTGTCAAAAGCAAAAGAACACATGAATAGGACTAACTGTTGGCCAATGACCATTAGCCACGTAGCCGCTCAGAGATCCAGAATGTCATAGTAACTCTACGTAATTTAAAAAAGTAAATATGCGGAAAAACGACACTCTGGGTTTTGAGAATATAATCAATGTTTAATAACTGATTATTAACAATTACAAAACGTGCTGCTGGTTAACTGCAGCACCATTTTCAAGGATGAAACAATACACAGCACTAAACAAAGAGACATAGAAAAGCAGAGTTCAAAGCAAGGTCACCTGACACCACTCGTTTAAGATTAATAGAGTACCATAACATGCAGAGTGACTTCTTAAAATTTCCCTTTTGTATCTGTAACGATCTTCACTGATATGTTGCACGTGTCAGCATGGTAATAACTATCGACGTAGCTTCTATATTGCTTTGTTGTAATTGTAACTGTTCTATGGTTTAAACAAAGGATTTCCCACATGAGCAGGAGGAAGCTGTAAAAGTCTTGAGTGGGGCTAGGATTATGTTTGTGTTTTAGAGAAATATCACTCTATTAAGTTCGACAGTTAGCAAAATGTTCTACAAACAATTTCTGCTATTCCAGTTTATTTATAGTTTACAGTGAGCTTAATTTTCTGATGCACGGAGTATATAATTTACGAAATGTATGTCTGGATGAATATTACCGGAGGAGGAGGAGGCCCACTAAGTTTAGTAAAGTGGTAGAGCCAGCATCAAGGTGCGAGCTGTTTCGTGTGATTTGGGTTAGGCACATCTGTCGTGTTGCATGGATCTATAAAATTCCTTATCGTCGCATTTTAGTCATTTAGACATTACTAAAGTTGGTAGAATTCTTTAGAAAAAGATTTTACCTGTTAGCGTTCCATGTGATGATTCTTGTCCAGTATATATCAGCTCATAATACTGGTTATAATAATTTCTTGGTGAGCACATCTGGAATTTTTAGGACAGTGAATCTGGTGAACTGGCTTGTCATTTTAGAATCTACATATAAATTTCTTTTGCATACACATCTGCGTAGACCTGGTATTAAAATGACTGCGAGTGTGTAATAAGTCGAAATACAGTTTACAGCTATTACCATCCACAGTTTCTTCAAAGGCTAAAATTCTACGATATTAACGGGAAACGAATATTTAAAATATTCAAAGTGCAAATAATTATTAGTTCTTGAACAAAATTCAGTGGATAATAACATTAAATATATAAAAATAAAATGTAGGAAACACACACACATGTACAAATAACACGAAATGCTTTGACAAAATCTATTTCATGCAGAGCCAATATCTTACAAGAACGTACATTTGAATACCAATACAAATAGGTTTGTACAGATCTACTTGACACGCTATACAGTAGCAGCAGCAGCATGAAAAATTAGAGCAATATACACAGCCATGCATAGCACGGACAATAGACGAACTGAATGGTTAACAAATTATCACAGATTCAAACTTCAATGTTTAATAAATGATGGCCAAAAACAATGCGACAGTGCTGGAATCTCGTAATCAGACAGCGTATATCTAAATTTTGTAAAATCAATGACTGCTTCAGAGGTTATGAATCTCGTAAGTTACTCTACTTTGAGAAACCGTCCATGTGGCAGTGAAACAATAATTTAAACGGTATTTATCACACGGTTCCAGAATTTACATGGTGAAACTTTATTGTGAGGAATAATGAATGATGGTCAATTTCCCAACTGCTTCTATTGGGACGACAGTCTTATATCTTAGAAGAGAAAGTATGTTTAATTACAAAATATATAATACCATTCATAATAATATATTTACAGATTCCGATATATATATACCTATTAAATTCTAGAAACAACTAAGTCAAACTATATTCGGATTTATGTTTTTAAATTGGGTATAATAATTACGCTGTATAATTCTCTAAAACTCACCAACTTATTTTAAACATTTGTTAGACTATGAAAACTATCTGATAATGTATTTTATCCTATTTATATATATAACTAAATTATTTTTATTTGTTTATAACAAACGATCAGCCCAAAATAAATGTAAAATCCAACAGAAAATGTCGATTATATACTTGAATTGTATATTTATAAATATTATGTATATGTAATAAGAATAATAAACTTTGTCATTATAATTATATTTGATTTTCCTACCAATATTTCTACCCATTTTTCAGGAGTCCTCTTTCATATGGCAGGTACACATCAATTGTATACAGTGCAGAATGCTACTAATCGAGATTATCAAATGTTTAAGTGGGAACCAATTCCTTATCTTGAGCCTTAAAACGCTCGCGGTAGTTCCGAATTTAACAGAATTAAATTTAACGACTAAATGTAAGCGATCCCAACCGACTTGTCGCAGAGCCCAACGTTGGGAGGAAATGTATTTATGTCTGGGACTGGTTTGCGGGATTAAAAATCCGAGTTACCGGGAGAAAAAACCCTCTACCTCCGTATGAGAACGGCTAAGTCACCTTTAGTCGAAAGAGACCAGATAAAGGTTTCCCACGTCATGAATGGGAATCGAACCCAGGTCTTTCCGACCAAAGGCCCATGTCTATACCGACTGAACTACTGAAGCTCTCAGGATCCAGCTTATCTTATAAATAAGGAGGAAGCAGAAATCTAACTTTCGATTTTGAAAACTAAGAAACAAAAAAAGTAGGTTAAATGTTGCTATAATCAATGTACAAAAGGGCATGAAATAGTCCTACCATAAGTCTTGTAACTTCATAGAGATCAGAAAAAAAAAGAACTCTGCACGTATGCTAAGCCATCTCTTGGCATGCAGAATCAGATAACATTTGTTAGTAGCTCCATCAGAGTGATGCCAAATGGATTTTATGTTGTGGGTTGGAAGATAATTTTTGGAAATTGTTGGTATACTCCATCGAGTATACTAAAACTTTCTAGGATATTAAGCAAGGACATTATTTTTTAACAGTCTGTTAAAGCAGGGTATCGCCTTATCACCAGAAAGAGAGGAAAATTATTTTTCCAATTTTTCTGCTTTATCATAGAAATATAAAAGTGCCCATCATTGTAAATTCAGACATGTTGGGTAACAATTAGATTTGTTAAATGTACAGTGAATCTTCGTTTTTTGGAAGAACAACTACACCAATCAGGCATATCCAAATTAATCTACATAACGGCGTCATTTATTGCCATTTCATATCTAAAGCACTTTAAATACATTTACATAGCATGATCCAGTTTATGAAAATTAACTCACCACTGGTTTGTGTTAAATACACTACTAGTGTAGCAATTGTATCATATAATTTGAAAAAAGAAAAAAAAAATACTACTTACAAAATACTACGTACCTGTTAATGTCGCTGATAGATGAATTTCATTTACCCATGCAGTTACGAAAGAAATTATTCCCCCGTGCTATTAACAGAACAGACGTTTTAAGTATTACTAAGGATTTTCAGAACAACGTTCAGAAGTTCTCAGGTGAACAAATTCATGAACAGTAACATCACAACCCAAAACGCTTGAAATACCAAAGCAAAACAAACCTAGATATTGCGAGACGAGCGTAACTGCATAACTGCCAGCCGACGTAATGGGCAGCAACCAATAACTTTGAAAATAATTGAAATGTTGGCTTTTCCAAATTTTAAGAAAGATGTTTATTATTCGGCAAAACATTTTTACATGCAGATTTACATATTTTATGAAAAACAGAATAAGTCACTATGATGAACTTGTTTTCATGCTGCCTCCAAAAATTTTCTTTATTTATTTAGAAATATATAATTACCAAACGCATGCGTACATTTATCGTTCTCGGAAATACATGCATCGTCTGCTATAATTGACAAAATAGGAATACAACGCCACCTTCTTTATCCAAAAGAAAATTGTTTATTGTATAAATTTGCGTCAGAAATAGATGGAAATCAAAATATTCGGAGGTAACTTTTGAATAAGATATAAAAGAGAAATATGTATAGATTTAATTTGCTAAAGTTGTTTGATGCACTTGTTTTTATTCATGACAATATTCAGTAAATTTAGTAAACAAATATATCAATGGAAATGCTACAATTTCGTGTGCTCTACAAATAGATTTCAAAGTCACAGAGACTAATAAACCTGAACTTTAGCCAGCAAAAATGCAGCTTTTTTTAGAGAGTTTTATGCTTCAGAAAAAAATGCATTTTATATTTTCAATAGATATTTTAATAGAGTGAAACAAACTGCCTCCACAATGATTTTTATATTCCTTAGAGCATTTTCAAGTCTTATTCCTCTATATCTTTTTCATATGATGCATAATTGAAATACATCGAAAGCAGTGATGGATTTTTTGAACTAATTCGAGTGCAGAGTTTTGAAAAATGCCGATATTCAGCATGAAAGTTTGAAATATTTATGGATAATCTACTAGATTTATCTTCGTTTCTGTCTGCATGGTGCATCTAATATCTATGAGCCACATTATTAAATCAGCAGTCATCCAAAAGAAATTCGAAGATGAACTCTGCTATCTGGACATATCAATAGTAATAAGACATCTGATAAGGTTTGGTTGTGACGGCAGTGATAGAAACAAATCATAAAGCTACAATTATTCATATATGATACGCCGTTAATATACGTCTAGTGTTTGGACTGTTATCAAGGCAGATTGTTACAGCTAATTAACCAGGACAGCTAAAATGCCTCGTTGAATTTCATGAGATTTGCGCCTTAAAGTTTGATAAGAATGGTAGCAGGCAAGCCTATGGCTGGGATTTAATCTGTCAATAGAAGACGCACATTTCTTTTATTTTGCTTGTTTGTTTGTTTGCAACCTTAATATACGTGAGAACGCTGTCTCTTGCGTTTCTTTGATTAAAGTGTTTGACATCACGCAAACGTTTCCTGGCAACGCAGGAGATAGTTATCCTTAAACTCTTTCATCAGCTTTCTAACCACTGCCGTTATCCCTTCCTGGTTTTCCCGATGCTGCGATTATTCCAGCGAAATCTCTTTCTCTTGCACGCGATAAAATCCTTTGGTCTTAGCGTGAAATCAAATGAGTAGACGTATATTTTAGGATATCATCTTGTATTTCCTACTAAAAATATTGTTTTTGTGAGAGCATTGTATAACGTATGTTAATCCCTTAACAACTGAAACCGTTTTAAGTTAGCTAGCAGTAAATGCAAATGAAATGTCTCCGGATAACAAAATAGATTCATGTCATTCTGGAGTTTAGCAGATTTTCAAATTTTCCTTTGCGAAGCTGAACAATAATTGCACGAGATCTGTGTATTGAATACTTCTATTTTTTGAGAATCGACGACGTAATCAGTAACAGGAAAACAAGATCTTTCAATATTTTAGTCAACATTAAAACCATTTTTTAAATCTTGTAATAGGAGAACCGAAAATCAAGTCCAGATATTATGTATCATTTTATATATTATTTTTTTTTTAATTTTAAATTTATATTTAACATTTTAAAATGTTTAAGTTTTTGCGTTTTAATTTAATTTTTTTTAAGTTTTTACCTTTTAAATTTTTATTTTTTCTTAATGAGGTCAGCATTTGATATAAAAAGGACAGAGTTGAAAATTTTCAATGACAAAAATAAATTAAAATATAGAATCTGTATGAGCGTGATTACAATAATTCTTAAAGTGTGCCATTTTATTTTAATCGAACACTTTGTTTAAAGCTCCTCAAAGAAATATATTAATCTTAAAAAAAAACAAAAATAAGATTAATATTCATGAGAAATTTCTATATAATGTTCACGATTGTGGCTAGTATCCCCCACCAGTAACGTGGGGGAGAAGATGCTGTTCTGCAACCATTCATGTGTGGAACTGATATTTAAAAAAAGATTTCAATTGCTTTAAGTGGATTTAAAAAAACGATCATGAATAGACCCGGCCTTTTGCTTAAAATTAATAATAGAGAAAATAAGAAAATATAATCTAGGAACACATCATATTTATTGACTTTGAAAAAGCTAAAAGCAGTATTTTATTTAACATATTTAAAGAAAGATAAATATTAAATAATATTATAAAAGCTATCATAAGTATATATATGAAAATAATCAAATAAAAATAAGATTGAATTATGAACTATCATATCCGAGAGAGATAAACCAAGAAGTCCGACAGGGATGTCTCCTTTTAGCAACTCTTTTTAATATTTATCTAAATGAAATAATAATAAAATGGAATAAAATTTTCCATCAAGGTATTAAACTTACTGAAACCTATTGTGAATTTAAACACTCTCTTTCTTTTTGCTGATGTTCAAATAATAATTACAAATTCTGAAGATAACTTACAGAAAGATATTTAAATTTAAATGTTTTTTAAATTTTATAAGTTTTATAAATTTAAATTTAATTTAAATAGTCAAATATTGTGGAATGATAATATCAACAGAAAACTAAAAAACGATGGCCTTTAAAGGACAAGATACAGTAAGAACTAAAATAGTAATAGATAACAAGATTTTAGAACAGGTGAATTCATTTAACTACTTAGGATGTATGATCACATATGAAAAAGATATAAACCTAAAATTTGCGAAAGCCCTACCAGTCCTATTGTATGGAAGTAAAATAAAGATTAATAACTGCTGAAATGATGTTTATGAGAAAAACTGCAAAGTATACTCTATTCGATCACAAAAGAAACGAAGAAATTATGAAAGAATTAAACCAGGAATCAGTAATAGAAAGAATTAAAAAATATAAACATAAATGGATGGAACACGTTCAAAGTATGAAAACAGAAAGATTACCAAAACAATTTTTAAATTACAAACCATTAGGAAAAAGAAAACCAGGACGTCCTCTTAAGAGATTCAACGATGACTTCTAAGGCCGGAACATATATATATATATATATATGAGAAAATTATATTAATTTGCTTAATTTGCATTTATAGAGTTTTAAACGTATACAAGTACATTCGCTTAATTTGCAAGCTGTCTTTGCCTATTGTCTTTCCTCTGAAATTTTGAAATGAAATTCAGATCTCCATAAAAATAAGTTTCTAATTCGGATTAGGGTTGCCCGTTTCTTATAAAAAATGCAGGAAGGACCCTCTGATTTAAAATTTTGCACTCCTTAAATAATAAATTGCACCTTTAATATTTTTATCTTATCATTACTGATAAGCTTCTAAAAATGATTGCTTATTGCAAAATAAGTGGAAAATTAGAAACTAATAAACGTGTATATATGTAATCGTATATGCGATATCTTTTGAAGATATCTTTTAGAATGACTATACATTTCGAAATGTAGCGGACAAACTTCAAGTCTTGAACAAAGTCTTTGACAATTTTCATTTGATATATTATAATGTTATGAAGAATTCAAAATATATAAAATGAATCGTTAAATATGTTTTTCATACTTTTTTACTTCAAGTGAAAAACACTGCATCTGCTTTGTACAGCATTCCAAACATAGGTGTATATGTCCTGTCCTTGTCCCCTTTATAAGAACAGAAGCTCCATTTTTATAGTTCCAGAATGTCACATAAAGTGATATTTATCTGCAGATTTTCCCCCAGTATAAGTGGCGAAATGATTCTTACACTGTAGGACAAATTGATGGTCCGAGCAGTCCAAACATGGTAGACCGAGATGGGATGGGATTGGGGCTACCTAGACTGCATGTTGATGTTTTTGAAAACAGTAACGGAATCACGTTGACCGATTTCCTGCCTGTTAATCTCAGGACAAACTATATCGTAACTTGTTGCTTTTTTTTTCTTTTCACGATTCTATACAGTCTAATTGTATGTCGACAGTTGCTGCAGTCTGAACTGCTAATTTGCGACAGCATCCAGTCACATACAGAGAGAAGATCTGGTTGAATAACACCTGCCGCGAGTTTTGCATTATCCTTTCTACATTGGGATTACTACCGATGAATGTAAATGGTATGATATTCTGAAATATCAGAAAACTGAAATAAAAATAAAAATAATTCCACCCCACTATACAATAATCGTTACCAAAAACCACAATTTTCAACAAACTGTCTATAATTTACAAGATATGAAAACACAGCAGAGCATTATCTCGTTAAGATTAAAACTTACATTTAGGAATAGATAATAGACAAAAGATTGAAAATTATAAAAAGGGTTATAAATATGAATGTTCAGACAATATTCAAATGACAAAATGATCATATGTGTGCAGGGGAGGCGCATTCAAAGAATACAGAATAGCACTGATTTTAATTTTTTTTTTTAATTAGTAGGTGCGGATTATAATATTCCTGGTTATTTTGCAAAATTCATTGAGTTCACTCCTGTTTCAACTTAGATGCAGTTAATTCTGCAAGTGGAAATTCAAAAATAGAAATAATGATAATTTTGTGCTCATTATTTTCAGAATGTTTCTGAAATTTACTAAAGAAACTTCTATAAACAAATAAACATGCAAATTAGGATAAAATCGCGTCCTGTTTTATGTTATATATATGAGCAAATTTCTGTTCATCAGGTTCCCTCTGGAGAACCTGACGAAGCCTCGTGTCTGTTGCTAGCTCTGAAAGTTTTCATTAATGGGTGACGTTAACCGAGCAAAAGCAAATGGCCGAGTTGTGAGTTATTGCCTCACTTTCCACATGGGTTTTCTCGACATGACAACCGATGGCTAAACTTAGCTCTCTTTGCACGCTCTGACGTGAAAAATTACACCAGTATATTAGCGGACCGAGTCATTATTACACTTGTCATATGTAAAACATTCAAAATGAGATTCATTTGGATAAAAGTGCACATTCACGAAAACACACGCGTACAACATTAATATCTAGACAGCAGTTGCATCAAAATATTCTTTGCCTATTTACATGGACTGTAGCAGTTTTAATACAGAAGTTTTAGTAATGACTTTGTTTTTTTTTTAAACCCCGGAATTCTGCGAACGTTTCTGTATTTATTGCACTTATTTTTAGAAGGCCTTTATTCCAGCACTGACGCTTGGTACATTACTATAACTTATGACTAAGCATCTCAGACATCGGGATTAAATCAACACCTTCCAGGTTACCCGTATGTAGGAATCCTACTAAACGACAAGAAAAGAATGTAATGATGACCAGCAGTTAAGGTGAGGATGCACCTTCCTCGCCTTCGTTGAAAGAAGGAAATTCAATGGTGGTTTTATGTACAGTCTCCTACGATAAACATAGCACATACATGCCGAGTCGAACACGTAAAAACACAGATGGCTTGAAGGGCGTCTCTAGTTCATAGGAAGCACCAGCTGGTCGCTACATCTAGGATGGGCACGTGGTAGGTCCTCCAGAGAAAGACGAGACTCATATGGAAGGTGCTGGGTACAGATGTCCACGGAATCTTTCGTAATCCATGCTGTAAGAAACAAAAACACTTCATTCAAGACAATTTATCTCTACTCAGGAAGAAATGTGTATTCTATGAACGTAGGCGAGGATTGAGTATTTGTCAAGGGTTTGTTAAAATCTTGTAATACAGGTTGAAAGGTTGCATATTGGATAGAAAAATATTCTCTGAGTTGATTCAGTAGGATGTGATGTCGAAAAAAAATTTGAAGTTGTATAAATTGCCGCACTAGTTGGCCAAGTGGATAGCGTGTCTTTTTTCCAACCAGCGGGAGTTGGAGAGTGGTCGCACACGAGGTGACGAAATTCATCGCCCATTGAGCGGCCACTTGCAGATTGAAAAAAAAAAAGCACAGTAGAAGACGACAAGGCATGCAATGGAATCTGCTAATATTTTCTTGTTGCAGCATTGATATTTAACTGATGATTAGCAACTTATTTACAATTAACGTTCAGGTATGACTAAAGAAGGGAAGCGCGAAGTATATTCTGTACTTTAATAGACTGAAGCAGGTCGCATTGTCAAGTCTGTTTATCCTGCATTTTCGAGAAATAAAAACAGCAATTTTTGGTAGAAAAAAATCGTTGAATCTTTCCGAGTCTAAATTTAACCTTGGTGTGGAAGGCATGCAGACCTCTAAGTATTTGACATACGTGATATAACTACGGTATGTTTTATTCCCGCTGCAACAAGCTTTACCTCTTAAGACCATAAGGCATTTGTTGGATCCACCTAAGCTCTTGATCCACGTATGTACGGGCTTGTAGAATGGTAGTCATGCCACTGTTGGCTTGTTCGAAATGAGGTTTTCTAAGAAAATCTGCATTTGATTATAAGTCAGAACAAATAAAAGAGAAAAATAGTAAAGTTTCATTTAAATGCAAACCAACCACACCTATCAGATATTGAGATTGATTTGCGCGATCTTACGGTAGAAGTTGTAGAAGTATCTATATGACAAGGAAAATAGACCAAATGAGTTGCCATTAGAAGATATAATAGGCCCAGGGATTTTGAAGAGAAGAGCTGAAATGGCCACTAAAGAACTAAAATGTGGAAAGGCAGAAGAAATAGATGAAATACCTGCAGAATTCCTGAAACAACTTCAGAAGAAAGGAACTGAAGAAATAACCAAAATAATAAATTTAATTTATAACAAAGGAGAATAACCAAAAGATTTTATAACCTTAATATTTATACCTATACCAAAAAAAAAAAAGTAATGCAGTGAACTACAAGGATTTTAGAACAATAAGCCTCATTTCCCATACATCAAAAATACTTATGAGAATCTTAACACGAAGAATTGCATCTAAGGTGGAAGAATGTTTTGGAGAAGATTAGTATGGTTTTAGGAAGGGTAGGGGAAAAGAGATGCGATTGGACTGTTAAGAATAGTAAGTGAAAGAAGTCTGGAAGTGAATAAAGAAGTTAACATCTGTTATATAGATTTTGAAAAAGCTTTCGACTTTGTAAAATGGGATAGATGGTAGAAGTAATGGAATAGATTGGAAAGACAGAAAGCTAATTATTTCACTATATATGGGACAAACTGCCATGGTGAGAGACATATATGGTACAACAGAACCAGGTATCATTGGACAAGGAGTAAGACAAGACTGTTCTCTGTCACCAATTTTGTTTAATATGTATTCCGAAGCAATGTTAAAAGAAGCACTGGATAATTCGGAAGAAGGAATAAAGATACGCAGATGACCAGGCATTATTATCAAATACTGAAACAGGACTACAACATCTGTTGAACAGATTACTGTAATCCTGTATCGATTATGGAATGAAAATTAACATAAGAAAAACGAAGGTAATGAAAATAGCAAGGAAAGAGGCAAATATAGATATCAGAATAAATGGGGGAAAATTGAATCAAGTAAAGACATTTAAATATCTAGGAAGTGTTATTAGCAGTAATGGATGATATAAAAGTGACATAAAAGCAAGAATAGCGATGGGGTCTTTAATATAAAATGGAGTTTATTCAGAAGTAAAATGGACAGAAACCTAAAGAAAAGACTAATAAAATGTTATGTGGGGAGTGTTTCCCTCTACGCAGCTGAAACTTGGACATTGAAGAAAGAAGAAATTAAGATTTTGGAAAGTTTTGAGATGTGAATTTGGAGAAGGATGGAAAAAATCAAATGGACAGACAAAATAACTAATGAAAAGGTCTTATAAAGAGTAGAAGAAAAAAGAACTCTGTTAAGGAGGATAAAAAGAAGCAAGGGAAACTGGATGGACATATTTTGAGAGGGAATGGAATCATCAGAGATGCCATCGAAGGAAAAATAGACGGAAAAAGGAAGAGTAAGGAAAACAATCCTAGATGACATGCTGAATGGAGGCAGGTACACAACCTTGAAAGAGAAGGCTCAGAACAGAAGAGAGTGGAAGGAAAGTTTTTGCTACTAAGAGAAGAACCTGCTCAATTGCAGAATACTTAAGAAGAAGATGGTAGAAGTTATTGCGATAAAGCTTGCTCATCTCCTTCGTATGTGACCATTTTTTCAGAGAACATTAATCTCCAAGCGGGAACTCTGATATTCATGAAATGAAATTTATTCAAAAATTTAGTCCTCATTTTCAAACTGGACTGCACTTTGAAATACGTGTTAATCAGTTTTTAGCCTAATTCAATGCAAAGCAGCTAACCGTCTGTTTTGTTCACCTCAAATACTAATTCCGAAAATCCAGTAGTTTCCCGAGTTTCATATTCTAAAAATGAAAAGCAGCTTTGAATAGGTTTCTTTTCTTTCAAAAATGCGGCGTTTAGAAAATGCGAATATCCGAATCTGCATGTACGACACTTGTATGAACCATCTACTGACAACTAGAGTGAAAGTTTATTGCAAAATAATTCTCTCTCTCGTTTTGATATTCTTATATTTTCGAACTAAAGCATTTCCGAATCATTTATACATTTCCAATGTATAGTCTTAAATTGATGGAGTTTATAAAGTGAGTGTAAGTTTTGTTCGTTTTGGAAAATATTAGGATGCGAATTTGATGTAAGGTTATCGCTATTTAGGATTAATTACAGTCAAGTATGTTATGTGGGGTAACGTGCCCTCCAGCAACGATGAGTACACATGGACTCTTTGGAGGTGTCACTAATAATAATAATAAATTTAGCTGTATTTATACCGTTTGATAGATGCACGTATATTTCCTAAACACTTTTTCTATTTTGCTGGAGGTAAAGCCCGAGTTTTCAAGAAAAAAGCTCTTCCATTTTAAAAGGAGACTAGCTAACTCATCTTCAGGTGAAAAGTCCTCATGGAAAGTAGAGAGAATTATTTTAACCCAGCTGGATAATACAAGTTTCAAGGATAACTTTAAGCGGAGAAAATTTGTCCACTCAGGACAAACTTTTCGCAGTTGTTTTTAAGGTTCTCCTACTATCTTAAATTGTTCATAAACTCCATTTATTATTTTTTTAGAAATAGTTAATTATAAGTTACCTAAATTATATTTCACCTTCAATTACATTTCATTTCACATTTTATAAACTCAAATGTGAAGCCAAATCTACCTACGTTTTTCTAAACAAAAGCAATAGATATATGGTACAAATTTGATTATTTATAAGTTCATTTTCTATTTATTCTTCAGACGTTCACCTGTTGGACTGATATTTCTCTATGTCGTTTACAACATCATATTTAGCGATTTTTTTTTTTTTTTTTTTTTTTTGCCACCACATTCTACGGAAGAATTTTAAATATTAGGCTTAAGAAATCACCATTCAAATGTCACAAAAAAGTAAAAAAAAATAATAAATAAATAAAAATCATAAAAAAAACAGCACTTAACATTGTAATAATGTTCATTACAGAACTGAAATTGATATGGTAATGTATTTCTAATTAGTTTATAGTTATATCTGGCAGCCATCGAGTTAAGCATTTAACCTTTGCATTTTGGGACATTTTGGTGATTAGAACGTTGTGTCACTTTTCTTTTGCCTCATTTAGCCAAATACTACTTCATATTATTCAATAAGTATTTGGTTCAATATGGTGCACTGCGGATTAGATCAGTTATCAACTGCGCAAACATTAGCGGTTTTTCTAGTTTTAATCTGCCACTGATCACAGTTGTCAGTGCTGATCCGCTGGGAGCACTTTTGATTTTAAGAAACTAATGAAAATTTTAACATTCTTCGTATCATTCCCCGGAACTTGCTCTAAAGATAAATATTTAATGACTTCGGCTTTGCTTCTGTCTGTCCGTTTGTAGCTTGATGATTTAAAGAAGAAAGTGTATTTTGTTTCTGCTTTCTTAATATCTTCTTCAATGTTCGATCATCACCTTAAGTGAAATGTTCTTCAAGCAAAAATTAAACATCAGGTTTCGGAGCGCGAACACCGTGTTTTCTGTATTCATCGATTCTTCGGTTGATTCTTAAGTCGAATATACTTCTGTATTCCAAGTTTTATCCACAAACGAAGCACATCTTAATAACCATTAGCCTGTGTAATTAGATGCGCGCAAAATTAGAAAGAACTCTTCTAGTTTTCTGTAATTTAATTACAACAAGTTCTTCATTATATGACAGAGTTTAAAACTTAATTTAACTTGCTTACAGATAAAGTCGTCTTGTAGCAAGTCGCAACGTGAACTGCAGAACAGAAGTCGGAGACAAATAACTTAATTGGTATATTCGGATGTCGGTGTCGTTAATGGCTGCAGTGATCCGCAGATACGCTGTGGATGGGGTTGCACAAACGTCTCATTACAGTACATTATACATTTATATATTTAGATTTTAAGAACACGTTACTCCTCGATAAACGATCACAGCAGTTATTAGTATTAAGCTAAGTTTGACGGTAATAAAGATACTGAAAACGAACTTTATTCTTGCACCATGCGCATGTTAAGAACAGTGCGCTTGTTGGCGTGGTATTGACAGTATATCTGTGACAAATGCTTTAATTGGAACGTAACAAATTGTATGTGTGTCCATTAAAAACTCAGTTTTAGATAAGCGTTTACATCAAAAAAAATTTTTTTATTTATTTTAATTTGTGAATTTGATAGGTTTTTCTATTATTTGTATTCAGGCCATGTTCCTGATATGTGAAAACAAGGAAATCATTATAATAATAGCGTAATAAACAGTAATAAATCAAAGAAAAAAATCATTTGCCACATATTTACAAAAGAGGTATGGAACCCAGGAATGCAATATGCGATAATAACCAAGGGAAAGGCGAAAGACCATACCCATGTGGCATCTAGAAAACCTGCTTATCCTTAGAAACAGAGACATAAAATCGCATCCAGCAAAATTACACGTGTTCCTGGTTATCGTGTATAAAACAAAAACTGGTGTATATCCACTGATAAAGGAGGAATCTTCATGGACGAGATGAAATAAACCAAGAAAAAATCGTCACCAAATTTTAATGCTTCGATTAATGCACGTTGCTTATATACATGAAGAAGTTGGGCTCTGGAGAAGTGGAGGAGATGAATCTCGCCATTAATATGTTCACATAATGGAAGTGTGAATGATATAACAATCTTAGACTGAACTCAAATGTCAGCATGAAAATTGGAAATATGTCAGCATGGAAATGCTTTAGACAGAACGTGTATTACTGTCTAAAGTATCCCCATGCTTTTTTTATTTATTTATTTTATTTTTTATCAATGATGCAAATGACCTGGAGTGCCTATTATACTGTGGAACGACACGATTATTACTTTTGTGAACGAAAGAATCTGGAAAACTGTTGACAATCTGACGAAATCTTCAGATAGGCCCTTTAATCCCAACTTTGCCACAATGTAGTTGATGTGCTGTGTTAGGGGCCGAAGAAACGCGCTCACTAACAATTAACTCAATACGTATTAAAATCTGTCCGATACATGTTTTTTTATGTGCGAACGTTTCTCTGAAACATAGTGTATCTTATTTTAATGAGCGCAATTTCATGCCAAAGAGATATCCCGTGAGTACTGGAAGGTTGTATTTTTATCATAAATAACTCAAGCAAGGGAGAATAGATGGGCAGCTAAATGCACTGCTGGCAAGCTGCATCGATCAGAAAGATAGCTATTTTAAAAACACGTTGGAGATCTGTATTGATGAGTGACAATCGATAAACGCAGATCAATTAGTAGCAGTACAATAGACTGGCAATTAGTGCACTCGCCTCAAATTTCAGAAACTTGAACCGATTCTATTATTTGTTTCTCTACTGAATTTGTACCTGTAAAAAGGCACTAGAATTTCATCTTTATTACCGCGTGTTAATATTGGAAACCCCATTTGTAAGCCTTTAATTAGCTAATATCTCAAGTGCAGTAGTAATGGCCGTTCGGGTAAAAATACGATATTCCTGGAAATCAGCAGAACTGCTGCTCAATTGGTGTTTTGTGATTAGCTGTCTCCGGATGCTATTTTCATTACGAACCACTCTCCACGGAGGCCATTAATATCTCGGCCTGCACTCTAAATTAGGCTGGAATTAACTAAAAACACGATGCCAAGAACTTATTTGGTGGGGGAATGAGCAAATAGAACATGGCTGAGGTGTTCCACTTTTTTCCATCAATTTATATTTATTCCGGCGTTAATGGCGATGAAAAACAAGTGGGTGGTGATTAATGGAGCCCTCGTTAGCAGCGTTTTCAGGCAGCAACGGATAACAAGCGATATTAAAAATGCCCAGTTTACAGTTAGTAAGGTAATGAGCTTATTTTTATCTGCTTATCGATTACAATCATTAATAATAATGGGTTATAGCCAATCATAATCACCGCTCGCATTTACAAAAACTGTTTTTAACTAAGCTCTTTTTATCCGCCACGCTTTATAGTGCATTTGTTGTTCGCAAAGAAAGCTCATCGGCATGCGTCCTTTTCTGTCATGCGATTACTTGAAATGGCCCCATTTTCTAACATAAATCTAAAATAAGTACATAAAGAACTTCGATAAGATCGCGTCGGAATGAAAAGTGGCAGAAAAGAAAAAATAAATAAAATACAATAGTTTGTTTACATTTCCGCACTAGCAGGGTCCGAATCGAAAAGCGCATTCGTAGATTGTGAGTGCAAACCTTCAAGAATAAACTGGTAGGCTATCTCATTACGCTGCTATCGCGTGAAATCAGGATACGTTGCTTGACCTGGTTGGAACTTGCTTTCACATACATGGTCTTAGAGGAGTGTGCAATATAAATATAATTTTGACGTAATGTCGTATAAAATCGCTCAGCACGCCAGAACTTAAACCCATTTGGCGCTCTATTTTAAGATTTCTTCGTTTCTTGCGACAACAACATTTATATCACATATATAATCTATATGCACTACCGCTAGACTACTCGTTCTCTTATAAAAATTCTATCATTGCTCACACTGACTGTATTTGCATTAGAATATGCAATTCAAATGATCTGTCTTCAAAATATTTTAGAATTAAGAGAATAAAACTCTCTTGGTAAATATACTGTTTATTAACAAGCATTTACGTATCCTTGGTTTTCTAATTTTAGGATAAGGTGATAAGAATCTTACTGAGCCCAGCGTGGTTCCCCTGGCGGGCTTGCCTGGTTGCAGGACAATCCCCTCCCCTAGTTTTCAGAAATGAAAACATTGTCACTCCCGTATACAACCGGCAAACTGTTAATGGTCCTTCGCAATCTTAGGCAGGACCCAGTCTTTCCAACCAAAGAGCTTTGTTGAAATCCATTGAACTACACAAGATCTTAAATATACACTGGTCACCGTTAAAAATAAATAAAAAAATACGAGATTTCGGTAGCAGATCTTGCACTTATTAATTTTTTGTATAATTTAAAGCTGTTTCAAAATCTATATTTGATATTGGAAACTAAAATAAGTTTTCACGGGGAAGATACAATGAATCCAATACAAGTGCCTTACGGCTCTTGCAAAAATAAGATGTGTGTGTGTGTGTGTGTGTGTGTGTGTGTGTGTGTGTGTGTGTGTGTGTGTGTGTGTGCGCGCGCGCGCGCCGGGTCGGGCTATGTTGCAAAAAGAAGAAGGCACCACTTCTGACAGGAAGACGCAAAATTGCAAGAAGAATGCTATGACAGTAGCTGTCTTCAGAAGAAAGACATTTTGGATATTGTCCGGCTCTGATTAGAAATATCTATAAAAAGTGAATGTGTTAATATTTTTTGTGAATTAAAATGCGAAGTTCTATCCTTAGCTTTGTCTTATAGTCCTCATGGTCACCTTAAAAATACACCCCTTTTGGCTTAAAATTTTTTAAAATGTCTGCAGACAAAATTTTGCGACTTCTCGAATCTTCCGATGCCTTGACTTCTTTCACTGAAATAGCGCCTCTTCTTGAGGCGAGACTTATTCGTGAGAAGGAGTAGAATTGCATAGGAAACAAGCATAAAGTAAATAACAAGTGTTACTGAAAGATAATTAAAAGCAGAGCGCTTAAAAGTAGTAGTCGCTATGCTAGAACAAACTATCAGGTTACGAAATTTTGATCACTTTATTTCCTTCGTAAATATTTTTATTTAATGTTTGTAAATGAACTTGATTAATTCGGACAAGAACTTCTCTGAATTCAAAAGTGCAGATCGAGCATTTATCGAACATAAATATAAATGAATAAAAGTTGGGAATGATGACCCGCCCACCCATCCAAAAGTTATTTATACCCATTACTATTCAACATGCAAAGATTCTCCTGTTGACATCCGCAACGGCATAGAAATTCTCTTTGTAAATTCACGTACCGTTAAAGAAGTTCCTTGCGATATCCTTTTATTCCACCATTAGCAGGGATGTTCAACGCAAACGTGAATTAAGAATCCCCATGTGCACTCCCACCTGGTAGATTTTTATTCGACTCATACGAAAGTACTGTTTTCGTTTGCATAATGCATTTTTCAGCATTTCCAGAGAGGGAATTAAACACGAGAGGTGGCACCGCTCACTATGTGCACCGCCAAGTATTCGAACTGGCATCTTGTGTGAAGTCCTATCAGGTTTTTTAATCTCCTTCCATTTAGGGAAATCAGTGACCTCAACGTACATTATTCTTTCACTTCCTGAATATCTTTATCAGAAGCTGACGAATGGCCCTGGATTGTCTTTTGTAAATGTGCCGTAAATTATGAGGGGGAAAAAAAAAGAAAAAACAACAAGAAGATGGAGTTTTTCCGTGTCTTTGCTAATTCCAGAAGCTAGAAAACGCTCACAACTTCAACGTGAGAGAGCGCATGACTACGCGCCAGTAAGAATTACCATAACAGGTTCCTAATGCACACAGTGAACCCCCGGAATTACCATAGCAACAATACAGAAATATGAAGCAAGTCAAATAGAATGAACCAGTAGGCTAACTATTGGAGAAAAAAAAATCAAACCTTTCCAAATGGAGTATGTACACACAGACACCCATGAATATTAAATATTACTTTCTAGACTCGTTTCGGAAATAGTCTGTGTTAGGAAATGTTCCCAGTACGAAATATTTAATCCTAGTTTGCCTTACCTCAAAATAAAGTTGAATATGTACAATATGTACACCGCTGCTTCACTTGGCTATACCGCACATTTGAAACAATAAACAGGTACGTCAAGTACTTTGTTTTAATCAGCACGTAGGGCATTGTGATTATAAAAATAAACAGAAAAAGAGCTACACTGTGTAGTGAAAATAGCTGATATGTACCTATGCACTTATCGACCAGTTCGTTAAATCCAAATATATATGAAACTATAATACAGACACAGAACATCTGATCTCATCTTTGTTTAAGAATATTGGTTCTGAAAACAAACTAGAATCACGGCTG
Source organism: Typopeltis vanoorti (assembly GCF_054136105.1). NCBI lineage: Eukaryota > Metazoa > Arthropoda > Arachnida > Uropygi > Thelyphonidae > Typopeltis > Typopeltis vanoorti. Next base: position 165,878,333 of record NC_143552.1, read on the forward strand.
TCAATGAATAAATTATGAACTGAAATGGTTTAACAGTGTCAAACAGATCTAGTTTATTATTATTATTATTACATTATTATTATTATTGTTGCCGTCTATTATTTTTTTCTCCATTTTTCTCGTGAGTGGAATCCAGCCCACCTATGGTAGCAAAACGTTTTGCTTACTTCTCACAGGAAGAAACTAGTCCGTATATTTTCTATCATTAGCAGACATTTGGTAATCGGCTCTTTCTTCCTAATTACAGCATTAAAATCAGAATTTCGTTTCTTTATATTTGATCCTGTTCATCCTTTCTCTTTCCGACCCAATCGTTATAATTTATATCCCAATTACCTGTGGTAATTAAGATCGATGTCAAATGGCCTCTGAAACTGAGTACTTCAACAGCAAAGATATCTGAACGATGCTTCCTTATAGGGAAATCTGTTGCCTCCTATTGTTTATTGACAAGCGTGTTTCTGTCTCCGATTCGCTGATTATAAAAATGCACCAACTGTACTTTTCCTTGGACACATCGCGGAAATGCATATCAGTGCACACGTTATTGTACTAGGTTACCAATTCGTGGTCCTTAACGTAATTATTGTATATTCATAAACGAAACTATCGCCTTAGTGGTAAAATATGCTCTTTGATTTTAGTCGCATATCTTTAAGAGCTTCTCGACACCAGTATTTTAAGATTTGTCGCTGCTATTCTCTCAAATATAACCTGTCTTCTCGCATTAGCTAAAAGAAGCAGTAAGATGTCGAATTATTGTGTATCGGGTGACTTCAGTGCATATTCCTTCAGATATCCTTTCGTTCTTCTTCTTTGTGTATTAAATCCTTACAGATATTTGCGTACCTCCCAAGAAATTTAATTGCGGCTGTTTTCTATTTCTGCTGGAGTTCTGACCACAGTTTTCCGTTGTAGCATTAAGAATGGATTTAATGAAAGGTTCCTTGACCCAGTTTTTAATTTTTAATCCCCCCCCCCCCCCCACTGTTTCGAATGTGACATCCTTCACTTTTCTTTTCTGTTTCAATAGATTGAGTTCTTCGTCCTTCACTGCAGAGCATAACACCTAGCGAGCAGTGACTGGATGCATCAGATGCACGCTCATTTGAAGAAAGCTCGTGAGATACTCTTGAATAAGGATGTTTTTTTTTAAACTTTCTGGAATATTATACCGAATACCCATTATTTCTCCGAACAGAATGATAAAAAGTTGTAAAATATGCGAAAGGCATGTTAAGTGAATGGGACTTAACGACCACTTCCTTTGTTAGCTTTCCAAGTCGAGCCCTTCTTTCCCAAGTGAGATTTTGTCTCATTAAAGCCTTTTTTTGCAGTAATTTTAATTTCTTTGGAATATCTGCTAATTTTTTCCCATGGCTTTTAAATGTAATGACTCAGACTTGTTCAGAGAGACTTTTTATAGAAAGGAAATTATTATTTTATTATCCTTCCCCCCCCACACAAATATTTTATATTCTGCCTTTTTTCCCCCAGCAAATATGGCAACGTTTTAGCGGCAAAAATAAAGCAAAATAATTGCGAACTTGCATTAGTGTTTTTTTTTTTTTTTTTTACTAATCTTTGTTTATGTTTTAATAGTTGCTTACTTTCTTCTTTCTCTCATTCTTTCTTCTTTTTTCTATTAAGCTTAGTTACTCGTAGTGCTGCATGGTCTTATGTTTGTTTAATATTAACAGGTGGTTAGTTGGCCTTAATATTTTCATTCCTTTATCGACTTTTTTGTGGATAAATCGACTGTTTTAATGGACAGAACAATATTTTATCGCGTGCGTTCTCGTGGTATGTTTGCGGGATGAAAAAAATCTGAATTTCTCGGCGGAAAGACTCTTCCACTTCATCAAAATTTCACCTGGAATGCCCTTATAAAGTATCCTTGGCATCGGAATTCGAACCTGTCATTCCAACCAGAGAGAGATACCCACATTACGAGAGGCTCCCGTAATGTGGGTATCTTTTAATTATATTCCATCAAATGCTTTAGTTAAATTTAAAAAACATTTGTAAATAGACCATTAAATACTAACGATTTCTCTGTTATTTGCTTTAATATAAATATTGAATGTGTTGGTGATTTATTTTTTCCCAATTCTTGTTGCCAGATATGAGAATAATTAGATAAATTCAAATCAAAGGAATCGCTGTTATGCATGCAATATTTTTGTGCATGATTTTGATGTCGCGGAAAGCAAATTCTAGATCTTTGAATTTATTTTTTCTTCTTTTCTTTATTTAATTGGTAATGTTAGGGTCATCGCTAGTCATCTGACATTTTTCTTCCCATAAAAACTATATTTAGAATTTCACTTATTCTTTTGTTAAAGGGTTATCTCCATATTTTAATAGTTTATTCTTCCTTTTATATTTTTATTTGAATCCTGCCAATCCGGAAATCAATCCTGCTCTACATACAAAACATGGAGGCTTTTTTTAACCACTTCAAGGCCTCTGATAGGAGGGAAGTAGTCTTAAAACCGAACGAAGAAATTCATCCATTACATTAATGTCTTAATGTGATAATGCGTGTCTTAATGCACAAACATCCATGCCTACGGTGGGATTCGAACCCTTAGCTTGTTGGTTGCAGAGCACTAACTACTCGGCCAACATTCTATGCCAGTATTATTTTAAATAATCCATTTTCAGATATTCAGCAACTGCCCTCTAGTCTCCTGGTAAAATCATTGGTCGACTTCTGTCCATCTTTTGTTTCCCTCAATTGCTGACTTTCTGTGGCCCAAGGCACAAGCACAGTGGTTCCTACAGGTAGTTTGCAATTTTATTAAGAACTTTATAGTAATACTGACCAAATTCAGCGAGATTTTCACTTAGCACTTCTAGGAATACTGCTCCTGAATGACCACTCGTATGGGGGTTCGATATCTCGGACAAGCCTGTCTTGTTAAGGTTCTGGCTAACAGAATGTACATATATTTGCCACTATTTGACTTCTTTCTTTCTCTTAATCATCAATGGATCATCGGTGATCCGAAGAACCGAAGGTTCTGAAAAAAAACTTGGTTCGTTGTTTGGGATTTTGGCTGAAACAACTAAGGTTATGAGGCGAATCATACCGGCTGTAAATTGTTTTCTTTTGCTTGTTTAAAAGGCAGTCTTTTGAGGGATGCAAAACTCGAGTGTCCGAGAGGAAACACTACCAATGAAACTGGGTAATTCACTTTCGGCTGAAAAGTCCTTATTAAAGGTAATTCGCGTCATGGATACGATTCGCACCAGGTCTTTCCAACTGGCCTGAGCCCACAACTCCCTGATATGTGACTGTTTGCTTATATATTCTTTTTCTTTATTTAAGGATTTTTGAATTGATATTCTGCTGATCATTTTTGTTTTTGATGGCTTGGTTGGCCAAGTAGATTGCAGCAAAAAAACCTGTGGATTCGAATCCCACCATGGGAATGGATATTTTTTGAATGCCTTTAGGTGAAAGATGAATTCGATTGTCCAATGTGAAACTGCCACCTTAATTGGAGGCTTGAACGGGATTAAAAAAATGTTTGTTTGTCTTTAAAGCAGGATTTAGGCACCATATAACTCTTAGCCTCCTGATTGTACTAATGCAATAATCTGCGACTTTTGGAGTGGGATTCACATAAAAATGGCTGTTTTCGTCCTATTACTGTAGATTTCCTTTCTTTTATCAGTTTAAAAATATTGCGAATATTATTCAGTCATAAATCTAAGCCGAAATCTTGTACAATGATCACTTAAAGATCTACCGAACGCTCCTGTTACCACGTCTGAAATGTGCGTTGTATAGAAGTAGAAAATTTGTTTAGATTTCAATCTTGAAAGAGTAGCAAAATCAAGTCATTCCATTTTAATTTTACTCTTTCCACTCTGCTCCAAAAAGACGTTGTTTAAATTACAGCAAACAATCTAACGAAGGTTTTATGAATGTTCTTGTCTACAATGATAACCCAATTTTTTTATTGTTTATTATTTAAGTCATTGCACTTCTCCATTCAACATTAAACTCTCTTCCCTTATCTAAGCCTTATGATGCGTTCCAAAATCTCCAATACAAGATATTTAGACATATCATGACTTTCATCAAAATCTTCATCTTCCTTTTCCGTCTATAAGAAATCTCCAAATAGTTGCCAGTTGCAATGCTTTCCGTTTCTCTGCCATGCTATTGGGTTTCACTATTGGCTCCAACTTGACTTTAATCCCTTTTGCTCGCCGTTGATTCTGCCGCATCTTTACCGTCAGAAATAGCTCATCACCTAGCGTCTTACGTTCCAGACTCTAAATTTCTTACCTTATGATTCCAGACTTGTAACTTTCAATGCATCCTTTAAATTTTCGCTGAAGGAGATCAAAAGGGCATTGGCCACACTGGATACCAAAATATCGTCCTGATGGCATTTTTCAAGTTGTCCTAAAGATTTGTGCTCTGTCCTGTATCGCTTTTTATTCTCTTCTGTCTATTCCACGTATCAACCTGCAGCTTACAAATTAGCTCACATTCAACATCTTCCTCAGAAGAACAGTACATCGTCACCAAATTGCTGGCTAATTTCTACTATTTCCGATTCATAATACACACACACACACACAGACGTAATACCCGCCAGTGTATTGTGCCTGTATATTCTTCTTCTTTCTGGCCAGTCTGCCTGTTTTATGGGAAGAACAACCCTAGTTTCCACGAAGAAAAACTTCTTCACCAACGTATGAGGTTGACTAATTTGATTAACTTGGGATTTCGTGTTTATCTCACCTATACCTATTTTTTTTCACAAATCACATGGAAAATTTGCAAAAAACTCAAGATATTAAGAGATTCTAAGACATTTCATCAGGTTTATCGCAAAGTTTTTTTATCCTCGTATCCTCTGACTTCTGCAACTGTTTTGCCAAGTATCTCTGTAATAGCACATCACGTATGTCTGATGATCGATGAATTTTCATGATCAAACTTTGCAGCTAATACCGGAGTACTTCAGGATTTCGTTCTTTCATCTGTTCGGTCTCTTCTTCGTATCAACGCCCTTCTCAATTTGACTAAGAATCCGAATCGAAACTGAAAGAATCATCAAAATCTTAAAATCTTTTTATAATCCTGAATTCTGATATCTAAATCAGCTTTCGTGAAATTTTCGAGAAATTTATTTGGATTCTGATTTATTACAAAAGAAAATAATCTTTTATCTCCCTATTATTCTTACTTTTGAAAACACAGATCGCTGTACAAGACGGTATTTCTTATCTTGAGATAACATTAAAATCCAGTATTTCTCGACCTAAACATAACGCATCTCCTCAGGATCCAAGCAATTAGTCCTCTCAGCGAACTGCTTTACTTCTGAAGATCACAAAAATCGTCCAGCCACGGAAAACTGTTCTCATATCTGGGTGTATTGTCTTTAAGAGTTCCCTAAAAATACTTCACTCAGTACGGAAGAAAACAGGATGGGTGATTAATGATCCATCTCTCACCATTTCACTCCACCCTTTCAGACAGACGTTCCATTGCTTCTGCTTGTATTTTTCTACAGAGATTTCCATCTATTCTTCATTAGAATGGGTATTAGTAATCTACCACTCTCCTTCCTGTTAATTACCTGCAGCTAAACCAGCACTCCATAGGTGAGATCCAAACTCGCAGAACAGAATTTTCTTCCTCTTCGTTTTTCTGATGTGTCTTTTGGAAGAACAGCGCCTTTCCAAGTATTTAACATCATTTTTTAAATCCAATATCAGCACTTTTCTTCCTTCTCAATTTTGCACATCCGAGATACTAAAGGTTTTGTTTTTTTCCTCTTTCATCCTTTCCGAATTTTTAAGACCCACGATCGAGGAAGTATCCTTGGCTTCCGAAAACTTAATTTAGTAGGATAAGGTTATATTATGCCATTTCGAATATTTTTTTTCTGTAAATTGCGTGTGGTTTTCTAGGCCGCTTTTGGGATCAAAACTCTTGAGTTTCCAGAAGAAAACCGAGATTTTCCATCTCTGTATGAGACTGGCTAACTCAACTTCAGCTGGAAAGTTATTTTAAAGATTCTTCCCTCCTTAGAAATTGAGGTTAGGTCTTTTCAACCAAGGGGGGGGGGACACGTCCTTACCGACTAAGCTACAGATGCTCTTACTGATTTATAGGTCGAACAACCTCTAGTGCGTGGGATGACTATAAATTTTTTCTCATTTTATCCGTGGATAGTCTGGGGCAAAATGTTAGTGCCGCACGTTAATCGGAAATCCTACAACCACCGTAATACTCACTGCCATTGAATAATTTAAAGTTGATATTCACTGTCAGCTAATCTGTAATAAAATGGCACTAGGAGAAGAAAAAAAAATAAAAAAAACGTCCCGTTATTAAATGGGCACCAACAAAGAAAGGCGTGGAAAACTTACTCATTGCATCTAAGTTACGGCATGGTCTCAGTCCGGACAACTCTCACTGAGAAATGTTAGATTGCTGACCGGGACCAATCCATAGTCTTAAAAAAAAAGGCATGTTTTCGGGAATTCTGCTACCCAGCTTCTCTTATATTAGACCCTCATGCAGACTCCTCCTAAGAAAATAACTGAAGGAAAGTAGAAGTCCATGATACTTGTAGCATCACATGTTGCAAGTTATGATAAGCGTGATCATCGCGAAGAAAGCGTAAGCTTGA